>NC_051163.1:87363751-87667640 GCF_013339745.2 Dermacentor silvarum
GTAGGATCAGTTCACATGGCACAAAAATTCATCTAGCCATTTTCTTGTCTGGCATGTGTGTGTGCTTCTTAATTAATGAGCAAGCATGAGTAAAATTAAGATATAGTATCTCTCTCTATTGCAATATCCGAAAACCATCTTCTCCGCTGTTGTGTTTCTCTAGCTTGTTTATATCGCATCTTGTGCTAGCAAAATAAAACTTGCGAAGAAACAGAAACACAAAGCACATTTTCCCTTTCGCCATCCCATAAGCAAAAACATTTAATCAATCAATAAATCAATCAATGGTATATGCATGCATTCCTTGTTTCTTGATATGTATGCCTCTGCACTCCATGTCAGTTTTCTAAATCCTTTATTTATAAGGTTATTTAAAATGAACAACTTATCAGTTCGTCATTTTTCTGAATGCTTTCACGGCTTTCCGCAACTTTACAAGCTTTCACGGCAACCGATGTACAATAACATCCTTGCGTATGAGGCATTTGGCTGTAATCATGCCAAACAAATAAATCAGAACATTTTTTTCGCATTTTTAGTGACATAATAACCTTTATAATCTAACCCGTTATAATTTGACAATGGCCTAGCATTGTGTGATGTCGTCAGTAATACCGTGATTCTGATCACTAACGCGAGGCGAAGCGAAGCTTACTAAAGCTTACTAAAAGCTTGCGGTTGACGTGATCGCGACTAGGTATTGCTTACACCTTTATATTAATATAGTCCGTATAGTCACATTGGACTGCCCCGCAGTGTTCGCCCCAGTGAAAAATTTTGGCTTCGAACGTCGCAATGTCCAAAATCAGAGGAAGCATTATAGGCAGTACCTGCAGCCGGACTCGAACGTTCAAGTGCCACAGCAAACTCGAGAGTACATGCTGAAAAGACCAAGGTCATCCACTGCTGCAAGTCGGGTACGTGTCATTATTGTAAGTTTCAGTATTTCATACTGCGAATAACAAAAAGCAGCTACAAGTCTTACTGCGTGAGGTGCAAACTATGACGTGTCCAAGCCGCCAGTGTGCTTCCTGAGCCAAGAAATGCATAGTCTTGAGTGCTGCCTCGCGCATCGATGTGTCACGACGCGGAGAAAGCGGGAATTGTTTCGTGCTAGCACTCGATCGTGACGCGCACGTTTCTTCGGAGTGCAGTTACAACCAACGTTGCTTGCAACCAAGGATCACGAGGGTTGCAATGTGGGCTTTTTGGTAACGCATCTTGGAGGGTTTATGGTAGCGCGATTTATTTTGGAAGGACGTGCCATAAAATTAATTGAATCATTCACGTGTAACAGCAACGATCTTAGCCTGGAACAATGCAACGTACAGGATCTACCATTGTAAGAGGGAACAATCGAGCACGTGACCAATGCTCCATGAGGTGCCATCTGCTGGTGCCTGGCACCCGCTTGGTGCAGAAAGCCACTGGCGCTCTGTGCTCCGTGTGTCGTCTGCTACTACCAAGCACTGGGCGGTGTAATTGCAGACAATGCATGGAGCGTACTGCCTCAGCCGCACTCTGTGCCTGTGCCGAGCGGGTGCCAGCAGATGGCACTTTACAGAACAACAGCCACACGCGTGCATGTTCCCTCTAATAGTGGTACCTAAGCTGACCTACGTCCTTGTGTCAACGCTGTTTCTATGTACAAGGCAGGGTATTTGCAAAAGGACACAGCCGGAGGTGGCTAATGGCAGAATAATAGCAGACTCCCTAGGGAGTGCATTTTATCAGGGTCCTGTTCATTACCCGAGATAGAGTTGGTAAACCTGCACCTTCCTGCACCATTATGAAGTTAGCACGTGGCACATACACTGTCGCACCCATAATTCAATTTAATATATAGAGAGCAACACAGTCCTTTTTTGCGCTACATATTAATCAGTGAACTGGCTTTACGCAAGAGTGGTAATCTCACCGTTGCCTTCCTATGCCCTATGTATGTTTCTTGTGAATGTGACACTTGTTTTGTAGTTGGTATCCCTAGAAGATAAAATTTCTTATTTGTTTGCTCTTTCAGATGAACCTGGAAAACCTGAACAGCCCTTCAACGAATGTCAGTAGTGTTTAATCGAGCGAGAATGAAGCTGATAATCTTAGGCACATCAACTCCAATTTTGCTTCAGAAATGTATGCTTGTGCAAGCACGAGTGCACATGTCAGCGACGTAGAAGACACTAACCAAGCTGCAAGTGAAATAGGCACTGCGTATGAATGTACAGTGAACTTCAGTTGCGATGAATTCAGTTCTGTCTTTGAGTTGAGTGATGATGGTTCGGAAGTGGATGGATGAAGGGCACAAGGGTGATGCAGACAGTGAACCAGAGAATGGTGCTGAAGAAAGTGAGCATGCAGTACATGTACTTCACAAAGCTCTCGGAGGAGTACCTTCCAAACCAGAAAACAACAAGGGCACAGGCTATGCTGCTCATACTGGCATATGTTGTTATTTCAGGTCTTACGTGGGCACAACTACAAGGACTTCTCATTTAATAAATGCTCTGTTTGGGGAGAAAGTTGTGCCATGCACTACATATGATATGAGGAGGCTGTGGAAAAACAGAAAAGCACTGAGGATCCATCTATACTGCCAGCCCTGTCATCAATAACTGGGAAGATACAATGATGCCAAAGACGAAGACACCATCAATTGTGCTTCTTGCAGCAGTGAGAAGCTGCAACATTTAATTATTACTGCAAGTTTTTTTCTGATATTCAATATTAAGCAGCAGCTTCTGGTACTGCTAAAACAGGTTGGCAGTACCTTGCTTTCTAATTTGCAGAAGATTGCATCTGCTCCTCATGTGTCAAGTGTTTTTGCTGACATCACGAATGGCATTCTCTACCGCAGTGTTAGAAAGCAGAGGAACATAACATGGAGCGACATCACTTTGACCATGAACACAGATGGAGCACCTGTGTTTGATACGAGCAAAAACTCCATATGGCCAATTCAAGTGATGATTAATGAACTTCCAGTTTTAACTCTGTGGCAAAATGTGCTAGCTTCAGGTGTGTTGTATTCAAATGCTCTCCCTGAAGCAATTTGTCGAAGAGATCAACAGCGTTGGAAAGCTAGTGTGGTCGCACACTGGAAGAACTGTTCAGACAGCAGTGCACGTTGTTGTCTGTTGTGTTGACTCCCCAGCAAGAGCAGCTATCCTAAACAGGAAGCAGTATAATGGGTACTTTGGATGCAGCTGGTGCTTGGAGCAAGGTATGCTTACAGATGGTAAGTGAGCTCAGTTAAAGAGCATTTTGCCATTAATTGTAATGGCTATTGTCAAGTCTATGAGAGAAGGAATGTGGGCTCTTTGCTTATGCATCCTGGTATTATTTGAATGTGATGTGCACACACTAAAGCACAGGCTGTCAAAAAAGCTTTATGTCTCATGTTTCTCTGATTCGTGTTTTAGTGTATGTGCTGCAGATTTGAAGAATACCAAATAACTTGTCAAACCTATTCACTGGATTTTACATACACTGGAAAGTTTGTAGTCATTAACAATTAAAGCTATCCACTTACTGCTTTTTGTTTTAATTGTTTGGTGCATCAGAAGTTTTGGTTGACCATGCCTGATGTATTTTTATGTTGACTGCATACTTTCCACACTATTTCATGATGCAATTATGTCATCACTTTCAGTGGCCTGCCATTTAATTGTTTTAACATTTGTTGCAAATCTGACAAAACATGTAATACCTTAATGATATCGTGTTTGGCATTGGCAGACAGCAGCCTATGATCATAGTTAAGTGGGGTCTGCCTGGATGTAACGACACAGATTTGTGCAGAAAGTGCCCCTAGCTAGCAGCTGATACTGTATAAGAAGCGCAGAATTAGCTTTTGCACTTTCCAGTTTGGCCAACTGCTGTATTTCCGAATCTAGGAAACAGCAATACAAAGCTGAAAACCAGGAAAACTATTTGAAGCACTATTAATTATGGCAGTTTAGCTCACGCGCATCACTTTATAGTGCAATTTTTTCTATCGCTGAAAAACTTGCAAGAAAAGTTTCTGCTGTATGGTGGGAAGGGAAAAATAAGGGAAACAGTGATTTTAGTGTCGCCATGAGCTGAGTGATGTTGATAAAGACGTGTGAATTCAGGATACAGTACACACAGCTGCATTGCACTAACTTGTTTTTCATTCTTCTTGGAATTTGACAGTTTGCATTTCTTTTACCATTCAGATGTGTCGTTTCTAAGTAGCATTTGGCCCAAGGCACAGAAGCTGACCTCTTAGTTGCTCGTGTAACAGAAACTGCATGGCAATGCCGCTATAGACCTTGCGTGCACCATATTGGCTCATATGTGTCGGCATGTGTCGGCATGTGCCGACACATATGAACAACCAACAGAACGTTGTTCTTTTGGTCTGGTTCCGATAAAGACGTTGACTTCTGGCTGTCTCTGTTGTCTCGCCCGCAACAATATTATAGGACTGTACCCGTCACAAAGCTGAAATAACCTGACTAGGACTGTCCAAGACGTGCGGTATTCGTGAGCCATGCGAAACACCACTTGCACTGGAGTGATTGTGTTTGTTGAAAATTGAAATTATTTTAATCAATGCTCACGAGCCACTCGAAACATTACAGTGCACTGATGTTGACATTGTAATTCACACCTCAGTTAAGTGTAGTTCAGGATGTCGTGCAACTGTAAGTTTCAAAGAAACTTGTCAGAATCACAAATGGAAAAAAATAGCAAGCGTTCACTTCCTTGCATAAAAATGCATAATGTAGTTAAATCAATCATATTTTACTTCAACAGTAGCTATACTTCTAGAAAATCTGGCAAAATAGGCTGTGATAAAATGCTGCTCATGTTGGTTGTTTTGTGGCATATATGCGCAAGAAAAAAATATGTGTCCTTCGTGTCTAGCTGGTATCTGAAATTTCTCTTTCGCTGCCCTTTTTGTCGCGGTAAAAGATGAACCCTAGGAATGTTAGGAATATTTTGCATTGCTCATGCAAACTGCAGGTCTTGGACAGTCCTAGGCAGGTTCTTTCTCTTTGCGGTGGGTGCAGTCTTGCAACATGGCACCTTTTCCCCACTTGTGCTGTGCTGTCGAGAGATGCCATCAATTTTGCATGAGGGCCATTTGTGAAATGTTTGACTACTGGAAGTGTTTTAAAACCTTGCATATTTTCACTGCAGTGTCCATCTGAACATTCTAAATGCAGATATCATCCTGATGTTTAGTACAATTGATGCTTTGGCTGCAGACACAATGAAGTACCCTTTCAACAGCCAGAATTCACCTGACAGGACACACAGTGGTGGGCTCAAAGGAATGGTTCAAACAGCTCAGCTTAAGGAACCTGTTTGTGGCATCAAGCGACCATCAACTCTTATCAAGTTGCAAGGCCTTGATCTTGTTTGAGGGCTGCCACCTGACTATATGCATTGTGTTTGGGAAGGCATGACAAAGAAAGTGATTGAAATGTGGCTATCATGTACTGGTTCTTCGTGGTACATAGGCAGGCACTTGAAGTTTAATTGTGGATGCAAGATTACGTTCAGTAAGGCCACCCATAATTTTGTCAAGGTCGGGACGGCCCTTGTCAGATCGGTCATATTGGAAGGCTGCTGAATGGCGCTCTCGTCTTTTATTGTAGTATTGTCTGTCATGATGCATACTTCCTCGAGCATACGTGGCGCATTTTGTGCTACTTACACAAGCAGTCTTTTTTTGTTGAAAGATATTGTCACAGAAGCTCAAATCTGTGCCGCTGAAAACTTGCTCTTAGCATTTGTTCAGCAGACTGCAAAGCTGTACGGAGAAAGTGCAATGACATTTAACATGCATTAGTTGTTGCATCTTTCAAAGTGCGCACAGATGTTTTATCCCTCTTTGGGGTACCTCAACATTTCCATTTGAAGATGGCATTGGTAAGGCACTCCAGCTTGAAACAGCTGCCAAGCATGTGCCTGTTCAAATTGCTGAACGGTGCATCATGCACCAGGCCCACCGGACTACTTCAGCACAAGTGGAACTTTCGCCTTGTCTGTTGTCTGCAAAGAAAGAGCTGGAGAACACGTTTAAGAGGTGCTTTCAAATATGTGCTCTTGGACAAGCACGACCAATTCATGATATTCCACAAAATGTGAAAAGGCTTTTCGTATCATGATTTGGTACCCTCCCACAAATGTGCAAGTATTTGAGGTGCCAGGTTGGCTCGATTGTCTTCACAGTTCTGAGTACTCTGTTCCAAGAAAAACGTGCTCTTCCTATGTAAAAATGTCCGATGGCATGTACTGTTATATCTCAGCCATTTATGTTGTTTCGGGTACTATGTATTTTCACTGCCAGGAGCTGCTCACTGCACCCGGTGCATTTGATGTGCCGCCGTCATCCGCCTCCTATCTGAGAACCACGTCTTGTATTGTGTTGGCGATATAACATTGCAGTGTGTTTTCTGTTGGCAACGTATCATATTTGTGTGAGTTACTTAATAAGGTGGAAAAGAACTAATCGGAATTTGAATGTTTATTTCATATTTCAAGATTGCAGGTACAATTGACTCTGGAAAGTGAGTTATAGAGTCAATATTAAGGTAGAGTAGTTGTATTTATGAATTCTGAATTGTGTCATCCGTCGAACTGTAGCAGGCTGCTATAATTTAACCGTATGTACTTTCTTCAAAATATAGGCTTGTAACTGAAAAATTATGATCCATCTTTCTGGGGCAACTGCTTTATGTCTAAGCGAAGTGCATGGCTATCACCAAAAGTGTTGCAGTGGACTGAAGCTCAAATTAATTCATCAAGTCATGAAGACTAATGCATCAGTTGATCTAATTCTGTTGGTGAGCGCATGAGAGGTGCTCAAGTCAAGCTTGGACTTTTTATTTTTTAGGATTATGAAACATGTTTACATGCATGGAAGTGATCTCATTTTTCGAGGTAATCCCTTTTCATTTTGGCAGTACAAGGATGCCAGCAGCGTAGAAAGATTTCTTTTATGTTGCAGCCATGCATGGACAGCCTACTGTATTTCATTATCCTAGTGGCCCAAAGAAATGAGTCTTGGAGTGAAGTTGGGCTTTTATAGCAGATGCGGCAGCACCTCTCATCCAAGATTATTTGTAAAGTGCCCATTGTGTGGTGCACTGTATGTGCACACATATTTTCCTGGATGAAGAGAACCCCCATGGTATTTAAGCAGGGCCATTTCTTCCTAAGTGCACTGTCTACACGTTGGAGAACCTCACAGCTGTACTTGCTCACTACTCGTGTACTTGCTCAGCTAGTCTCACTACTAGGGAGGAAATCAAGATAATGCTACATCTATCCACTCAAAAACCCATGACCATGAGATCACCTGCCGATCGAGTTGCTCGAAACTTCTTGTGTTGGGAAGCTTCCATATGTGTTCATTGTTTAGGCAAGTGTAACTTTTATAAATGATTCACCCACATCTTGTCATAGGTGATGACCTGGCAAATAAACCTGTCACAAAACCTTTCCTGTCACAACATTCTTCAAGCTTTAGGCTAGTTTGCAGTCTACTGTGCCAATCGAAGACTGCCAGTTGTCTTGAAATCCAGTATTCACTGACATTTCGGAACATCAGGTGTTTGTGAATGATAGTATTCAGTGTCCCTTAAGAGAGATACATCTGTTCCACAGTTGAAGCATCAGTTGGTGGTTTTCAAGGATTTGACACTTCACAGATCCTCACGGGATTCTTGGAACTTGACTCGGGCTGGGGTGGCTTCCCGTTTCTGCTGCACTGGTGAAGCTTCCTCCAACTGAGGAGCGGTGGTGCATTGCTTGTACACACTTCCCTCCCTTCTCGGATGGAGTCGCCGTAGTGATTTCGAGGGCGTCATTTTCCCACTGTGGTCATGACGCTGCAGTCGTGTTCCGCTCTGTATCCACAATTGCAGGGTAAAAGACAGTACCGATGTCTAGCTCGGTCACTGGTGTTCCAGCTTCCTGAGAGGCTCCAGTGTGCCTGAGCGGCTTCCAATGACGTGGGGTTATCTGCTCGTATCCCAAATGTACATGGGAGTGGCACGCTGCTCATGGTTAGCGTACAGCTGTTATCCTATATCGCTCAATCTTCTATGTTGTGTCTCAAAGTGCTGGGCTTGATGTGATCGCATTGTTGTCGTACTGACCTGTTAGGACCTTTAATGAGCCGCAATCTGTGCCCTAGCTTTCTCAAAACTGTTCCCTCTGTCCAGATAGGGTTCTCTCCGAAGTTTCAAAAGAAAACTGCTTGTCCGACGGTGAGTGCTCTCTACACTGTGTCCCTGTGGCAGTTTGTATAGGTTTTGTTCTTGCTTTGGGCTGAATGTGCAGCTGGCGTTTGACCGCAGTGTGAAAGGAACGGTGTGAAAGGGTTAAGTGGCCTTAGCTCTTGCATTGTGTCTACTGGTTGCTCTACTCATTGGTTGCTAACCATGTGCCACTTGTGCTCTCAGCCTTGGCAAAGACAGCATAGCTTTGTTGCATTGGTGGACATAAGCAGCTGCTTGACAGAAAATTCAAGATGCCTTTTGTCAGTTTTGTTGCTGTTGTGGTATGAAAGGTTAATAGGTCATGACTGGATGCTGTGTAAATGACAGTGAGGGAGAATATTAAAAAATAAATATTAAGAAAATAGTACTGCTTCATTTTTGTAACATGCATTTGTGAGCATCGACTTGCTTAGAACATACATGGCAGAAAACCAAGAGGGTTGACTCCTATTAGAAGCGTTTGTAGTGTTAGAAAGGGGACTGTAGCAGCGATCCAAATTCACTTCTGTTAGTCAGTTATTTTAATGTTCGCTTCCTGTATACTACACATTTTTTTTTGGTTTGTTTTTTCATGGTGCCGTCAACCGTATCTTGCACACTAGCACAAAGGGAACTTTTATTGCAAGTATGTATGGTTGTAATACTAAGTCATGCAAGTCTTAGCACTGTGATTCACTTGGTGGCTATTGTGCACAGTGCTAGGAAGTGACATTGTCATTTTACAAGCACTTTTTTCCTATGCATTTGCTTTTGTGCAATGCGGTCAAACTTTTGCATGTCTGTAATGAACGAGGAACATGCATGGCATAAATCTATGCTGTTCCAGCAGCAAACATTTGGGCAGTGTTGTGTGAGGCTTTCTACAGCTGCTTCTACGTGTTGCAGTCTTGTACATTGAGACCCTGGTGTAATTAACCTATGATACAACAATAAAGTGATTGATTTATTATATGATAAAAAATGAAATTAAATTTGTATTCATTCTTACAAGAGGGGGAATATCCATACACAAAAAAAGATATGTGTAAAATAGCTTGAATGCGCTGCCACCGTACACGCAGACTGGGCACGAGAGCTACGCACGAAGTCAAAATTAAGCATAATACAATCTCCCTGCGGTGATCGACATGCACCGAACGAAACATTGATACGCTTCCGATAACATCGAGCGCGCATACGATCAGCTGTTTTAGCTGAGCGCTTGCTGTCCGCCCCGCTCAGACCGGCATATGCTAGCAAATGCCACACAACCGCTTAGCGGGGACGATATAATTGCGCTTGCGCACGACGCTCATACCGGCAGCGGAACGAAGACCGCATCCCTCGCTCCGCTACAAAGCCGACTGAGCGGAGCGTGATAGCGGTGACTACTTGGCCTCGTCGTCGTTTTGCAGCCGAGTTGATAGCGCGTCGCTCGCGTCTCGGCAAGACGCGCTTATCAAATGCGAAATCTACGCAGTTCCCTGCAGTATCTCGGTGCATGAAATCTGAGCGGCGCGGAGCGTAAACAGCGTTCTTCTAAAACTGTCTATATAGTCTGTACCGGTGCTCGCATGTAGTTGCAGCGCGCAGCTTCAGAAATACGCCGGCATGTAGGCCAACTGAGAAGGCAACTTTGGTCATGTGCGCATGCACCCGTAGTAGACTCGCTCTTGCCTTCACGCAGCTGACACGCGTGGACGACTGTTTTCAGCGTTTACAAATAATGCCGGAGCCATGCAGAAGAGAGGGCTTCCTTGGCAACTCATCGCGACGTCTTTCCTACTTCATTGATGGCTCACCATACCAATCTACTTGCATCGATCTTTCATGAAGATACACTTTATCGAATACCTGTGGTTTGGTGTCGCCTAGTGCCTTCATAAATGCGTGCATTAGCTAACATGCGTCGACGCCGCGACGCATTTCGCAGTGCCCATCTAATCGCGGGCGCCATATTGGGGCTCCGTCGTTAGTGTCGATCTGCTAGTCAATCGTGCACACAGCATTGCTGTCGGTGTTGTAAGGCAGCAAACAGGCTTGCTGTCGTTGCAAACAGCATTGCTGTCGATGTCGGAAGGCAGCAAACAGGAATGCTGTCGTTGCAAACAGCATTGCTGTCGGTGTCGGAAGGCAGCAAACAGGCATGCTGTCGTTGCAAACAGCATTGCTGTCGGTGTCGGAAGTCAGCAAACAGGCATGCTGTCGTTGCAAACAGCATTGCTGTCGGTGTCGGAAGGCTGCAAACAGACATGCTGTCGTTGCAAACAGCATTGCTGTCGGTGTCGGAAGGCAGCAAACAGGAATTCTGTCGTTGCAAACAAGAATCTTGTCGTTGCCGACAAGAATGCTGTCGTTCCGACAAGAACGCTTTGACGGATTTTTTGACTGGGCATGTAGTGCGTATTCGTTTGAGTGCCCTTGTAGAGAGTCGGCCTTGGCTGCGGCAGGTTATGGTTTTGATTCCTGGTTCAAACTGAGGCAAGCGTACCCCGGCCTGGCGTTCGGCTTTTTTAGGTGTGAGCCTCTTGGGAAAGGAGCCTGCGCACTAAATTCCAGTAGAAGCCCCCGTGAGCACAAAAAAATCTACGTTCGCGCTGCCCCATAGCGGCAACTTCAAATGTGGCGCCCCCAATGCACCTATTGAGGTGGGGACGCCTTCGGGTTGGGGACAAACACCCCTTTCCAAGCGTTGAGGTACCATAATCGTTGAGCACGCCAGGAGAGTGTGTTTACCTATTTTACCGGTAGGTAACCGGAGAGCAAGCAACTGCCTCCCATAGCCCCAGCGGATGATCAACAAGGCCGTCTATGGTTGGACAAGAGGCGCCCAGAGACCACGCATGAAATCTCTATTGGGCCCGTTTCGAGATGTGAACCCCCACAAGAAGCTGAGTGCCAGGCCAGGAGACATCTCTACCCATTAGAAACAAACAGGTGGTTTCTGGCGGTACCGAGATTTGAACTCAGTACCCTCCACATAAGAGGTGGATGCTCTACGGCTACACCACCGCTGTGGTAAATTCATCCAGTTGAAATGTTCAGTGATGAGGATCTTAGAACGCTATAGCATCCAAGAGCACTGAAATTTGGGCAAGCTGGCACACGTATTCATGGCTGAAATGTTGAAAGTGTGAAATTATCATGAAAAAACGCAGACAAAGGAGCGATTGCATTGTCTTGATCATTTGTGCCCCTCAGTGTGCATTTGTTTTTGCACTGCTCTAAACATTCTAGCTGCTTTGATTTAGGCATGGCAGCGTTGTTATCGTTGCCGACCAATTGCAGCACCTTGCACTGCGTATATAGCACAGCATGACTAGCTGGGAGTGCCAATGTTGCAAGCGTTTGCCATGTTACAGTACTTCACAGCACAATCATTTGTCGTCAGGGAAGGGAATAAGACGAACGTCTGCAGCTCCAATGGTATGTCATATTGTTATTATTAAGCCCACGTCTTCAAGACGCGTACTGAACAGTCGATATGATTGAAACTTTTCCTAGCGCGCGTTCAAGAATTTACTCAATAAATTAGGGGCAATTTTGACTTTTTGATGCCACAGCACCAAGTACGTTTTCGCAATAATGTTTCTCACTATTAACAACACTGGTAAAGAAGCATTGTTGCTAATGTTCTGCAACGGTGACGTACGCTGTTTCCTGTCGTATACCGAGGAGGCAGTTCCTTTCTTTTTACGTTTTAGTTTCATACGTTTGAACTCAACTGTAGCACACCAATATCTACAAAATTAACAGAAGACACAATAGAGCGAGCTCGTAGTCACAGTTACATTCGGGAGCACTGCTCAGATTCTGATCGAGACGTATGAAGATAGGTATCTAGTAAATGTACCATTACATACATCTTACTATGAGAACTAAACTATTTAAAATGATGATGAATAAACCTTTATTCGAAACAGTGATTTGTCCTTCGACGTGGGAGGGTCCATTATACCAGGAACCCTCTGGCCTGGACCGCCCGCCACGCCCGGGACACGAGTTCGCGCAGCTCGACGCGGTCCGACTAGGAGATCGCAACCCCCCACGTTTCAGCGAGGATGTTTGTGTCTGCGTCTGATACTACTGCTTGTGTCGCTGTGATGCTTACTCGGCTGTTCGGTAGTCGCCTGTCCTGTCCCCCTCTGCGATCTTTCTCTGCTTTATTTTTCTGTGTTCACTGTCCTGTCACCTCTTCTGTTACTTCCTCACTCATCATAGGCGGCTTATGTTAACCATATGTAGGTGCCCTCTCTTGGGTTTATATATAAGGTTATAGCGGCAATGTATGGCTGGCGCCCGCAGCCTTACACGTTAAGTGCTGCAGCGTCCCCTTGTTGGACTCCGTGGTGGGTGGCTGCCATTGCTGCCGAAGTATACTACAATGCTATGGGAACACCCGCTTTTCTCGGATTCTTGATCGTCTCCCACAGAAGGGGGGACGCACCGATGAGACTCTAAACTTGCTCACCCGACCTAAAGACATTTTTACACGATTTCAAGTAGTTCTCGGTGCAAGAACCTAAAAACTAGCAAGTACCATCTCCCCATTTGTAGTAGCAAAAAAGCTTGACCAGCACGCTAGGCCCTGGCGACAAGGTCACCAAAATGCCAAGCGGGGACCTTCTCCTTGAGCTACCTGATAAAGAGCAATACTATAGACTCAGCAAGCTTCTTACTTTAGTGATGTCCCAGTTACCGTTTCACCGCATCGGTCTATGAACACAGTACGGGGGGTAGTATCTGAAGCAGACCTCATCGACCTATCTGAAACCAAACTGTTGGAAGGATGGAAGGAGCAAAACGTCACGACAGTGCAGCGCATTGTTATGAGACGAGACAACAAATAAATTCTCACGGAACGCCTGATACTTACCTTTTAAATGAGTGTTTTGCACAAAGCATTGAAACAGGCTACACAAACATAGCCATAAGACCATACATCCCAGACCCTAGGCGATGCTACCAATGCCAAAAATTCGGCCATGGCTCGCAGAGCTGCTGTGGTCGACTCACCTATGCTAAGTGTGGATTGCATGGTCATACCTCAGACAATTACGAGGCCACACCTCACTGCGTTAATTGCGATGGTGACCACCCAGCATACTCCCGGTCTTGTCCAAGCTGGAAAAAAGAAAAAGTTAAGGCTGCCTCACCCTCACCGGCCCCTGCTGCCGCTGGCAACAGCCGGCGCAGTTCAGGCCCCAAGGCAGCCCCATCAACTTCCGGGCTGGTGGGCGCGAATGTATCATCCTTCGTGGCGATATTTTCTCGCGAAACTTCTCGCTCGCAAGACCGCGTGTGTGGCGCCTCACAAGAGGCAATGGACACTACATCCATCCCGACGCCGCACCAAGTGCCTAACGAGCGGCGAGGCTGCCTCGACCGCTTCAGCAAAGACAAAACCTGAGATACGGGGCCTGGAAAGGGCTCCGTAATCTGAAGCAATACTTCCTTTTCCTCCAGCGTCCCACGCCCCCACAGCGCATGCGCGTCCCCTCCCCCTCTCTCTGCTCGCCTACGGTCCCTCCCTTTCTATCCTCTAGGAATCCTTACGGAGCGGCGCCCGTGTCCCACACCCCAACAGCGCATGCGCGTCCCCTCCTCTCTCTCCTCTCCTATGCTCCCCCCTTTTCTCTCCTCTATGAATGCTCTACTGAGCGGCGCCCGCGTGCCACACGCCCAGAGCGCATGCGCGTCCCCTCCTCTCTCTCCTCTCCTACGCTCCCCCTTTCTCTCCTCTAGGAATCCGGAGCGGTGCGCACGACAGGTGGTGCGACAGCTGCATACTGCGCTGGGGGCGCCAGGGTAGTTCCGCGGCATGAAAATGACGGAGCGCGTGCGCCTCATTCTCTCTCCTGTGCATCGCCGCGACGAGCGCTCGGGCCGCTGCCGCGGAACCGTCTCCCGCTCAAGCTGCATACTCCGCTGGGGGCGCCACGGTAGTTCCGCGGTATGAAAATGACGGAGCGCGCGCGCGCCTCATTCTCTCTCCTGTGCAGCGCCGCGATGAGCGCTCAGGCCGCTGCCGCGAAACCATCTCCCGCTCAAGCTCACCATCTCCTCGCTGCTTCACATCCACACATAGTTCCCTTTAGCGGGAGATGGAGTAATCTTTTTAGTACACACAGCACCAATTTACTTTCATTATGCGCACACAAATCATAGAATGGAACGTCCGAGGCCTTCTTAAGAAACTCGACGATGTCCAAGAACTTCTTTACCAACACAATCCGAAAGTGCTGTGTGTACAGGAAACGCACTTAAAATCGAAACATACAAACTCTCCGACAGTATGTTACGTTTCGTAAAGATCACGATGATGGTCTCGCATCATCAGGCGGTGTTACCGTTGTAATCCACAAAAGCGTAGCATGTGAGCGTTGGCAGCTACAAACGCCCCTTGAAGCAGTGGCAGTTTGACTTGTTCTTCTAAACAAACTCATCACCATTTGCTCGCTTTACATACCCCCACATTACCACTTACACAAACATGAATTTCAGTCCTTTATAGATGAATTGCCAGAACCTTATCTTGTTCTTGGGGATTTCAATGCGCACAGCAGTCTGTGGGTCGACTCTCGTATTGATTCGCGAGATTGTCTTGTTGAACAATTTCTTTTCTCCTCTAATGCGTGTCTCCTGAATAAGAAGGAACCTACATTTCCTGTCTTGCAAATAGAACCTTTTCTTCTGTTCATCTTAACATAGCTTCCCCGTCTCTATTATCTGAACTTCAATGGGAAGTTACCAAGAATCCTTACGGGAGCGATCACTTCCCAATACTGCTGACAACAACAAAAAAAAAAAACATGAGAGGAAGTTTGATACAGCCGATCGGGAGAAATTTCGAACTCTTACTAGTAGTATCTCCTGGGCTGACATGTCTTCGTTGGGAATTTATGCTACTGTGGAGTATTTTACTACCTTCATAATTGATGCCGCTTCTAGATGCATATCCGAAATAAGTGGTGCGGCATGCAAACGCCGTGTCCCCTGGTGGAACGACGAATGTAGGAACGCTCGTAAAAACAGAACAAAGCGTGGGGGCATTTACGCGATTCTCCTACTGCAGAGAATCTTACCAATTTTAAGAAGGTAAAGTCCCCAGGCAGGAGAACGCGCCGACAGGCCAGAAGAGAGAGTTGGCAGAAGTTTTTATCAGGTATACACTCGTATACAGATGAGGCCAAAGTCTGGAACAGTGTAAATAAGGTAAGAGGACGAAAACATATTTACTGCCTTTGGTAAACACACAGGGTGACAGCTTGGAAGACCAAGCGAACTGCCTAGGTGCATATTTTGAACATGTGTCCAGTTCATTGCACTATTCTCCAGCATTTACAAAATACAAAGCAGCTATAGAAAAACAAAAGCTAGACCGAAAAAGCACCGGGAACGAGCCATATAACCTACCTTTCTCTCTAGCAGAGCTGCATGCAACACTCACCTGTTTCAATCAATCTGCTGCGGGCTCCGACCGCATACTATATGAAATGTTGAAGAATCCGCCCTCTGAAACGAACGAAACCCTTGTCTGTCTGTATAATTCTATATGAACCTCCGGCGAGATCCCCTCTGCCTGGAAAGAGGCCATGTTGATCCCTATCCTGAAGCAGGGGAAGGATCCATCCTATGTATCGAGTTATCGGCCCATAGCGCTAACAAGCTGTCTCAGCAAAGTCTTCGAAAAAATGATAAACCGTCGCCTGTTACATTTCTTAGAATCAAACAACTGTTTGAGCCATACCAGTGCAGTTTTCGCGAGAGTCGGTCCACCACTGACCATTTGATACGTATTCAGGCGCAGACACGCGAAGCTTTTGTTCACAAACAGATATTTCTGCCTGAAGGAGTGTGCTTGTCTGGGCTGGTTGGTACATCATTGGTAAGGGAACAAACAGCGCTAGGACGGGACGAAGTGAGTAGACAGACAAGGTGCTGAACTAACAACCACTGGTTTATTGCTGTCAAAGCAATATATAGAAAGCACAGAAGGCCATAAAAACACCGTTTCTGCGCCGGGAAGAAAATAAAATCATCACATCACGCGTGTCGTCAAGGCAGGTTATCATGTTTTAACAAGTAGTTAATCACGCGCGTCGTCATGGCAGGTTATCATGTTTTTAACAAGTAGTTTATCTCGCAGCTGTGTAGAGAGACAGAGGGTACGCTGACGCAGGAGTTTCCGTGCGATTGAATATTAATAATAATAATAATCTTTATTTTCATCAGCTTACTGACAGGAAAGCTGCGGGTAAAAGCTGCTCTTTGTAGAAGCAGCTTGACAAGAGCCCGCAGCTACCTTTGTGTAGTACATACAGCAGTGGCAAGAAGCATAGCACACTTTAGTCAAACAAAAACAAAAAGACATACATAGCAGTAACGCAACTTATATTCCTAACATATGTAGCTCTCGTAGCTTAGGCAGTGTACACTTGTAGGGATCAACACAGGCTTTCACAAAACAAAAAGATATACATAGCAGTAACGCAACTTAGATTCCTAACGTATGTAGCTCACGTAGTTTAGGCAGTGTACACTTGTAGGGATCAACACAGGCTTTCACATATTTGTTAAGTAGTTTGGGAAGAATGTACGATAGTTTACCTTCTGAGTAATTTGTTCTGGGTGTTTTTACTTTCCATGTCTCTTTACTTCGTGTGTCAAGCGATGTAACGTTTTGCTGTTGGTTGGAAAGGTCATGTAAAAAATGTCTATTTTCTTTGACTTCGCGTCTGATTGCTACAGTCAATTTAAATGCATACATGTTATGAACGGGTAATATCCCAGCCTGCTCAAACAAGCCGCGCGTGTGGGCATCATACGGCAAATTGGAAAGTATTCTTATGTATTTCTTCTGCATCAAGTATAACTTTTGTAGGTTTGTGTAAGTTGTAGTGCCCCACACCAAAAACAATAGTTAAGGTGTGAATAAAAAAGTGATTTATACAGTAAAAGCTTTACATTATATTGACACGTACACATGTTTATCTTTCACCGGTGGCCGCTTTCAACATTAGCTGACAAATGTTAAACGTTATCGCTCGGCGCAGGACGCGCCTGCATTGGAAGCTTCTCGGACGTTATCAATGCTTCTATCCGTCGTCTGTGGTCACCGACGCCCATGTAATCTGATTGTATGAGCGACGCGAATTGTCTAGAACTTTCTGGAAGACACGCGGGCATCAGGGATTAATCTGGAACCTTCGATGACTCAGGTATAAAAGCCGACGCGTTTCGCCGCTGATCAGATTTCGACGATCGCCGACTGTGTTCGCCGCTATCGTTGTGCTTCAAGTGTAACTTGCTTTTGTGGGCACAGGTTCGCCCAATAAAGAATCAGTTTCGTCATTCCCAGTTTTACGACTGTTTGCTTCATCGTCACTACTACGTGACATCTGGTGGAGGTGCTTTTATGTCCTTGTACCGGACCCCCCCGTCCAGCCGTGAGCCAAGCCCACACCGTCTAGAAGACGTCGACGCCTACCCCGACCAGCGAGCTAGTCGCAGGCTACTGAACCTGCCACCGGAGTACGAACCCCTACCTGAGAAGACCAAGAGGACAAAAGTCATGACCTCGGCAGCAGCTACCATGACAGCCCCTGTGCCAACATCTGCGGTCGTGATGCAACAATCCAGCGAGCCGCCGACTTTCCGTGGTTCGCCATGTGACGACGCCGAAAGCTGGCTGGAGGCATACGACCGGGTCGCTACGTTCAACAAGTGGGACTGCGACGAAAAGCAGCGCCATGTTTACTTCTCTCTTGAAGATGGCGCGAGAACTTGGTTCGAGAATAGGGAACGTTCACTAACAACCTGGGACCTCTTCCGAGCCGCCTTCCTGGACACCTTCACGAGCGTCGTCCGTAAAGAAAGAGCTGCAGCCTTGCTGGAAAACCGTGTACAGCTCCCGAATGAGGGCATCGGTATGTACACTGAAGAAATGACTCGATTGTTCCGGCACGCCGATCCAGCTATGCCCGAAGACAAGAAAGTTCGCTTGCTCATGCGGGGAGTTAAGCAGGAGCTATTCGCCGGACTGGTACGGAATCCACCAACAACAGTCCAAGACTTTCTCTCGGAGGCTACGACGATCGAGAAAGCACTGGACATGCGCAACCGGCAATACAATCGCCGTTCGACGCCACACTACGCCGAAGTCCAAGGACTTTCCGACGACCTACGAGACACCATCAGGGCGATAGTACGCGAAGAGCTGCGGAAGTTGCTACCGTCGTCGCAGCCTCAAGTTGCTTCCATCGCCGATATCGTGCGGGAGGAAATCCAGCAATCGCTAGGACTTCCCGAATCGCCGCAACCCCAGCCGGAAGCGATGACATACGCCGCCGTCGCCCGTCGTCAAGGCCCCCCTCCGCGCTCGCGCCAGGGCCCCGTAACGCCGCAATTCCGTCGCCCAGCGCCGCCGCCGCAGCCAGCACGCCCGCCCGTCGCCCAGCGCAGCTACCCGAGAAAAACGGACATTTGGCGCGCCCCCGACCACCGCCCGCTCTGCTATCACTGCGGGGAAGCCGGCCATGTCTACCGCCGATGCCCATACCGCGAGATGGGCCTACGAGGGTTCGCAGTCAACGCGCCACGTCCACAGCTTGGCGAGCGACCACGTGACATCGCCGACTACCTCACCGGAGCTCAGTGGCAACCACGACGACCCTCACGCTCGCCGTCACCAGGCCGCTACATCTCGCCCCATCGCCGTCAGTACACCAGTCCCACTCGGGGCCGATCTCCCAGTCCTTACCCGGGAAACTAAAGGCAGCAACCGATGGAGGTGCGGTTGCTGTACGACGCAATACCGAAGATCCTCCGCCGCCGACGAAGAAGATTCGCGAATCACCACGACGAGGTATCAGCACACCGCCTGGCAAGAGCCCTAACGACAACACTTCGCCGCCGAAAGAAGACCTACCGACGCGACGTAGCAGCAGCGGAGCAAGCCGACGCAGCCGTGATCCGACGCCACGACTTAACCGCAACGCCAGACGACGGTCTACCGACTTAGACGTGCTAATCGATGGTCATCACGTCACTGCTCTCGTCGACACTGGAGCCGACTATTCCGTCTTCAGTGGCCCGTTCGCCGCCAAGTTGAAGAAGGTAAAGACTGCCTGGCAAGGACCCGATGTCCGTACAGCGGGAGGCCACCTAATAACGCCGGCTGGAATCTGCACAGCACGAGTCACTGTGAACAACCGCACTTACCTGGTGAGCTTCGTAATCCTGCAGCACTGCTCCAGGGATGTCATCCTAGGCATGGACTTTCTAAACCAACACGGTGCAGTCATCGACTTAAGGTTCAAGTCGGTAACGCTTTCAACGCACAACGCGATACCACCGGATACAGACATCAGTTACCATGCCTTGAATGTGCTAGAAGAACAAGTAACCGTTCCGCCTCGCTCCAGCGTAATGATTTCCGTCGGTACCGAAGTGCCTGCAGACATGGAGGGCGTCATCGAGGGCGATCATCACTTACTGCTCGACCGTGAAATTTGCGTCGCTAGAGGCATAGCTGAGCTACGTGCAGGGAAAGCAAGGGTGATGCTCACGAACTTCAGCCCCGAATACAAGCACATTAACAAAGGCACCACGGTCGCCTACATCGACGAAATAGTACAAGCCAGCAGTGCTTTCGCCTTCACGGATTCCAGTGCACCTGCAACGACGACTATAGTACCTGAACCAACTTTCGACGTCAATCAGAACCTTCCCAGGCATAGGAAAGAACAACTAAAAGCTCTGCTCCTGCAATACAAGGACTGCTTCTCGTCGTCGTCAAAAGTTCGACAAACCCCTGTCGCCAAGCACCGCATCATAACCGACGAAAATGTCCGCCCACTCCGTCAGAGCCCGTACCGAGTTTCGGCGCGCGAACGCGAGGCCATAAGGCAACAAGTCGACGAAATGCTAGGCGACGACATCATCCAGCCGTCCAAGAGTCCGTGGGCGTCCCCCGTGGTGTTATTGAAGAAGAAGGATGGAACCCTACGTTTCTGCGTCGATTATCGTCGCCTCAACAAGATCACGAAGAAGGACGTATACCCCCTCCCACGGATTGACGACGCCTTGGATCGACTCTACAACGCAAAGTATTTTTCGTCGATGGACCTCAAAACCGGCTACTGGCAAATCGAAGTCGACGAGAGGGACCGGGAGAAGACTGCCTTTATAACACCGGACGGACTGTTCGAGTTCAAGGTCATGCCGTTTGGTCTTCGCTCGGCACCTGCGGCTTTCCAACGCGTCATGGATACAGTACTGGCAGGCTTGAAGTGGCAGACTTGCCTCGTGTATTTGGACGACGTCGTTGTGTTTGCCTCAAGCTTCGAAGAACACCTGCGGCGCCTTGAAACAGTTCTTCAAGCTATCAAGACCTCCGGACTCAGGTTGAAGCCAGAAAAGTGCCGCTTCGCATACGAGGAGCTCTTGTTTTTGGGCCATGTCATCAACAAGTCTGGAGTGTGCCCTGACCCACAGAAAACGGCGGCCATCACTGACTTTCCTCCGCCCGCCGACAAGAAAGCAGTGCGTAGATTTCTTGGCCTGTGCGCCTATTACAGGCGCTTCGTCAAGGATTTTTCACGGATCGCCGAGCCACTGACGTACCTCACGAAGGCCGACGTCGAGTTCAAGTGGGAGACGCCGCAAATCGAAGCATTTGAAGAACTGAAGCGACGCCTACAATCGCCGCCCATCCTTGCGCATTTCGACGAAAGCGCCGATACCGAAGTCCACACCGACGCAAGCAGCGTAGGACTCGGCGCCGTGCTTGTGCAGAGGACTGACGGACTAGAAAGGGTTGTAAGTTACGCTAGCCGGTCGCTATCGAAGGCGGAATCACATTATTCCACAACAGAAAAGGAGTGCCTCGCCATCATCTGGGCTACATCAAGGTTTCGCCCCTACCTCTATGGCAGGCCCTTCAAAGTTGTGAGCGACCACCACGCCTTGTGTTCGCTAGCTAACTTGAAGGATCCTTCAGGTCGCCTCGCACGATGGAATCTGAGACTTCAAGCATTCGACATCACCGTCGTTTACAAGTCCGGGCGAAAGCACTCTGACGCCGACTGCTTGTCTCGCGCCACCGTCGAACCGCCGCCCCAGGATGACCAGGATGACGACACTTTCTTGGGACCCATCAGTGCCGACGAATTCGCCGAACAACAGCGAGCCGACCCGGAACTAAGGAACCTTGTAGATTACCTGGAAGGCAAGACCGTCACTGTGCCGAAGGTGTTCAGGCGAGGATTGGCGTCGTTTTTCTTGCAAAACGACATTCTCCTAAAGAAGAACTTCTCGCCTCTCCGAGCCAACTACCTCCTCGTGGTACCCTCAGCATTGCGTCCAGAAGTTCTGCAAGCTCTCCATGACGACCCAACGGCTGGACACCTCGGTTATGCCCGCACGCTCGCGAGGATACAAGAAAAATACTACTGGCCTCGCCTCTCTGCCGACGTCGCCCATTACGAAAGGACATGCCGAGACTGTCAGCGACGCAAAACACCGCCGACAAGGCCAGCCGGACTTCTACAGCCGATCGAGCCACCTCGCCGACCGTTCCAGCAGATTGGGATGGACTTACTGGGGCCTTTTCCGACGTTGACGTCCGGGAATAAATGGATCGTCGTAGCTACGGACTACCTCACCCGCTACGCCGAAACAAAAGCCTTGCCCAAAGGCAGTGCTGCCGAGGTAGCCCGATTCTTCGTTGAGAACATCCTCCTGCGTCACGGTGCCCCAGAAGTCCTCATCACCGACAGAGGTACTGCCTTTACGGCGGAACTAACTCAAGCCATCCTGCGATACAGCCACACAAGCCATCGCCGGACCACCGCCTACCACCCGCAGACGAATGGCCTCACCGAGTGCCTAAATAAGACCATCGCCGACATGCTGGCAATGTACGTCAACGTCGAACACAAGACGTGGGATGCCATCCTTCCGTACGTGACCTTCGCATACAACACGGCCGTGCAAGAAACGACGCACATGGCGCCGTTCAACCTGGTCTACGGAAGGAACTTGGCAACGAAGCTTGACGCCATGCTACCGGACGTCACCGACGAAGAAAATCTCGACGTTGCCACCTATTTGCAGCGTGCCGAAGAAGGTCTACAGCTCGCCCGACTGCGCATCAAGAACCAGCAGAGGACCGACAGCCGACACTACAACCTTCGACGACGCTACGTCGAGTACCAGCCCGGTGACCGTGTTTGGGTCTGGACTCCGATACGCCGACGAGGACTTAGCGAGAAGCTGTTACGTCGCTATTTCGGACCATATAAGATCACCCGACGTATTGGCGCACTGGACTATGAGGTCGTACCAGACGGCATTTCGCAATCACAGCGGCGCCGGGCACGACCTGAAGTCATCCACGTGGTGCGTCTTAAGCCTTTCTACGCCCGCTGACAAACTTAGGTACTTTGTTACATTGTTATTGTTTTTTGTTATTTTGTTTATTACGCATGGTTTTGTTTTCGCTTTCGTGTTTGTAGCATCGGGACGATGCTTTTTAAGGGGAGGGTATTGACACGTACAGCGGTGAGCACTGTTAGGGTGAACACGCGAGCGCGTGGCCGACGGCACTATCAGCGCCGCGTAACAGCCATGGTTGGAAACATTGCACATGCGCAGCATGTGCTTTGCGAAATACTCTTTCCACCGCGCGCATCACGTCATCGATACGCTTGTTCGTCGTCTGCTAGCCGCATTTTTTGTTCGCTGAGCTGATACCTTCTGCATTTCAAGGTCCATCTGGATTGAAGATTGGCGCGTGAA
This sequence comes from Dermacentor silvarum, assembly GCF_013339745.2. NCBI lineage: Eukaryota > Metazoa > Arthropoda > Arachnida > Ixodida > Ixodidae > Dermacentor > Dermacentor silvarum. The sequence continues at coordinate 87,386,788 of NC_051163.1, forward strand.
GGAAAAAAGTGAGTGTAAGAGGGATAATTATTAAACTTTTTATTCAAGAAAATTGCACTTTTGCAATTCAAGTTAAACAAGACCATGAGAACAAATATAAAAACATGAGCAAATCTAATAGCGAGTCATGTGACCACTTACAGCAACGACTACAGCTATTCTGGACGGTAACGAGTCGTAAAGTGATCGAACATATTCCCGATCGGCTTTCAGCCTTTCCCACTCGTTGCTGACTTGCGCCCACAACTGGTCCGAAGTCGCGGAATAAAGGGGCTTCCTTGCCAAAGAAGCTTTCAGACGGCCCCACACGTTTTCTATCACATTCAGGTCCGCTCCTTTCGGAGGCCATTCCAGTAGCTGCATGTGCTGCTCCGCCTGGAACTCCTTGACAGCCCGCGCCGTGTGTATCGGTGACCGGTCCTGTTCGAACAGGTAATCACCGTCTGGGAATAAACTGCTCCCATATGGCAACAGCACATTGTTCAAAATGTTGCAATATTGTTCCGACGATAAGTGTCCACGTATACGTTGCAGGGGCCCTAAACCATATCTTGAAACAGCACCCCACACGTTCACACTCGATCTCCCACTGGCAGAAACACCTTGCACTTTGTCCGGGTCGTTCCTGCGTAGCATTGTGACGTTAACTAAAACAATTGCTTTTCAAAGTAGGAAGTTTGCCTCACCGTGTGCCTGGTAGTCTCCAAACACGCAATCTTTGGTCTTGTCGCGTCGAAAACGTCGACTCATCCGAAAAGATGACGCGACCCCACTCTTCTGATGTCCATGCTTCGTGCAGCTCAGCGAACTGCCGTCGTGCGTCCTTGTTTGCCGCCGTTAGTAGTGGTTTCTGCGCTGCGACGCGACTGCGAAGGCCCGCAGTACGCAGGCGACGTCGAACAGTGGTGTCCGAAACGTCCAAATCCAAGTCCTCGCGTATTGCTGGGGCTGGCAAGAAAGGGTTACGAACAGCAGCTGCAACTATGAGGGCGTCTTCATCGTCTGTGGTAGCTTTAGGGCCGGGCGCGCGGGGTGCATCCTGAATGCGACCTTCATACTTGTAGGCTTGAATTATCCTGTTCACAGTCTTCAGGGGCCTATTAACTAAAGCGCCAATATACCGCTGGGAATAACCTTTCAGGGAAAGATCGACAATTGAGCGCCGTTCATCATCGGGAACCCTAGCCATAATACGATCTGGCGACAGAATGAACGGCTGCGAAAAATGTTTGGTTGTTTTATATACGGCGTTGCATGCACAACAACTTTGAAGGGAACGAATAGACACGCCCCCATAGATATACAAGTTTTTTTGTCTTGTTCTGTTCAAGCACAGATGTTTAAAGAAATCTTAAAATGCAGGATGCATGGGCTTAGAAAACAAAAATGCGGCTAGCAGACGACGAACAAGTGCATTCATGACGTCATGCGCGCGGTGGAACAATTATTTCGCGGAAGGCGTGATGCGCATGCGCAATGTTTCCAGTGATGACCGTAACGGGGCGCTGACAGTGCCGTCGGCCACGCGCTCGCGTGTTCACCCTAACAGTGCTCACCGCTGTACACATGTTTATCTTTCACCGGTGGCCGCTTTCAACATTGGCTGACAAATGTTAAACGTTATCGCTCGGCGCAGGACGCGCCTGCATTGGAAGCTTCTCGGACGTTATCAATGCTTCTATCCGTCGTCTGTGGTCACCGACGCCCATGTAATCTGATTGTATGAGCGACGCGAATTGTCCAGAACTTTCTGGAAGACACGCGGGCATCGGGGATTAATCTGGAACCTTCGATGACTCAGGTATAAAAGCCGACGCGTTTCGCCGCTGATCAGATTTCGACGATCGCCGACTGTGTTCGCCGCTATCGTTGTGCTTCAAGTGTAACTTGCTTTTATTGCGATAGCAATTATATGGACACTTCAACCGGATTTCTGCCGTCGCCGTCGCCGTCGGCGTCGCCGTGAGGTTCCGTATAGATAAAATCTTCGCCGCGCGCCGTATGCCCCAGAGGCAGCAGCGTGCGGGGACGCGCGCTATCACGGAGAGCGAACGCACTCAATCTCCCACGCGCAAGCAAGGAAGCGGAAAGCCAGCGCCGGCACTTCTCTGCCAACAACCGCGCTCGTCGCTCGTCCGCACAGTCTCTTATCTCTCCCACGCGCAAGGAAGGAAGCGGGAAGCCAGCGCCGGAAGGAGCGGGGGGGGGGGGGGGGGGGCGCACTTCTACGCTGCCAACAACCGCGCTCGTCGTTCGTTCGACCGCACCGTCTCTTATCTCCACACGGCTCTGACCTTTATGCGCATTCGCCGCTCAGTTTCCGTTGAAGCGATAGACCGCACGTACCTTCGCCCGCTCCTGCGGCGTATATATCCGATCGCTGCCAGCGTTTTGACGGTCGTTGTCTGCAGTCATTCAGTGTGATCTATTCATGTTTGTTTGTGCGCGCTCACACCCCGCTTCTTCAATCAGTAATAGTCGGGCCACATTTTCCAACGCACGCTACACATGCAATGCTGCCAGGGTCGGCAGTGCAGAGCTACAGGTGTGTCCCTTCGCACACGCTGCCCACGGGAAGCGCTTCTCATCAACACCACCGTTTCACACGCGCCTTCTCGTGGTCATCGAGTCTCTCTTCATGTCGGTCTACTTGCACCGCAGCACACCTGCTTACTTAATCAGCTCATGTTTACTACAATTCATATTGCTACCAAAGCCGCTCACCTTACTTCGTATGACATTGCTGTGTTGCTATCGCATTCATCGCTTCGCCCTTAGGGCGAAACTGTGACATTTTTGTGGGCACAGGTTCGCCCAATAAAGAATCAGTTTCGTCATTCCCAGTTTTACGACTGTTTGCTTCATCGTCACTACTACGTGACAATATGGTAACACTGTTTTGCAACGGTGTACCATGCCCACAACGCGCGATAACTGTTCCAACACGCCGTTGACATGTTCGTTCCAAAGCATATTACTTGAAAATGTGACTCCTAGAGTTTTTATATGATTTACTAACCCTATTTCGGTATCGCCGTACACAAGATGTAAATTATCGTTTGCCGGTTTGTTCTTTGGTCTGAATAGTACCGCCTTTGTTTTACTAGTGTTTATACCTAAATTATTGGAACATGACCATATTTTTAGTTGTGCAAGAATCTGGTTCATCTTTTGCTGAAGTATTTCGCTATTTGCAGCAGAAATAAATATGCTGACATCATCAGCATATAGAACATACATAGCATCAGGATAAATGCGTATTAAATCGTTTATAAAGGCAATGAACAGAAGAGGACCAAGGATGCTTCCCTGTGGCACACCTTTAGTTATTGACTTTAACGTCGAACAGTTACGATTTATTTCAACTACCTGTTTCCGATGTTTCAAATAACTTTTAAACAAGTCCAACGCATGACCACGAATTCCATAGCAGTGTAGCTTTTTAAATAATGTAGAGTGTTGAATGTTATCGAAAGCTTTGCTAAAGTCCACGTACAATCCCAAGACGACATGTCTTTTTTCAAATTGAGACAAAATGAATTCCTTTTGTTCCAGTAATGCCATTTCTGTGGACCGGTGTTTTCTAACACCAAACTGAGTAGGTGAGATTACATTGTGATTTTCGAAGAATTGGTATAGCTGACGGTGCATAAGCTTTTCTAATCCTTTGGAAAATATTGATAGAATAGATATGGGCCTATAGTTTCGTACATCATTTTTGTCACCTTTTTTAAACAAAACACTAACTTTCGCTATCTGCATTCTTTCGGGGAAGACTGCGTTCGACAAACAAAGATTGAATATATGAGTAATACAAGGCACAAGTATATCCAGCACATATTTGATAGGCCCGATTTTTATGCCATCAATATCACGAGAGGAACTATTTTTAAGTTGAGAAAATACTGAATAAACATCTTGTTCTGAAACAGGCTTTAAAAACATACAGGATGAATTTGGATCAGGAATAAATTGAATAAACTCATTAGACGTCACATCATATGCATTGTTCACTAGGTAGTCATTGAAAGTATTTGCAAGTTCGACTCCTGATATGTTGCGCCCGTTGACTGTGATGTTTTGAACACTCTGGCGGGGCGTGTTCCTGTTAAGAAACAAGTCCAGTTTTTTCCACAAGGCATGAGAGTTATCTGCGCTAGTTTCTATTTCTCTATGTATGTATTGCGATTTGCGTTTTCTAATTTCTTTATTTAAACGATTTCTGTACACCTTATATTCTTTTAGAATGGTAGAGTTCCTACTTACAATGAATTTATGGTAGAGTTCATTTTTGTGTTTAATTTTATTTAGCAGGTCAGGGGTCATCCAAGGTTTACGGGTTTTTTTATTCAAACGAATTTGTTTTTCTCGGAAGTGGCGTTTGTAAATGTTTGTAATTTTTTCTAAAAATGTATTGTACGCTTGTTCTACGCTTTTTATCGAAATAATCTCGTCCAAGTTACTATTAAGCAACTCATTTCTAAAGCTTTCAAGGCTAGACTCGGATATATCTTGAACGGTAACCGTCTGTTTCCGACATACTCGCGAACTAAATTTTTTTATGAAAAGAAATATAGGAAGGTGATCGCTGATATCATCGGACAGCACTGCTGTAAAGGCGGTGTTCCGGTTTATATTCGTTACGAACAAATCTAATAAAGTTGCACTATTTTCTGTAATTCTAGTCGGTGAACTAATAACACTATCGAAGCCATTTGAGAGAATCAGCGTGTTCATGGCTTGATGTGACGTAGATTGACCTAACATGTCTATGTTGAAGTCTCCTGCTGATACCAAATAATACATGTTTTCCGAAGAAAAATGCAAGAGTTTTTCATAGAAGCAAAAAAAGCTATCAGGGTTTCTGTTTGGTGGCCTATAACACACTGAAAATAGATATTTACCTACGCGAGCAGTAAGAATTTCGAAATCATCGCATGTAACACAAAAATCAGGGATCAGTTCACAATGCATATCTTCTTTCAGTAATAGCATAACACCACCCCCACGGCGCAATGGGCGGTTTAAACTAAATGACTGATAGCAAATCAAAGGGGGTGCGTCATCCTTATCTTTGCCCCATGTTTCAGTAAGGAATACGACATCGAACGAGAATGAAAATCCATCGATAAGAAGCTGAAAGTCAGCTTGCTTATTCTTAAGGGAACGAACATTTAGATGCAAACATTTCAAAGATCCTTTATGTTCAGTGGAACCGATAACGTTTAACTCTTGCGAAAGAAACACATGCTTTTGTGTTTTATCCATGTTAAATAAAATGACGAATGTTCACAGATGACCGGTGCGACATTATGCAGAACGCCATTATGCGAACGACATTATGCAGAACGCTTCCCAAATCTCGCGTGCTCTTTTATCTTTATACCTACCTATTATTGTGCAATCTTCAAAGAGAGGTTTGCAGCCGCATTCTTTGCAGTGCTGGGCTAAATGGCTCGGTAGAGACCCTTTCATTGCGTACGCATGTTCCCTCAGCCGGTCATTCAAACATCGGCCTGTTTGGCCAATGTAGCAGCGTTTGCACTTGAGTGGGATCTTATACACAACAGCACATGCGCACTCAACATGAGCTATTCTGTGTTGCTTCTCACAGGTTGCTTCTTTGGGGTCTTCCTTGTTTACCTTGTGGCATAGCGCCGACAACTTGTCCCTTGCGCTGAACAAAACGCGTGTGCCTATTTTTCCGGCGACCTTCTTTAACCTATGCGAGACCCCATGGACATAGGGTACGACGGTAGTGCTCACATGAGGTCCCTTGTCTTGGGCGTCACGTCCTGCCCTCCCTCTGGTGAGGATCACCAAAAGCTTTTCCGAGACACTCATCAGCAGGGCCATGGGATACCCAGCCTGGATGAGCCGGTGCACTTGGTCCATGAAGCTGCTAGCCATCCGGTGGTGGCATGACCGGGTCAGAGCTACTCTGAGACATGAGACGGCAATACTTCTTTTAACTATTTTTGAGTGCGCAGACGTGAAGGGGAGAATACTTTTCTTCGAGCGGGGGTTGTAAGCCCAACAAACGTGTTCCCTTTCTAGCGATATCTCTACGTCGAGAAACCTTACCTTATTATCGGAGGGATGCTCGATCGTTAGTTCTAAAGGTTTCATTACCGATAGAGAGATGTCGAAAATTTTGTTACCACGTGAGAGTTGACCTGTTCCATCAGTTTTGTGTAGCACAAGGAAATCATCCACAAAGCGAAATACTTTTGTTACGCTGGTCGGTAGGAGGCAGCCCATGAGGCTTCTGTCAAAACGTGCTAGCACAAGGTTGCTAAGAACAGGAGCGATACAAGATCCAATGCACACGCCATCCCGTTGGATGAAAATGGCACCATTGTAGCTTATGAAGGTCGACTCGAGGTAAAAACTAAGAAGCTCTAAAAACTTGTCAATATGTATACCACATGCATTCTGAAACTTAGTGGTCCCATACCTATCAATGCACTGGCTAACTCATCACACACGAGGTTGTGGGGCAAGGCATAGAATAAGTCTTTCACGTCAACTGAGAAGGCACCTACTTGCTCCGAGCACTCATTCTGAAGGTATTCGGAAACACTGGTCGGGCTCATGATGATGCACGGATCATCAACGGGGAGGACATCTAGGGACGACTCTAAGTAGGAAGCCACGCACCGTTGCCAAGTACCACGCTCCGAGACTATGGCTCGGAAAGGATTGCCTTCTTTGTGGGTTTTCACGGAAAAGAACACCGAAAGGCACAAATTTTCTGCTGCCTTGACAGACTTGGCCAGGGCAGAGAGACCCACCTCTTCACAAATCTTGGCCTCTCGGGTTCTAGTTTTTGTCTGGTTGACGCCGACCAGCCCTTTGAAGTTCTTTGAGATGGCCTCTTCAGCTTTGCAGTCGTATTCCCGCCTTGGCATAAGCACGAAGCCCCCCTCCTTATCGGCCTGGAGGAGTCTGGCGTCAGCTCTTCGTAGCGAGGCCACCAGTGGTTGTTAGTTCAGCGCCTTGTCTGTCTACTCACTTCGTCCCGTCCTAGCGCTATTTGTTCCCTTACCAATTTCTGTCTGTATTCCTAGAGATGAAAAAGGCCTACGACACCACATGGCGTTTTGGAATACTGAGAGACCTCTCCCACTTTGGTATACGTGGTTGAATGTGATTGAAAGTTATCTGCTGAATTGCACATTTAAATTGGCAATGTTTAATTATCACCTGTTGTGCAGGAAACTGGTGTATCCCAGGGAGGCGTGCTCAGTTGCACACCCTTTATCGTTAAAATGAACACGCTTCGTGCTTCGTTACCACCAGCTATATCTTATTCCATCTACGTGGACGATAATACAAATAGGCTTCAAGTCCTGTAACCTCGCAGTTTGCGAGAGACAGGTACAGCTGGGGTCGAACAAAGTGTCTTAGTGGGCAGACGAAAACGGATTACAAATAAACCCCGCAAAAAGTTATTGTGTTCTTTTCACCAGGAAGAAAGGTCTCGTTGCAGATCCCACCATCGAAATGTATCGACAACAAATACCTATGAACAAAGAACACAAGTTTTTAGGTATTCTACCTTACTTTCATCGATCACATAAAACATCTCTAGGCAAAATGCCTAAAAGCAAAGAACTTACAGAAAATTTTATCTCACACATCCAGGGGCAGTGACAGGAATTCCGTGTTTATTGAATCTTCACAAGAGTCTCATTCGGTAACGATTAGATTATGGTGCCGTGGTGCATCACTCTCCCGCCCCAATCGGGCTAAATATGCTAGATCCCGTCCACCATTTAGGTATCCGCCTGGCCGCTGGCGCATTCAGAACAAGCCTTGCCGAAAGTTTATATGTAGAATAAAATGAGTGATCACTCCATCTGCAGAGACCATACATCAGCTTCACCTATTTTTACAAAGTGCACTCTAATCGGGAACATCCATGTTCTGTAACCGTTGATGATTACACGTGTGCAACGCTTTCTCATATAAAACCCTTCAAGGGGCGGCCTTTCTCGCTGCGTGTGAGAGAACTGAGCAAAGAGATGGATGTTCCACTTCTCGAACATCGCCTTATGGCTCCAGCTAAACTGTCACCGCCCTGGGAGTGGCAGGTGATAGAATGTGATCTATCCTTTGTAGAGGTCACAAAGCATGCTCCCGGGCTCGAAATTACGATGCATTTCCGCGAACTTCAATCGAAGTACTCGTGCTCGGAATTCTACACCGACGCATCCAAGTCCCATGCTGGCGTATCTGACGCGGCTGTTGGCCCCTCTTATTTTAAATCTGACGCATTGAACCCCCTAACAAGTAACTTCACAGCAGAAGCCTACGCTGTACTGTCCGCGGTGAAACCTATAGAAAAATAGAAACTACAAAAGCAATAATATTCCCAGACTCGTTGAGTCTTGTAAAAGCGCTAACATCTTTACAAAAGCATAATAATCTTGTTTTTATTTAGCTTTACTCACTCTTGTGTAACATTTACCTATCTCATAGACAAGTAATAATATGCTGGTTCCCGGACATAGAGGAATCGAGGGTAATGGGCTTGCCGAAGAAATCGCGAAATCAATGGCATCGCAAGGTATTGGTCTTCCCGCTGCTGTCCCTGCTACAGATCTGAAGCCTTTCCTACGAAACAAACTGTAAAGCCACTGGCAACGCTTGTGGGACGCCGAAACAAATAATAGGCTCCACTTGATTGAGCCACAGTTAGGTTTCTGGCCATGTACAACGAAAACACGACGAACTGATGCCCTATTCTGTCGTCTCAGAATAGAACACAAATATGGTACTCACAATTTTCTATTGAATGGTAATGATCATCCAACCTGTGGTAGATGTGGCGAGAGGCTCACCATCCTCCACGTTCTCCTGGAGTATCGGGAAGCCGAAAGAGAAAGAAAGTAACATTTTTCTCTAGCATACCGCTATTGTGTCCCTCTCCGTCCCGCTATGTTTCTTGGTAAAAACCGCTTTTTAACACCAAAGCAGCCCTCGATTTCTTGAACGATGTGGTCCTGCATGTTATTAGCCAAATAAGTTCGTAGCGCATCCTCTCTCCAGAGAATGTTTCTGTGATAGTTTTTTTATACACATGCCTCCAGGCCATTTTGCTTCAAGGGTTCTGCTTAGGCAGCTGTGCTACTGGCCAATTATTGCATTTTTAATATTTTGTAAGGGATCTCATTCTTTCCCAATGCATTGTACAAGTCCATAGTACACATATTTAGTTATCGCCATAATCTTATTACGTATAGACTTTACGCAATTTACAGCGACTGTTTTAGGCCCCTTTACAGCCATGCCACATATAATGTTCATATAATTCACTATTCATGTACCACTAAGTACCACGGGGGGGGGGGGCGGCTCTGGGGCTCGAGCCCCCCCCCCCCCCCCCCGGAAATCCGAAGCCTGCCCCCCCCCCTCCCCACTTCGCACAAAAGTGTCATCACCAGAGTTCTGTTGCCCACATCATTTGCGGTTTCTTTAGAGTTGCCTCAACGTTTCACTAAAAAATTTAGTGTGGCTGAAAGCTTACTGCAGCAGCGCGGACGTGCACAGCTTTACATTCACACTTTCGCTTTCTTTCTGCAAATCCTGACCATAGGACGACAAGCGCATTAGAAGCGCCAGCTGCGGCTACCTCATAAGCATTTTTCTCACTTCAACGTTTTTTTTTTATATTTCGACTGTGAACACTATACACACACATATAATATATTTAAATACATACACAGGAATAAGTTTGTTACATCTTTTAAAGCGAAGAATTTAGCCAAGTAACAATTATTGCTAATTGTAAGGATAGGTTATGCCTGGAGAATGAATACGTTGCTCTATGTTCACCTCCATTTACCCCTGCCTTGCGCTAGCGTATTCCTACTTGCGCCTGCAAGTTGGAATACGCTTGGAATACAGGGATAATTGGAGATCGCAGGGAGATGCCTTCGTCCTGCAGTGGACATAAAATATAGGCTGATGATGATGATGTTCACTTCTCACCTGCCGCGGTGGCTCAGTCAGCTAAGGCGTTGCGCTGCTGAACACGAGATCGCGGGATGGAATCCCGGCCGCGGCGGCCGTATTTCGATGGAGGAAAAATGCAAAAACGCCCGTGTGCTTGCGTTTTACTGCACGTTAAACAACCCCAGGTGATTAAAATTAATCCTGAGCCCTCCACTACGGCGTGTCTCATAATCAGAACTGGTTTTGGCACGTCAAACCCCCAAAAGAAGAAGAATGTTCACCTCTCTTCAAGTTGCTTTGCGTGCTTTTTTTGACCCTGAAAAAGAAAAACCTGCAGTCTTCAGCGGTCCCTTCAGCAGAGTCTTTTATCAGTGGCGTGTGAAATGCACATGAATGTTGTGTGTCTGAGTATTGATACTGTTTCCAGTAGGCAATGCTAACGACTCACGAAAAAACAACAACCAAAAACTGTTCTAATAATTCACAACATTTATTAGGGATGGAAACATCCCCACATGCCTGTAGTGGTCATAAATGAAAATAATTTACTCAGTAACCGAAGTGAGGCTAAGCCGGATTCACTCGCAATCAGAATCAATAGCCGCCATGCGCAGCAGAGCTTATACTCGCACTAAACGTAAAAAGAAGAAAAAAAAGAAAGAGGCGCAGTGTTACCCGAACGGCGAAGCATCGATTGTATTAGAAAATTAGTAGACAGCTATATGAAGTAAGGATGGTAGTTTTATCGGCCGTATAAACTTGCGAACATTTGCTTACTAACTGAATTAACAAGCATGTTGTCAGCGCGCCCAAGCAAACATGAACACAGCACACTCGATGACCTCTGACACTAACCGTCACAACGCTGTCGTATGAAAGTGCGGCACCAGCAGCAGCAAGCAGTGATCTTCGTACTGTCTATCGCTTCAACGGAAACTGAGCGGCAAAAACACAGCGCGTACAAAGGTATTAGCCGTCTGCGGATCACTTTCAAGATACCGCGCGCAGATTACCGCCAAAATAAAGCGCGCGACCCGCGTATGTAGTACTCCCCAGGCGCACGGACAGCCGCAATCACTACAAACTAGCAGATACGCGCCGCGCTTGTCCCCCCCCCCCCCCTTTTTTTTTTCAAAGCGCACGCTTTATCGATAAAGTGACCGCGCGTTGAAGACTTGTGCTCTGCGCATGCGCCGCTGCCTTCTCCTCTGAGCCTTGCAAGAACCCTAAGCTTAGCGCGCTGCCACTGCGCCGTCAATAGTGCTGCCATGTGAGCATTAGCAGGAGGCACCTTCGCGTTTGAGCAGGTGGAGAATCCGAGAGAGGAGAACCAAGCGAGGCGCCATTGTATCCGTTGTGGTTTTCATGCGCACAACTTTGGAAATGAAGAGGACTTTAAAAAGCTCGCTGGTTTTTCAACGAGGTAGTACCATCGCGCCCAGGCCCTTTGGATGCGCCTCACTCGTCTCACTTGTGAAATTAAGCGAGTGCGTGCCCATGCAGACAAGTTGACAACTGACGTCTGCGACCTGATCGGTCCGAACAGGTGAGTGAAGTCTTCCATTATTAACGCATACCCCTTCGAATACTCGACGTCTTTAGTAGAGGTTCACTGTCGCAGTAAGCGTCGTCAGCACGAAAGCAATGTGAAGTGCATCGTCATGATACTTTGACTTGCGTTAACTATAATATTATACGCGCGCGATCGTACATAGTTCTTTATGGCAGCCTTGCGCATCTGGCGGCGTCAAAGTCGGCTACCACGTCAGCAGGAGCGCAAGTGCTCGCGCTTAACCACCCAGAGTGACCAAAAGTGGTCGGCGCTGACTGATTCGGAAAATTGTTCGATCTCGTTCTAATGGAGGGGTGCGTCTTTATGAACATTGCGTGGCGGTAAGTTTTAATAAAAGGAAAAAGTGGGAGCTATCGCATAGTTCTGAGCCGTTCTGTACCAGGACGGCAGTCTTACAGAGAGAGTGCTCCTACAATAAGGCATGTACGAGGTACTCAGTTGGGAAAACATATCAGGCGCTAATACGAGTCGAGGAGGCAGTGAGGGAACCTTCAGGAACAAGTGAAAAGTGAACGTGCGTGGTTTTGATTGTGTAAGGCAATTACTGTGTAAGACAACTACTGTGTGTGTGTAAGGATCGTGTAGGCGCGGAATGCTTGATCGCGTAGAGAATCGGCCTTTGAGGATTATTCGTTTTCGCAAAGTTGGTGCCCAGTGGCAGGTCTATTAATCCAGTTTAAGAAATTGAGAGAATAGCCTTTAAAAATAGCAACAGTTTGCTCAAGTGGCCATAGATTGACAAAATGGCTTTGTATGTAGTTTGAATAATGTATTCCAAAATGTATGGTCATGCGGCACAACGTATTCACAAACATGCTAACAGCCACACAACTTATTTCTATTTTCACAACAGCCGTGATCTGCACCTTTGTGGTAGTTCTTTAACGTCTGACACTTTGTTCAGCGTCCTCATGCCGCTCCCGTGCCCGAAACGTCATTCCTGTGTCAAATTATGAGCCCGAGCTCTTCGCAGTGAAGCCAGCAGACATTGCCATGACGAAAGTTAAAACGCGCATGCGAGCGCCAGCAACGAAAGTGGGTAGACACTCAGGCGTTAGAAAAAGCAAGCTGCATATTCGCTTGGCGCATCGCTCATCGAAACAATTCGTTTTCGCGGCTCTCGGCAAAAGAAACGCGCCGACGGCGGTTTAATGTACCGCGGTGTCACGGGGCCTGTAAACAAAGTAACTGCACCGTCTGCGCGCCTGTGAGAGATCTAACGGGGCAATCATGGCCCGGTGGCACTTTGAGGGACTAGGAATAGGAGATAGAGCGTGTTATCCTATGCCACTGTCGTGCGGCAGTGCGCTCAAAGAATTAAAATAACATTCCGTGTGGATGTAGTTCACAAATGTAGCGCCTGCATCTTCTTTTTACATGAAACGTCTTATCTGCTTTATATTTTTGTTTGATGGCAATAATAATGTAGCTGCAGAGATCACAAGTGTCTGATTATTCGCGACCGATGATTATACTGTGATATTTTTGTTTGTGTTCTGCTTCTCTTTTATTTCAAAAAGAGAAAAGTTGACGGCGCAGTAATGATGACATCGCAAATTGGACAGCGCAAACAAAAATATCGCAGTATAGGGGGTGCATCATCGCACAGCACGATCAAACCGGACGTGCGCGCCTGTCAATGGTGATAACTGGACGGCGTGCCCTATACCTCCAGGCTTGTTATGCTTCGGCCACGCGCTCCGCTGTTCGCATTTATTTTCATCGTCATAGTACGTATGCCATGTGTATTCGCGTATAGCTTGTAGACAAATGTAGGTTGATCGTCCCATATTCGTTGCCACGTGAGGGTATAAAATTAGTCGCATGCTGGTCGGCCCATATTCTGAAGAAATGTATTTCTAATTTCAAGAAGACGCATACCTTTATTGCCGCGCGCACTAAATAATATTCTGGGTAGCCGAAAATTTTTACAGCTGATTGCCACAGGCGGCGCCGTCATTCAGACTTGGCAAATCCTATTTTTTTGTGTGAGAATCGGGTTTTTTTACCGCGGGATAATTCTTCATGCTTCCAGAAATGGTCAAGATTGTTTTCTTTTTTTTAAATTGAGCAGGGTTCCTACGTGCTTGACCAACTCTGAATATGAATATTATACCAAACTTTGTATGTTTATGCGAGCGTCTATTCAGAATGTTATTCATTTCCCTTGCAGACTGTTCAAAAGCAATGGAAAAATATCTGATCAGGAACAGGGAAACGGAAAGCCCTCGGTGAAGACTGCGAGGAGAGCCGTCCCTCATCCACCATTTACAGTTCAGTCGCTGAAGCTCCACCGCGCGCTGATGACACTAGCACACCAAGCTCTGTGTGCACTGCAGAATCCGGTCCTTCCAAAATTCGATCCATCGGTGAGATTTCTGATGCACCATCTACAGAAAAACAAGGGCGGCGCTTCCAGCCTACCTGGAAAAGTACCTACAAGTGGTTATCTTACAATGTCCACAGTGACAAGGCGTTTTGCGACGCCTGTTGCACAGCACCAGAGATAAAACTGCCACTCCCTAACACTTCCCAAGACAAGGATTCTTACCTGGGATTTGTGAAAAATGGTTTCTCAAAGTGGAAAAAGTCCATTGACAGATTTAAATCCCATGAGAGGTCTAATTTTCATAAGGAGGCATGTAATGCCGTCGTAGCTGCAAAAGGCAGCGCGAATGTGGCATATGCTTGCGCCAAGATAATGGCGAAAGAAATGGACGATGCCCGACAGGCTCTCCTAACAACACTGTCGTCACTACTGTACCTGTCGACCCGAAGCTTAGTAATACGTGGCCACGAAGACACAGAGAGTAATTTGAGGCAGCTGCTGGAACTCCGGGCTAATGATATTCCTTCACTGCGATCGTGGCTTTTAAGAACAAAATACAAATGCATTCCTCACCAGATTTTGAACGAGATGGTGGAACTCATGGCACATGACATCCTTCGTTCCCTCACAGACGAAGTTCGTGCGGCAGAGCACTAGGCTGTCATTATGGACGAGACAGCAGACATTTCTGTCGAAGAACAACTTTCAGTTTGTTTTCGGGTGGTCACAGAAAGCCTGGAAGCAGAGGAGCTGTTCTGTGGGTTTTTCAACACGACGGGCACCACAGCGACGAGCCTCTTTGCTATATTGAAAGACATTCTTTGTAGATTTAATCTGCCCATTGAAAAGTGCTGCGGGCAGTGCTATGATGGTGCGGCAAACATGAGAGGAAAGCACCGAGGAGTACAAGCTCTCATGCAAGAACAGGAACCTCGCGCGCTATATGTACACTGCCTAGCGCACATCCTGAATTTGGTTTTACATGATGTCGGCCAGAAAGTAGACATGTGCCGTGATTTTCTTTACGCCGTCACTGAACTGATAAACTTCGTGACCTGCTCTCCAAAGCGCGTTGCTTCTTTTCAAGAAATTCAGGTAGAGGAGGATGTGAACTTGCGAAAATTCTGCCCGATAAGGTGGGCGTTAAAGGCTTCATCACTGCGATCAGGTCTTTAAAATTATAGCAGTCTCATAACGTTTTTCTCTGAAACAGCATCCGAAGAGCGAACTGAGGCCGGTGCGAAAGCCAACGGATTTGTTCAAGTTTGAATCGTTTTTCATGTTCACGCTTCTGACAAAAGTGTTTTCACGAATGGAAGCACTGTATACCGCCTTACAATAAAGAAAGCTCAGGCTTGACCAAGCGGACAAGATGGTGAAATCCGTCACTGCAAGCGTCGCTGAACTGAGGCAAAGTTTTCGCTTGGTTTGGGAGGAGGTGTTGGCAGAGGCAGAAAAGTAGGAGTTGAGGACCCGTGTGTTCCAGCTGCTAGGCGAAAGAAAACTTCACACCGTTATCAAGAAGGTTCCTCAGCTCACGTGTTCACATCAGCGGAGGACATGTACCGCCAGAGGTACTACAAAGTACTTGACACTGTACTGTCCTCGTTAAGCGACAGATATCCACCTTTGATGTGGCAGCATATGTCACACATTGAGCAGTTTGCCACAGGAAAGCAAGACGAAGCATACATAACAAAGTTCTACGGTGACGACCTTGAACGAGGACGGCTGATTTTGCACAAACACATGCTTATTGACATCGTAAGCCAACAAAAGTCGGCACCATTGCACACATTCGAGGACGTCGTGCAGATGTTTTCGGGGGAGAAGGGCGAACACCTGTGAAACCTTTTGACGGAAATGGCCAAGCTAACAAAAATGGCGCCTGACACCGTCAAAAAAACATTGCCGAGAGCTAGTGGGGCTATACTAATCCAGGTGCAACCAAATTAGGAAGGCCCACTAAGCTTCAACAAAATCAATGCCTCCCAAGAATAGGAATTGGCCTCCTTGGTGCAGTATTCTGCCACTGCGTCCCTCATGACTTGTACAATTAACCAATGGCCCTCAGTCCCGAGCGGCTGCGGAGCACCTGACCAAAGCGGTGGTGAGACTTGCGACGCGGCAGAGGGCGCAAAGAATCTCTGGGCCCAGACAGGCTGCCACTGCATTTTCGACACTGGAAACTCAACCTCGCAACGTTGAACATGCGCACCCTATCAAGCCAACAAGGGCTATTTGAAGAATTATCAGGTATTGCCTGAGATATTGTTCGCCTTAGTGAAGTTAGAAGAGCTTGTGAGGTTTCTACAGTTTATACGGCCACGTCCTCTGCTACAGATGTCTTCCAGATAAGAGAGAATTCAGAGTAGGACTTCTAGTCCATAAGGACATAGCGGGCAACATTGATGAATTCTACAGCATTAATGAGAGGGTAGCAGTCGTGGTAATAAAGCTGAATAGCAGGTATGAAATCAAGGTACTACCAGCCTCCGTCCCAACATCCAGTCATGATGATGGAGAAATAGAACAGTTTTTTGATGATGTTGAATTAGCAATGAGAAAGGAGCAAGCTCAGTATACTGTGGTCATGGGCGAGTTTAGCGCAAAGGTCGGGAAAAAGCAGGCTGGGGAGCAAGCAATTCGCAACTATGGCATCGTTTCTAGGAACACTAGAGGAGAGATGTTGGTAGAATTCGCGGAAAGAAATAGGCTCTGAATAATGCATACCTTCTTCAGAAAGCGCAGCAAGAGGAAGTGGACCTGGAAAAGCCCTAATGGAGACACAAGGAATGAAATAGATTTCATACTCGCCGCCGATCACAGCATATTACAGGATGTAGAAGTGTTAGGTAGGGTAAAGTGCATTGAGCATAAGTTAATGCGATCTAGGATTCTCTAAATTTGAAGACAGAAAGAATTAAATTAGTCAGGAAGAACCAGGCCAACCTAGACGCAGTAAGGGTAAAAGCAGACCAATTCAGGCTAGTAGTGCTCGCAAATAAATATGCAGCTTTAGAACAGGCAGATGAAGACAACATAGATGTAATGAATGAAACCGTGACCAGGCAGATCTCAGAAGCAGCAATTGAAGTGGGAGGCAGATCACCTGTAGGCAAGCCCTCCTAAGTAGCAACGCACCTATTAAAGAAACGGAAAAACATTGTCATACTCGAGAGATCAGATACATTTCGCTGAACTGTCGAAACTGATCAATGAGACGAAAGTAAGGGATATCCGAAATTGTAACGTGGAAAAGTTTGAGGAAGCAGTAAAATATGAACGCAGCATCAAATCAGTAAGAAAACTTGGCATAGGACAAGGCAAAATGTGTTCACAGAAAAATAAGCAGGGTAATATCGTCATCCTGACCTGAAGTGTCCCCAGAGCAGCCAAAATACTTTCATTCCAAGTAGTGATGAACAGGATACAGAGCCTCCTATAACTTGAGATGAAGTTAGAAGGGCCTTTAAAGACATGACTACGGGAAAAGCTGCTGTAGAGGATGGAATAACAGTCGATTTAATCAAAGATGGAGGAGATATCATGCTTGGAAATCTTGCGGCCCTTTATACACCATACCTCATGACTTCTAGTGGACCAGAAAGCTGGAAGAAAGCCAACATTATGCTCATCCATAAGAAAGGAGACGTTAAAGATTTGAAGAATAATACACCCATTAGCTTGCTTTCAGTATTGTATACAATATTCAATATCCACTAGAATCAGGGCAGCACTAGACTTCAGCCAACCAAGCTGGCTGGCTTGGTTGGCTGAAGTCTGCTGTTGGCTGAAGTAGGCTGAAGTTGGCTGGCTTCAGGAAGGGATATTCTACGACGAATAATGTTCATGTCATCAATCAGGTAATAGAGAAATCTGCGGAATACAATCAACCTCTCTTTAGGGCTTTCATAGATTATGAAAAAGCATTTGATTCAGTAGAGATACCAGCAGTCATAGAGAGATTGCGTAATCAAGCAGTACAGGAGGCATACGTGGATATATTGACAAATATCTACAAGGATTGCACATTAACATTGATTGTCCACAAGTTAAGTAGAAAGATACCTGACAAGAAAGGGGTCAGGCAAGGAAGGATACGCAATCTCTCCAATGCCATTCACAGCATGCTTAGAAGTATTCAACCTCTTAGACTGGGAAGGCTTGGAGGGAGGATCAACAGTGAATATCTCCACAACCTCCAGTTTGCAGATGACATTGTCCTATTCAGCATCAATGGGGACGAATTACAGCACGATTGAGGACCTTATTCGAGAAAGTGTAATAATTGGGTTGAAGAGGAACATGCAGAAGACAAAGATAATGTTCAAGAGCCTGGCAAGGGAACAAGAATTCAGGATCGCCAGTCAGCCTGTAGAGTCTGTAAAGCAATACGTTTAACTAGGTCAGTTACTCACATGGGACCTTGATCATGAGAAAGAAATTCACAGAAGAATAAAATTGGATTGTAGTGCATACGGCAGGCATTGCCAAATCTCGACTGGGAGCTTACCACTGTCGTTGAAAAGAAAAGTGTACAACCATTGCATTCTACCGGTGCTAACATAGGGCAAAAACTTTGAGGGTAACAAAGAAGCTCAATAAAAGGTTAGGGCCACACAAAGAGCGATGAAACGAAAAATGTTAGACCTAACGTTAACAGACAGGAGGAGAGTAGTGTCGATGAGAGAACAAATGGGGATAACCGATATTCTTGTTGACATTAAACACTAAAAATGGAGCTGGGCAAGCCATGTAATGTGTAGCATGGATAACCGGTGGACCACTAGAGTTACAAAATGGATACAAAGAGAAGGAAGCGCAGTCGAGGACGGCAGAAAACTAGATGGGGTGTTGAAGTTAGGAAATTTGCCGGCGCAAGTTGGAATCAGCTAGCGCAAGACTGGGGTAATTGGAGATCACAGGGAGAGGCCTCCGTCCTGCAATGGACATAACTATAGGCTGACGATGACGAGATTAGCTGATAAGCCTCACGTACTCCCATTTGGTGTAAAACATTAGAATATGTGAAGTACTCAGGTTTTATTAGGCACCTTTAAGAAGCTTTAGCATGAGCCCCACTCCAACGTGGTTTATTCAAATACATGTAAAAGGCAGACAAGCTTTTCTGAGATAACCGCTGGACCGATTTTAATCAAACTTGGTGCATTTGAGATAGGAAGTTAAATGCTAGTTACTGTTGGAAGCGGAATTTCGTTTTAGGGCCTGAATTTTGGGAAAAGGATTTTCAAAAATTCGCATGTTCAAAAAATGTCACAGTTTCGCCCTAAGGGCGAAGCAATGAATGCGATAGCAACACAGCAATGTCATACGAAGTAAGGTGAGCGGCTTTGGTAGCAACAACACGCAGAACTGTTGTCGACGCCATCGGCGTTTTGCCCGCGTTAGCTCAAAATGCGTGCGGCGTTGGTGACTGTTGCTGGAGCCTCTGATATAAATAGGCACTTGGTGCCGCAGCTAAACGTCGCCTCCCTTCCCTCCCCCTCCCCCACGGCCTCTCGCGCGTCCGAAGAAGGCGCGTTTGCTCTACATATATGGTGATTGTAAAGGAGAAAAGAGACGCCTACTTCTGCAGCCCTTAAGCGAGCACGGCGCAGAACGCGCGTTTGTTCTCCGCCGTGCGTTCACTCCCCGTGAAAGACGCGCCCCTCGCGCCCTTTCACTCGCACATACAGCGTTCGGCGCGCGGCGACGATTTCATCTCCAAATGACGTCATACGGAACCTCACGGCGACGGCGACGGCGACGGCGACGGCGACGCCGACGGCGACGGCGACGCCGACGGCGGAAATCTGCTTTTGAGTGTCCATATAATTGCTATCGCAATAAAAAAAAAAAAACAGCGTAGCTTGCACTGGAGGCGCAACGCTAAAGAGACAGCGGAGCTGATGGGCACCTAGCTAGCCCTGGCTTTTGGTGTACGCTAAGGACTACCAAGTCATCCCCAGCATTTCGCGTAATTTATTAAATATTGGTCGATTAGCCGCCGAAGCGCAGATTCTCGCTTGGCCGCGTAGTGCGCGTTAAGACGAGCGGCTTATTCTTCGGGTGTCCGAATGTTCTTTGGTCCTCCCATGTCGAGGCTATATGTACGCTCCACAGAGTCAGCGAGAGTTGTGCCGCCATCGCTGCGGCACCGAGCTTTACCTCCTCGGTGACGTCACGGCCAGCTGCGCGTCCACACTTGCCGGGGCGTGGCTGGTCGAAGCCTGCCTAACCACTGCAGACGCCGCAGCTCTGCGCGTTCCCTCGTTGGTGGTGCTACAATTTCTTTCTCTCTCTACCTCACTCTGATTTTCTCTTTCCCTCTCCCGTGCATTGCGCGCTGCGCGCGCATGCTCTCCTTCCATCTACTTAACGTCCGATGTCAAGGCACCATGTGCACGGCACGGAGAAGAGGCGATGCACACGCCGCTCCGCGAGGTGGTTGCTAGGCAACGCAGTGAAGTCATAGCGCGGGGAGGCTCCGCGGAAGCAGGCGGTAATTTTTACGGTTAGCTAGAACAGCTTCGCTGTTAAAAAATAGAAGCGCGAAAATTACAAAAATAAAAGCTCTGCATCAAGAACAGATATCATGGTTTTGTAAACGGCATCCATTAGATCATTAAAAGCGGAGAAATTCAAATCTGTCAATTTATATGGTACGCGAACGTGTTACGTTGTGTACAAGGGTTCTGCAAGAACTGTATTTCCATAATCCCGATTTTTTAGATTCTTTTCTAATATATCAATTGTGTCCGCTTTAGATGTACGAATAGATGCAATTATATGAATACTGCTACCACTTTTCCTCGCTGAGTTACAGTTGTAAACTTCATGGTTTTGTTTTCTGAATGTTTGCGATGCTTGCCAATTTTTAATAAAAAATTGAGTACCTACATAAAAATTCAAAGCAAGTAGACAGTATATTTAATTTTTTTTCTTTTAAATGCAACAAACCTCTTCAAGTTCGATGAAGTGATTGCCAAAAAAAAAAACGAATTATCCTTTTAGATGTATTTTAGATAGTCGCACCCGAGCTCGTTCTTACGATTACAATTTTTTCGCGGAGGAACAGCACGGTTTTTGATCAGGCCTATCTTGCACAGCACAACTCGCTTAAATTATATATGATTAGGGTTCAACAACTGTCGGCATGTTTATGGAATTTTTTTTAATGTAATGATTCGGTTACTACTATGCCTCTTAGGACCGGTAGCTTCCTAGGTGCATATAAAACAGTATTTGGATAGTTTAGGAAGCAAAATAGAGTGGATGTACTTACCAAAACATTCAGCTTTGCCTGCGCCGTACTTTACTAGGTTTCCTTCCTGTATTAGAGCAGGTAAACTAGAAAAAATCATTTTGATTTGTGTATTGTTTTGAAGCTGCGAAATATAGTACCACACTTCCTTCTGATGATGAAAATGCTGGGTAGGGGGCAATCTACGTGTAGCAAAAAGCAGACGACGGCAGCCAGCATAGTGACTTCCGGTCGCGGTGCTTCGACTGAAATCCCCGACAGCTGTATCACATGAGAGTGACGCGCTCTTCTATGAGGGCTAGTCATACCGGAAACCACGGACTGTTTGCGGACAGCCCGGGATTGCAATATCGAAGAGGCCCAGTGTCGACAACGGTGTTTAGCCCTTCTGTGACGTAGCCAGCGTTTTGACAGAGGTTGTGTGCGGTCACATAAACAACGCGCACAACTGTTGTCGACGGCGGCGGCGTTTTGCCCGCGTTCGCACCGAACGCGCGCTGCGTTGGTGACATGTTTATGAAAAACGTGCCAACCTTTGCTGTACACCCTATGCCGGTGTACCCACCAAAAGGCCATGGTCTCTGTGGTCACTAAATAAGTGAAAACCACAGGATCATATATATTTCTCATTCTTTAATAGTTCAAATAAGCAATTGCATCATCACATCTTAATAGTCATAATTGGAAATAATAATTCCCACCATGGTACAGCTTCACTGGTCTTCCATCTCAACCCCAGTGGAAGGGCTGACAGTTTTCTTTTTAGGGTTTTCTACTTCAGGCAAAGAAGCTAAGCTTTCTTTGCTTACCTTATCTGGTTTTGACCTAACCGCTTATGTCGTTACCTCGCATGGATGACTGTGCACAACCTGAAACTCAATTCAAAATAGACTGCAAGGTATTTGCCAAAGTGGAAATATAGTTCATTGTGTCGGTATCCAAGGTCGTTTCCAATTCTGTATGCACATTCTTTTTTCAAGAACTGTAGCTAACCTTCATTAACGTCGATGGTGTTGCAACACAGGACGTATATATCGAAGAGGCCCAGTGTCGACAACGGTGTTTAGCCCTTCTGTGACGTAGCCAGCGTTTTGACAGAGGTTGTGTGCGGTCACATAAACAACGCGCACAACTGTTGTCGACGGCGGCGGCGTTTTGCCCGCGTTCGCACCGAACGCGCGCTGCGTTGGTGACATGTTTATGAAGAACGTGCCAACCTTTGCTGTACACCCTATGCCGGTGTACCCACCAAAAGGCCATGGTCTCTGTGGTCACTAAATAAGTGAAAACCACAGGATCATTTATATTTCTCATTCTTTAATAGTTCAAATAAGCAATTGCATCATCACATCTTAATAGTCATAATTGGAAATAATAATTCCCACCATGGTACAGCTTCGCTGGTCTTCCATCTCAACCACAGTGGAAGGGCTGACAGTTTTCTTTTTAGGGTTTTCTACTTCAGGCAAAGAAGCTAAGCTTTCTTTGCTTACCTTATCTGGTTTTGACGTAACCCCTAATGTCGTTACCTCGCATGGACGACTGTGCACAACCTGAAACTCAATTCAAAATAGACTGCAAGGTATTTGTCAAAGTGGAAATATAGTTCATTGTGTCGGTATCTAAGGTCGTTTCCAATTCTGTATGCACATTCTTTTTTCAAGAACTGTAGCTAACCTTCATTAACGTCGATGGTGTTGCAATACAGGACGTATATAAGGGGCTTGGACGCTGAATTCTACCTAACTCTGTGGTTTGTTCGTACAGTTCCAATCGTCCAAGATATCTCGTTATAACTGTGAAATAACCCGAACAGCAGTTAACATGAAGTACTCGACATAACAGCTTGGTGACAGTCGCAGCGAATATGCCGTGACCAACCAGCCGCAGGCGACGCGTTTGAAAGAACATGCACACCCTTAGGTCTGGAGTGGTGCATGTTTGGCACCTCGCCGGCTCGAGAGAGCTGAGTAAATAACTCCTCTCTGCAACAGCAGCTTTATTTTCTGAAGTAATACAGCATGCGATGCCCGGCGTCGGCAAGAAAGCTTGTCGGCGAGATTCGGAAGCACGGGAAAACCCATGTGAACAAGATGCGGCAGAAACACGGTGGGCATGGCTTTGGTCACGGAATAAAGATCAGCACACCTTCATTTTCATTGTCGGTACGTACTATTTGCAAAGTACGGTACGTTCCGTTTACACCCGAACTTTACTTGTCAAGCATGATAATTCGTAGACTATCATAGTTTACGGCTGTCTGTATGCACTGCTCTTAACGCAACGGGCAGTAAACGTTATGCTAATGTTGCCTAATTTGGTCATCGATCATCGTGGTGCCAAGCCTGAGAAGCTGCTTTTTGCGCCAGCGTTTCGTGACGACCGGTGCCCTTCTACCCGAAGGAGTTGCCTTGCGTAGTACGTCGCGCCTGCATATCATACTCGTGTGTAGTTTGAGCATCGTTAGATGAGTCTGAGCGCAACGTTAAACCTTGCTATTGGTGTCATTAGGGAGCTTGCACGGACACGCCTACGTAGTTGCCTAGCGTGTGTGTGTGTGAAGGCTTCCTAGTTGTCACTGCTTCGGCCGCAGGGCGAAAGGCGCTGAGCCGTGCTCCCTAAGGTGCTGCAGAAAATATCGCCTCTTTTAGGGGCGAAGCTCCTTATAGCGGCACCCGTTCGTCCCCGTCGTAGTAGGTAGCCACGTCTAGTTTTATGAATTGCTCAATAGATGGCGTTGTGTGTCCGTATATGTATGTGTACCCATATATACACATATATGTATACGTATAGTATAACCGGAAGCCGACTTCAGCTTCCGGTTCCACTTCCGGTTCCGCTTCTGGTTCCGCTTCCGGAGAACGCTTCCGGCGTTTTATGAAAAAAAAAATCCGAAAGTTGTGCCCGTAGCGCGGAATCGAACCAGGGACCCCTCGCTTCCGAACGCGCGGCGCTAACCACTACGCCACGAAGCACACATAGACACACGCACCACGATGGCAATAAATACCCAACATTAACGAAAGGCCGCGGTTCTAGCGCGTTTCTAACGCGTTTGTGCTAGCGCGTTACGGCCCGTGTAAGAAGCTGGTGTAAGACGCTGTGGCCTCTCCGCCTTCCCTTCAACGCGTTTCGAACGCGCTGCCCAAGGCGGTGGCAAGTCAAGTTCAAGTCGAGGAGCGTTTATGAATACAGGGGGTATACTCTCTCAGCAGTCATGTGATGGCGTCGGCAAACGCGGTGCACGTTCCGGCATGTGTAAATGGCTGCGTAAGACGCTGTGGCCGCTCCCCCTTACTAGAGAGTACTGCACGTTTCTAACGCGTTTGTGCTAGCGTCCCCTTAAGCGGGAGATCCGATGATTCCCTCCGGAGCTTCACCCACTCATCATCATTCACCCCGTGGATATGCTGTGATTTTTTTGTTTTATTTGACTAGCGGTAGAGGGTATCCGTTTCTCACAATCCTACAAATGACGCGTCGAGATAAAAGGCTTACGCCTGTGATGGAGCTGCACTCCTACGCAGAATACTTTTTACGACCGGTATTATCTGTGAAGGAAACTAAGCAAATAATTACCGTAGATAACCAGAAATACTGCGGAGGTTGTACATTGGGGTATCTTCCTGGCGCTGCCGGGGCCACGGCTGCAAATACGAGTGGAGCAAGAAGTACTTCAGGTGGATACACTTCTCGCCAGAACCAGTTCGACACATCTCGTTGTCGGTGGGGCTCAGTGGTTATTTATTTATTTATTTATTCAATACTGCAAACCTTGTACAGGTCCAAGCAGGGTGAGTAAAAAGGTAAACAAGGCAAATACAACAGAGTTAATAACATTTCAAAAACATCAAATTGAGGCGAAAGGCAATAAAGAATCATTCCAATCAGTTACAGTGCGAGGAAAAAATGAAAACTTGAATAAATCTGTTCGTGCGAAATAGGGCGTCAGCGAAGTAGGATGATGGTGGCGAGTATGCCTTGATGTAGAAGATGATAGATAGGGTGATGGATTGATTGCTAGGTGCCGATTCCACAGTAAGAAAAGAAATTGTAAACGTAACGCTTTCCTTCTTTGTTCGAGACATTGAATTCCATTAGCCTGCATTATTTCAGAGGGTGAGTCATACGGGGAAAATTTCGAGTAAATAAACCGTACAGCCTTCCTCTGTACCTTTTCGAGGCGGGAAATATTGTGTTTAGTAAACGGGTCCCAAACAACGCATGCATATTCAAGTTTAGGTCTAATTATTGAATTGTACGCAAGTAATTTTACACTCGGGGGTGAGTTTTTAAGCTTATGTCTTAAAAATATAATTTACGGAACGCAGAAGAGCAAATGTTATCTATATGTAAATTCCAAGATAAAGTATTAGTAAGTGTAACGCCTAAGTACTTATATTTAGTCTCTTCCCGCAATGGTGCCGTGCCTAGCGTGTACGCAAAAGAGAGCGGAGCTTTTTGCCGAGAGAAGCGAAGAAAGACGGTTTTATCAGTATTAAGTTTCATATCCCATGTTTCACACCATTCAAAAATGTTAGCAAGAGCGGTATTAAGATGGTTCTGATCGGTAGATGAGGTTATTTCTTGAAAAAGCACACAATCATCCGCAAACAATCTGATTTGCACGTTAGGATCAATTACAGTGGTTATATCATTTATATACAGTAAAAACAGTAATGGTCCCAGCACACTCCCTTGGGGGACCCCGGAGCCAACCGGAAGATAGCCTGATTGCCGCTCATTAATGGCTACAAATTGATAGCGATTGGTTAAATAGTGCGTTATCCATATAACTAAAATTTCCGGTAGTTTAATGCGTCTGAGCTTTACTATTAGTTTGTCATGTGGAACTCTATCGAAAGCTTTGCTGAAATCTAGAAATATTGCATCGATCTGACCGTTCTTATCCAGGCACGAAGCAAGTGAATGTATTACTGTAACTAATTGTGTAGTTGTTGAGTAGCCTTTTCTAAACCCATGTTGGTAATTAGAGAGGACTGAGTGTTCGGCTAAAAAATCATTTATCTGATTGGCAATAATGTGTTCAATTAGCTTACAGCATGATGATGTAAGCGATATTGGACGGTAATTTTGCAATAAAGCCCGATCACCTTTCTTGTGTATGGGCACAACTCTGGCTATCCTCCAGTCATCCGGTAACCTTCCATGAAGTAATGAAGTACGATAGATAATAACAAGAAACCTTGCAATGAACTCGGCATATCGTTTCAGAAACACGTTAGGAAGGTTGTCAGGACCACCTGATGATTTTGTTTTTAGATTTAGTAACATGGAAACTACGCCAGGGTATGAAATAAAATGCACATCAGCGGGATGAAGTACCGTATCACTAGATGGACAACTACCTGAGTTAGCAAACACGCTGTGAAAGTAGTCATTGAAATGGCATGCAATATCACCATGATCGGTAACTACAGAACCATTAACAGTAATTTGTGACACTGTTTTCTTTTTTTCGCTTACATAATTCCAAAATTTCTTGGGGTCCTCTACAATGAATTTCGGCAACACTGTATTAAAGTAATGTTCCTTCGAAGAGTGTACCGCACGTGCAAGGTTTTCTTTTAGTTCCTTCAGATGACCGATGTGCATGTGCCGTTTCTTTAACCTTTTTATCCTTCGCTTCAAGTGGATTATTTCACGTGTCATCCACGGAGTCTGCTTACGAACTAGTTTACGTTTGCTCGGCACAAACTTATCTATACAGTAAAGACACATATCTTTGAAACGACGCCAAAGTGTGTTCACATCATTGTCAGTAAAATCTGTAAGGCATGTTTCTAAATGTTCTATAATGGATGCATCGTCTGCACGTGAGTAGTCTTTGAAAGAACGCTTCACAGGGTTATTTGAGTTGATAAAAGGGACAACGGATAAGCAAACACTGACAAGCAGGTGATCAGAAATCCCTTCCACAACTTGAATAGTATATGTAGGTAACACTCTAGGTAAAAATACCAAATCTAGTATAGATCTGGAAGTCCCTTGCACACGTGTTGGCTCCTGAACTATTTGGATTAGGTCATGAGTCAACATTATGTTAAGTATACTGTTTAAATGATTGCTGTTGTGGTGAAGTGATTCAAAGCGCTCCCAATTAACGCCTGGTAAGTTAAGGTCCCCTATAAGTAGCAGTTTGTTTTTATGGAATTGAGAAATGTGCTTTTCCAGCTTAACCAGATACTCAAGATCGGCATCTGGAGGTCTGTAAATGGCACACAGTAAAAAGTTATGGCCCCAGCACGAGATTTTTATGCATAAACATTCGAGGCCGGGAATGTCTTCCAATAGAACAGCATCTATGTGGTCCTTAATAAGGACTGCCACGCCACCTTCCCTGGAAGGCCGATCATTACGAAAAACTTTATAACAGTGTGGGAAAACGTCCTCGTCATCTATTTCAGTCCGCAGCCACGTCTCAGTTATGACTGCAATGTGTGGGTCTTGCTCTAGTAAGGAAACCTCAAGAGGTTCTGTTTAGTTGATTACGCTACGAGCGTTTAAGTTGATTATACGTAAGTGCTTGTCACTTTCTTTGGAAGGGCATCATATCTCAGGCTGCTGGGACTGATTGTTCACTATCTTGACGCGCATGTTTTTTGTCTCATCCCAGAAGAATAAATCATTATCAACCTTTAGTTTGTCATGAAGTAAGTGTACTTTCTTACCCTGCAGTTTCTCGGCTTTCGCACTTTCCCACAGAAGCTTCCGTTTCTTCAGCGTCGCTTGCGAGTAGTCATTTTGAATAGACATGCCTGATCCTTTAAGTTTGCTGCAGTTTTCGAATATCAGCTTCTTTTCGTTAAAATTTTGTAGATAGATGATAACCGGACGTTTGATGCCTCGTCGGCCAAGCCTGTGGATGCGGCCGATAGATTCGCACTGTACATTCAGCCTATCCCTCATTATTTCTGCAAGAACTTTTTCCTTGAGAAGCGCTTCTGTTTCCTCGGGGCATTCAGGTATGCCATGAATAATTATGTTTGATCGCCTATTCCTGTCTTCCAGATCAGCAAGTTTCTTTGTCTGGAAACCAATAACGTGTTCTATAGATTTTAGGGTAGTTTGAACTTTATCGTCTTGAGCCGAAGAGGGCTCAGACAGCCTATTGTCAATTTGAGTGAACATCTGTTGAAGGGTACTTATCAATGTTTCGACGTTACATAATTGGACTTTCATTTCTGAAATATCCTTGCGGATTATAGCTTCACCTTCAAGCAACTGTTCAAACATTTCTTTCTGCGTGGGACCTGGATTTGTTTCAATGTCTCCGCAGAGTAGCAAACCGCAGACAAGAAGACATTCATAGGCAAGGTCAAGGCACTTCCGTGGGCACGGCACAACAATAATACCACGACAATCACTTCGTAATGAACTACTGCGAGAACTGACCTCCAGTACGCAGAACAGAGTCCTGGTTAGTGTCATGGTCAAGCAGCGATCGCCGTGCCCACAGAAGACGAATCGATGGGGTGCTTCTTTTATAGCGGTGATTCCAGATGACGTCACGCCGCGAATTCCAAGTGGTGTCGCTAGCAGCGCCAGGCTGCCAGTCAGTGACCATGGTGGAATCTGGCCCACGGTGTAATCCGGATGAGGTTGATACACGCCGATGATACCATTCTTTTCCCAGCACGTGTAGTCGTTTGTTGCTGTAGTTGCGCTGAACTGGAAAATGCCCTGCAGTACGCAGAACAGAGTCCTGGTTAGTGTCATGGTCAAGCAGCGATCGCCGTGCCCACAGAAGACGAATCGATGGGGTGCTTCTTTTATAGCGGTGATTCCAGATGACGTCACGCCGCGAATTCCAAGTGGTGTCGCTAGCAGCGCCAGGCTGCCAGTCAGTGACCATGGTGGAATCTGGCCCACGGTGTAATCCGGATGAGGTTGATACACGCCGATGATACCATTCTTTTCCCAGCACGTGTAGTCGTTTGTTGCTGTAGTTGCGCTGAACTGGAAAATGCCCTGCAGTACGCAGAACAGAGTCCTGGTTAGTGTCATGGTCAAGCAGCGATCGCCGTGCCCAATAGTAGTCAATAGCGACACCAGTAACGTGATATAAAGCGCCATGTACCAACACCCCCTAGACTAGAGAAGGCCGAAGCGCTACCTATCGTGACGCGTTGCGGGTCATCATACGGAGGTGGCCGTGCAAGCGAGCGCGGGAGCAACGCCGATGCCGTCGTCAACAGTTCTGCGCGCTGTTGAGAAGCAGCGTTCGCCGAACCTTTTTATTGCGATAGCAATTATATGGACACTCCAAAGCAGATTTCTGCCGTCGGCGTCGCAGTCGCCGTTGCCGTCGCCGGGAGGTTCCGTATGACGTCAATGGAGATGAAATCGTCGCCGCGCGCCGCCGAACGCTGTATGTGCGAGTGAAAGGGCGCGAGGGACGCGCGCTTTCACGGGGAGTGAACGCACGGCGGAGAACAAACGCGCGTTCTGTGCCCTGCTCCCTTAAGGGCTGCAGAAGTAGGCGTCTCTTTCCTCCTTTACAATCACCATATATGTAGAGCAAACGTGCCTTTTTCCGACGCACAAAAGGCCGTGGGGGGGGGGGGGGGGGGCAGGGAAGCGAGGCGACGTTTAGCTGCGGCACCAAGTGCCTATTTATATCAGAGGCTCCGGCAACAGTCACCAACGCCGCACGCATTTTGTGCGAACGCGGGCAAAACGCCGACGGCGTCGACAATAGTGCTGTGTGTTGCCGGTGCTGCTGCATGTCCAAGTTTGTACAGCGGATAAAACTACTATCCTTACTCCGTATAGCTCTCTACTAAGTTGCTATCGCAATTGATGCTTCGCCTTTCGGGTGAAACTGCGACAACTTTTTTGGTCAGTCTTTGGATATTTGTCGTTGTGTTAAGATGTCGTAGGCGTCGCTCCGTAGGGCTCCGCGTGGTTGTGCTTTTTATTGCGATAACAATTATATTGACCCTTCAAAGCGGATTTCTGCCGTCAGCGTCGTCGTTGCCGTGAGGTTCCGTATGACGTCAACGGCGATGAAATCTTCGCCGGGCTCCGGACGCTGTATGTGCGAGTGAAATGGCGCGAGGGACGCGCGCTTTCACGGGGAGCGAACGCAGGTCGGAGAGCAAACGCGCGTTCTGCGCCGTGCACCTTAAGGGGCTGGAGAATTAAGCGTCTCTTTCCTTCCTTTACAATCACCATATATAGAAACAAACGCGACTTCTTCCATCACGCGAAAGACTGTGGGGGGTGACGGGAGGGAGGGAGGGGAGGCAACGTTTAGATGCGGCACCAAATGCGTATTTATATAAAAGCGTTGTGAGGCGAGAAGTTGGTAAAGACTTCCGACGCTGCTCGACGAGTGTCCCGTTGTGATCTCGTCGAAAACCTTCGAGCCGGCCCCAGAGTCACCGGCAACAGTAACCAACGCCGCGCGCGTTTGGTGCGAACGCGGGCAAAACGGAGACGGCGTCGACAACAGTTCTGCGCGTTGCTGGTTTTGCAGCCTGTCTGAATTTAAACAGCTCATAAAACTACTATCGTTACTCCGTATAGCTGTCTACTGATTTGCTATCGCAACTGATGCTTCGGCTTCGGGTGAAACTGCGACATTTTTTTGTCTGTTGCTAGATTTCTGTGCCTAATGTGACTTTAACTGCCGACGGGTAGCTGCAGCGATGGTATTGTGACACCACGATGCCGAATAAGTATTGTATACTCTGCTTCTGCGGAAACTACACCGCGAAGTGCAAAACCAACGTGTTCATGTTCTCGCGTGATAAGGAACTGCTCAAGAAATGGATTCATGCAATACCACGACAGGACTTCTGCCCTACGGGGAACTTGAGGGTGAGTAATCTCCATATTCCTGAATACTCACCCTCAAGTTCCCCGTAGCGCAGAAGTCCTGTCGTGGTATTGCACGAAACCATTTCTTGAGCAGTTCAAGCTGGCTAGATAGGTAGAGAGAGCTCGATAGGTAGAAAGCTGGATCGGTAGAGAGAAAATAAACTTTATTGCAAGATCGTGGAGACCAATTGGCGACCAACCAGCCGCACGCGGCGCGTTTAAATGAATGTGCACACGCACTATTAGGTCTCGAGTGGTGCAAGTGCAAGGGCACCTTGCCGACTCGAGAGAGCTGAATAAGTAACTATTCTCTGCAACAGCTGCCTATCTTCTGAAGTAATACAGCTCGCGATGCGCGGCGTCGGCAAGAAAGCTTGCCGGCGAGATTGGAAAGCACGGGAAAACCCATCGGCACTAGATACGACTGATACACGGTCGGCATGGCTTTCTTTGTGGAATAAAAATCAGCACACCTTCATTTTCATCTTCGGTACGCACAGTTCAAAATAAGTCCAATTTCCACCAGAGCGTTGGTTGTCAAGCAAGATAATTCGTAGACTGTCATTCCTGATGAGCTGCTGTCAGTTGCGCAGAACGCTCGTTTGCTCTCCGACCTGCGTTCGCTCCCCGTGAAAGCGCGCGTCCCTCGCGCCATTTCACTCGCCCTACAGCGTCCGGAGCACGTCGACGATTTCATCGCCGATGACGTCATACGGAACCTCACGGCGACGACGACGCCGACTGCAGAAATCCGCTTTGAAGTGTAAATATAATTGTTATCACAATAAAACGCAGAACCACACGGAGCCCTACGGAGTGACGCCTACGGCGTCTTAACACAACGACAAACATCCAAAGTCTGACCAAAAAAAGTTCGGCGAACGCTGCTTCTTAACAACGCGCAGAACTGCTGTCGACGGCATAGGCGTTGCTCCCGCGCTCGCTTGCACGGCCACCTCCGTATGATGACGCGCAACGCGTCACGATAGGTAGTGCTTCGGCCTTCTCAAGTCTAGGGGGTGTTGGTATATGGCGCTTGATATGACGCTACTCGTGTCGCTATTGACTACTATAACCACTGAGCCCCACCGACCACGAGATGTGTCGAACTGGTACTGGCGAGAAGTGTATCCACCTGAAGAGAGAGAGAAAAAAATTTGCCGCGTATCTGCGTGCTTCGCTGCAAATGTCGTCGAAAGACGATAGTCTTCTGCCGGCCGTACTACATGAGTGCTGGTCTGATCCGCGGCCACCCGTGATGCTGTTCTCGTACCATTTCCGTCCTGGCATGAAGATTTGTTTGAACAGATTTCATTTTACCGCATTATTTCATCAAGCGGCCATTTATGTTTTGCCCTGCCTCAGACAGCGCTTCCTTTATGTTGAATCGGCCACATCTGGCTGGCATTGATAAAATTGAGGAGGCGCTGCGTGAGACATGGACGCCATCTGGCAATACATCGGGAAACATGAGCTTGTGCAGAGGGTTTCCTTCCTCCATGGCAGAGGGCGCTCGTCGGCGCGCAATCGGGGAACGTCGTTCGTCGGCGCGCATAGCCTGGCATTTTCAGCGCAGCTTAAGAAACTAGGGTCTTTAGAGTTACGTATGTATGTATTTTCTATTAAAGGAACACACCTCCTAATACTTACCTAGTGATGTTGCGCCTCAGGTATGCGTAATATTTACTTTGTGATCGATAACGTTCACAAGTATGAACAGCCGTACCAGTTTAAGTAGTGTGGGCGGTAAGCAAGTGGTTCAACTTTGGCCGGGTGGCTGAATCGGGTGACAGACAGACAAACAGGCAGATAGACAGACAGACAGACAGACCAAATTTTCAGCGTTTAAGTTCCCCAAGAAAGACTATCGTCTTTAAAAGTTACAGTGGCTTAGCTCGGCTATGCCAGGATATACGTAGCGTTAGCAAAGGTTCAGCTGATTATTCTTAGCTTTCCTGGTTGTCTAGATTGTCAAGGATTAGCTTGATTGTCATGCTTACTGCTGCTCCAATGACACATACGCGGTATACGTATTATGTGGCACATGTATATAGCCTTCTTCTGTTCATTCCTCCTACGCTCAACCGCTAATTGCCAGGCAATTACTTCGGTATCCGATGAGTCAAGCTTCTCCGTTCTTCTGCGCTGTTGAGCAGCATTTGCGCTCTCCTTCTCCATGGCTATAGCACACTGGCAAACGCCAGTCAGAAGCGCAGCGGCTCCAGCGCAGTGTCAGACGGCGACTGCACCGCGAGCGCGCGCCGGCGCCAGTGCGTCTACCACGGCTACGACGTCACTCCTCTGGAATGCGCAGACCGGCGGCGGTGAGTCGCGCGCGGCGGCGGCGGAGAGCGCGAGAGGTGCCGGCTCCGGTGGCTCCGGCGCGCAAGCCGTGTGACATCACTGATCCTTGCGCATGCGCATCACGGCTCTTGATGTGCCGCGCGAAACGGGCTTGGCTAGGCCAGTGTAGCTAACGCTACAAAACTTTATTTTCATGTTGGGTGGTGTGGTGAAGAGGCCCTCAGTCCAGAGCCTCGCTTGCGGCATTTTTCAGTGCAGCACCGATGAACGCCGCAAGGGCTCCGTAGGGCTCCGTGTGGTTCTGCGTTTTATTGTGATAACAATTATATTTACACTTCAAAGCGGATTTCTGCAGTCGTCGTCGTCGTCGCCGTGAGGTTCCGTATGACGTCATCGGCGATGAAATCGTCGCCGTGCTCCGGACGCTGTAGGGCGAGTGATGGTTGGTCGATGGTGCTGGTGGCTTCTGTCAGCCACCCGGCATGGGGTTCAAGGGAAAGATTTGTAGGGGCAGGCAAAGGAGGTGGGAGCGGTCCACAGGACCAGAGGATATGGGATGTGGTCGGGTGTTCACCACAGTGTCGGCATGGTGGGGGATCATCAGGTAATAGCCCGCGGAGCAGGTGCATTCGAGCTGGCGTAGGGAGTGTTTCACTCTGGGCCTGACGGATGAGTACACCCTGATCACGGGTGAGCTCTTTGCTAAGCTTAGGAAACTTTCGCCTTGCATCTTGATAAGCCGCACAAGCAGAGGAGCCCACCTTGTCATCTGGGGTGGTTGCGGAATGTCGGGCGCCTGGTTCAGAGTCTCGCAAGCGAGCTGATTAGCTCTTTCATTTTCCGGCATCCCGTCGTGACCAGGTATCCAGATGATTTCTAAAGGCTCCTGTAGATGCTCTTGCATAAGTGTGGAAATGAGCGCCGGGACATCGTTGTGCAACAATTTTCTGCAAGCCGCCATGGAGTCGGTAAATATGATTCGTGGGTAGGCTGAGTTGCTAGGGGGCATATGTTTGATCGCGATTGCGATGGCCGTCAGCTCCGCTAAGGTCGTATCTGTCTGTGTCTGGAAGCACCGCCGTCTGTATAGTTTGGAGGTTATTATTCACGACTGCTATAGCGGAGCCATGTTCCCCAACGCTAGCATCAGCGTAGAAGTAGATGCCGTCAGTGTATCTTGCCGTATACTTCTTGAAGTAGGCAACTCTCGGGCGTCTCCTCTCCTTGTCTCGTTCGGGATTCATGTGGGGAGGCAGTGGAGCTATGGTAAGGAGTTCAAGTTGTTTTGGTGGTATTGGGCGCGTGTCCAAAGTAGGCGAAGCTCGTGGATGATGACCGATGCTGTGGAGGATGTGCCTTCCTTGACTTGTGTGCTGCAAACGGAGTCCTTGGCGACGGCGATGAATACTGATTAGTTCCGCCACCGTGTTATGGGAACCCATGTCAAGGAGGAGTTTAGTGCTGGCACTAAACGGTATGCCGATGGCCAGCTTTGTCGCCTTTCGGATGAGAGCATCAAGCCGATTGATATCTTGTTGGCGGAGATTGGTATAGGGCAGATGGTACCGCAGGCGCGACATATTTAGTGCGTTTCGTAGTTGCAGCATATCAGCCTCCTTCACTCCATTGGTTCGGTTAGAGACCCTATGCATCATGTGCAGCACCTGCTCTCCCTGCCTGAGCAAGTGCTGCACCGTCGCCGCCGGACCTCCATCTTTCTGAATATGGAGACCGAGCATTTTAATGCAGTTCGGTTGAGAAATCGACACGCCGTCGTTTACAATTTGTTTGGTGGGCGGCTGCCATCTTTTGTGGTGAACCAGTAGCAACTGAGATTTTTCCGGCGCACATCTAAGGCCAATGGTCTGAACAGCCTCATGTACCCTGTTCATTGCTTGTTGGAGAGTTTCTTGGATGTGTCCTGGTGAGCCCCTCTTGATCCAGATGGTAATGTCATCTGCGTAGATCGCATATTTGAGTTCGGGGATGTCTTGCAGCGCTCTATGGATCACGCACATGGCAAGATTAAAGAGTGTGGGCGAGATCACTGAACCCTGCGGGATACCTCTCTGGGGATGGGGATACTGTTGTGAGGTGGTGTCGCCTACTCGTAGCGTGTATGTGCGACTCCGTAGGAAGTCCCTTATATAAATATAAAGCTTTGTCCCGCAGCCAGTAGCTTCGAGCTCTTGCAATATAGCATCGTGATCAACGTAATCAAAAGCTTTCTTGAGATCGATAGCAAGAATGG
The DNA here is from genome assembly GCF_013339745.2 of Dermacentor silvarum. NCBI lineage: Eukaryota > Metazoa > Arthropoda > Arachnida > Ixodida > Ixodidae > Dermacentor > Dermacentor silvarum. The sequence goes on from NC_051163.1 coordinate 87,422,318, forward strand.
CTTTAAGTTGAGCGCTGCTTGTCTCCTTCGTGATTTCTTCGTGGAGCTGCAGCAGAACATCTTGAGTAGATAAGTGATGCCTGTATGCAATCAAATTATAGGGTAGGTGTTGGCTTTTCTCAAGGTGACTAAGAAGTCTGTTAAGCACGATACGCTCCATCAGCTTCCCGACGCATGATGTTAGCGATATTGGACACAGATTCGCTATGGCTTGGGGCTTGCCAGGCTTTGGAATGAAAATGATGCTGGCTGTCTTCCATTCTTCTGGGAAGCGGCCCTTGTCCCATACATTGTTCATTTGCGGAAGTAAGTATGCATGATTGGCTTCTGTAAGGTTGCGAAGCTGTGTTGTCGTAATTTGATCTGGTCCTGGTGCTTTATTCGGCTTTGTTTCTGCTAAGGCACGCTGTAATTCCGCCATTGTGATGGGGCCAATGAGGCCTTCATTTTCTGGCTCTGCGCTTGCGTAGTCTGCATATTGTGGTTGAGCTCGATCCGCAATGTGTGTTGCTCTAAGCTCGTCGAATAGTTCGTTGGTCTGCTCAAATGTTTCAAGCAGCTTGCGGAGCGTATGGGACGTTTCCGTCTTTGTCTGGATTGGGTCAATGAGTCATCGGATGAGGTTCCATGTGGAGCTCAAATTCAGTTTGCCGTTGAGCTTGTTGCACGTAGCGTGCCACTGCTCACGAGTGAAGTGTTCAGTGTAGTCGACAATCTCCTCGTTGACCTTATTAATGCGTGAGCGTAGTTTCCGATTGAGCTTATTTCTTTTCCATTTCTTAATGAGGGCATGCCGTGCTTCCCAGAGATGAAGGAGATGTTTATCAGTGCTGGGTTGTTCCCATTTCTCTATGATCTCCTTCGTGTGAGTCTGGATTCGTTGCCGGATCATCTCTACCCAATCTTTCAGGTTCATGTCTTGGAAGTCTTCATGTTGCTTGCGGATCTCATCCCAGTCCGTGAGGCGATGTTTGGGCTGGCGCTTTGGGAATCCTTTGACTTGCATAAATATCTGTATGAGGGTGTGATCACTCGTTAACGTATCGTGCGTGTTAACCCATTGCGCTGACAGTCGTCCTTTAATGAAGGCAAGATCGGGCATGGTATCTCTTTCTACGGAGTTTCCGTGCCGCGTTGGGGAGTCGGTCTCGTTAAGGAGAGTTAGCTGGGCCTGTTGCATGTGGTGTAGTAGCGCGGATCCTTTGGAGGAGTTATTTGTGTATCCCCATGATGTGTGTGGTGCGTTGAAATCGCCTGCTATTAGATGATCGAAATATTTCGTTGGCCGCAGATTCGCAACCTCCTTGAAGAAGTCTACTTTCTGTGTGGGCGGGCTATAGATATTCGTGATGAATAGCTGGCGGTGTGCCTTGCTCATGTCTATCTTAGTTGGGAAGATGCGTACCGCGAGGCTCTGTTCCGTGCTGTGGACAACATTTGCCGCTATATCTTTGCGAATCAGAATGGCCAGTGTCGAATTACGGCTATACGTCGTATAGCCTGTAACGTGAGGTGTTTGGTTAGTTTCTTGGAGTAGGAGAATGTCTGGTCGACGATCTTGAGTGGCAATGTACTGCGTGAGAAGGCCGCGTTTTTGAGCAATCCCTCTACAGTTCCACTGCCAAACCACCAGATTTTGCGCCATTGTTCTATTGATAATTCTGCGGAGTGCCCGCTGTAGGGTAAGGAGTGGGTCGCGTTACGCTGGTAGATCGACGTGCTTTGGGTCGATCACACTCTTCAGGGCGCGGTAATGCGGCCATCGCAGCATGTACTTGTTTGGAGACCATTGCCTCAGCCTGGTTGCTTAGTAGCTCGTTGAACAGGGATCGCATTTGGCTCATTATTTGTTGAGTATATGTTTTTAGCGCCGCTTCAACTTGGGCAGCTACCTGTTCAGCTATCTTGGCCTCTAGATTGGTTTGCATCTCTTTCATTTCGTCCTTTAGTTGCTGAAATTGGGCTTCAAGGTTTTGTAAGGCTGTGCTATGGTATCTATCCTTTTTCATCGCTGGTTGCAGGGACGCTGGCTCTACTTGTGCAAGGGGTTGTGCTGTGTCACTTAATAGTGTGGCTTCTGGTGGGTGTGCTTCTGCTTGCATGTCCATTTCCTCGGTAGGCTCTAGTGATTGTGAAGCTAGTGTTGACGTTCTAATTGGTCTACGAGTTTGAAGTAGGGCCTTCTTATAATCCCTGGCTACTTTCTGAGCTCGTGACTGACCTTTAGATGCATATGTGAGGGTGAGGGAAGGGAAGGTGCCGGATGACTGACTCACTTTTTGCTGGATTGTGGGTTGCTCGTGTTGTTGGCCTCGGGTCTGGCTGTGATCCGGAGACTGGTTCCGTCCTCCGGGCCTGCTGCGGTCCCCAGACTGGACGCGGCTCCCGGACTTGCTGTAGTTCCCAGACTGGCTGGGGACCCCGAACTGGCCGTGGCCCCTGGATCGGCTGCGGCCCCTGGATGGACTGCGGCCCCTGGATGGGCTGCGACCCCTGGATGGACAGCGGCCCCGGGACTGTTGACGGCTTCAGTCTGTCGATATGTTGTCGGAGTTGCGTTTTGGGCGTGGGCTTCGGCTTGCGATGGTGACTGTTCGTTTGTTTGTCGTCCTCACGTTGTTGTAAACGCTTCAGGTAGGCCGCCTCTCTGACCGCTTTATCAGCTGCTTGTCGCACTTCACAAGTCGGGTCATCGGCCTTGTGGTCCTTGCCACAATAAGGGCAGCCGGGTTTGCAGTCATGATCATCTACAGGATCCCCGACCGTTTTTCCACATGTTCTGCACCTTGGTTTTCCACTGTCACGGCAGACGTCTGATCTGTGGCCTATAGCAAAGCATGTTGAGCAAAATTGCGCCTTGGGTCGGTGAGGGACGCAGCGGTATACACCTCCGCCGAAGATGACCTGGCGTGGTACATGCGATCCCTTGAAAGTTATGATTGCAGTGGATGTTTTACCCATCATACGAGCCGCAATAATTTCATAATTGAGGGCTCGGAGTTCTCGCATCAGTTCTTCCGTTGGGGTGTTCAATTCCACCTTGTGAATCACTCCTCTGCACGAGTTGTGGGGCGATGCGATATAGATGTGGACTGGGTAAGTTTTGCCATTAAGGGTGGTTTCGTTAATACGCTGGAGCTTTTCCGTCGCCAAAGGGTCATCACTGCTTATTATAGCCAAGTTCTTTTCATTTGTGATGTCTACTGTAGCGGCGCGAGCCTCTGCAGCGGTCAGGGCCGCTGAGACGCTCAGCGCGTCGTGAAGCGTTCGTGGGGTCCATTGAGGTAGGAAAAGGCCAGTTGGCGGACGCAAAATAAGCGTTGCAACGTGCTGCGTACCTTGGGAACGTTTTGATGCTCGGGTAGTACATCCATCAGCGTCGGTGACAAATTTTGGAGCCATTGATGCCTGCAGGAGTCCGGGCCTTTGGCTTACTTGACGGAAGGTGTACACTCCCAGCGTTTAGGGCTAGCTGGGCGCCCTGCCAGGTCCGTGACAAAAAAAAAAATTTGCCGCGTATCTGCGTGATTCGCTGCAAATGTCGTCGAAAGACGATAATCTTCTGCCGGCCGTACTACATGAGTGCTGGTCTGATCCGCGGCCACCCGTGATGCTGTTCTCGTACCATTTCCGTCCTGGCATGAAGGTTTGTTTGAACAGATTTCATTTTACCGCATTATTTCATCAAGCGGCCATTTATGTTTTGCCCTGCCTCAGACAGCGCTTCCTTTATGTTGAATCGGGCGCATCTGGCTGGCTTTGATAAAATTGAGGAGGCGCTGCGTGAGACATGGACGCCATCTGGCAATACATCGGGAAACATGAGCTTCTGCAGAGGGTTTCCTTCCTCCATGGCAGCGGGCGCTCGTCGGCACGCAGTCGGGGAACGTCGTTCGTCGGCGCGCATAGCATGGCATTTTCAGCGCAGCTTAAGAAGCTAGGGTCTTTAGAGTTACGTATCTATGTATTTTCTATTAAAGGAACACACCTCCTAATACTTACCTAGTGATGTTGCGCCTCAGATATGCGTAATATTTACTTTGTGATCGATAACGTTCACAAGTATGAACAGCCGTACCAGTTTAAGTAGTATGGGCGGTAAGCAAGTGGTCCAACTTTGGCAGGGTGGCTGAATCGGGTGACAGACAGACAAACAGACAGACAGACAGACCAAATTTTCAGCGTTTAAGTTCCGCAAGAAAGACTATCGTCTTTAAAACACTGAAACTCACAATATGTTGGTCCGATCAGAACAGAAATTGGCCAGGAGGTTCGGATAACGTACTAGACGAGCTGACCTGTGCCTGAGAGCTGGACCTTGTTGAATAATTTGGCGCTCTTTCCTCCGGAGCGATGCGAAGGAACGTATGCTTGGACAGAAGCGACGAGAGCGCCCCCTTCAGGGGCCACGGCGCACAACCTTTCGATGAGAGAACTCTATCCACCTGAAGTTCTTCTTGCTCCACTCGTATTTGCAGCCGTGGCCCCGGCAGCGCCAGGAAGATACCACAATGTACAACCTCCGCAGTATTTATGGTTATCTACGGTAATTATTTGCTTAGTTTCCTTCATAGATAATACCGGTCGTAAAAAGTATTATGCGGTGGAGTGCAGCTCTTTCACAGGCGTAAGCCTTTTATCTCGACGCCTCATTTGTAGGATTGTGAGAAACGGATACCCTCTACCACTAGTCAAATAAAACAAAAAAAATGTGGTTGATCCCTCTTATATAGGAATCGGTATAGAACACGAAAGTGAAACGTGTCTTCACAGAAGTAGTGTAATGTTTATTGCACATTGATATATAATGTCTATTGGTGTTTTGTGGCTAAAGCGCCCTTAGGCGTTGATGCACCCACGCTGACGCCTGGTTGCACGTCTCCTCCATCACGACTACCAACGTCGATGACCATGAGCAACCGTCGTGCATATGGAAGCTGCACTACGCTGCACACGCTAGCACAACGCGAAAGACGAAGCACGTAACTGACACACTAATACAACGCGCAAGACAAAGCACGTAACTGAATCGTCACCGAGTCAAATCAGCGCGTACAGCGCGTCGTAATTGCAGCCTCCGCGATCAACTTCAGAAACATTTTCAGAGCTAATTGCGGAGGCCACGCTCCGCTGTGCTGAGTACGGTGAACGCCACCTAGGTGGCGTTGGTAGTGCTTCTTGATGCCAGCGTCCCTTCGAATGCTGGCATCGAGGCGTCGTAGTATAGTGCCTAGAATATACATACTAGTGTGCCGACCGCCGGGCGTTTCCAATGGGAGACGCTGGCACCGCCGGTGACGCCTTCCGCCGGAGGCCCCCACACGGCGACACTGTTTGGGACCGTGCTAACCGAGCGGCGCATCACGCGTCGCTTGCGCTTCGGGTGCACTTCGGATGCGCGTTCGTAAGCGCAGTCGGTTGCGGCGCGTTGTAGCTTTCGAGCAAGTAGCATGTGGTGCCTCCGCATGTCATTGCTGGGTTTCCTTCTGTGCGCGTGGTTCGCACTTGTGTCTGTTCACGGACGGAACCGAGATGTCGCAGAAAACGAGGCGTAAACACAGCACCTGTTTTCTCCCATATTGTACAACTGGATACCGCTCAAACAAGGAGCAAGTCTCATTATTCAGCGCCTGTTGACTGGCCAGAACGTTTTGGCGAGTGGGAGAAGAAAATAAGAGGGCTGATCGAAGGCTAACTCTGGCGGCTGTCGCTTGTGAGAAACACTTTAATAATTGCTACATTGAGCGCTCGTTCAAAATTAATCGACGGTGTTTCGCCCATGAAAATGTGCCCTGTTTAATTACCGTCATTTATGGTAATTAATTTAATTTATGGTAATTAGATACAACTTGGTGCGAATTTAGCATTTGTGGACATGTCTCGCATATAATAGTTTACTGTGGAAAAAATTTTCACTTTGGAAACCACGTATTTATTTATTGGTATTTTTCGAAGAAACACCCCGTATAGTGTAGCGTTATAATGATAACTGTGCATACGATCGTTTGTAAGTGCAACGAAATCATATTCTTTCGATTACGCTTTGCACCTCAACCAACGCTCCGCAGAACGAAACGGGCTGGGACAGCCCATTGGCGTCTGTCGCACACGCGCGCGTTGGCTAGAGACGCCGCTCGGCATAGCACGGTCCGTACGGCTATCGCCGTCTGGTGGCCGCCGGCGGAAGGCATCATTCTCCGTGCCACCGTTAAATAAAGTTTTACCACCACCACCGGAAAGCCCGCGGTCGGCACACTAGTAAGTATATTCTAGGCACTATAGTCGTAGTGCTGAGACCACCGAAGCGTTCACTGTCGGTGCGCGTTAGTGTCATAATGCAGTACTTCTCTTTTCTGCTCGTAGGCGGCGGCACCGCCCCAAGCAAGAGCGCGGGTACACGGAGGAGTGTTAGATATATAAGGCGCGTCTGTGTAGCTCTCTGCAAATGCGTTTGTGGCGCAATGGGTTAAACGCTCGGCGATCTATCGTCGCGGACCGAGAGGTCGTGGGTTCGATTTCCAAATTTTGCATGTTTGTGGAACTTTTTCTTCTGGTTTCTTTCTTTGTATTATGTTCTATGACGTATTTCCGTGACGGAAATACGTCAGTGAAGTCTTGGTGGACCCCGGCATAAAACACTTTCGTGTTAAAAAGTTGTCGCAGTTTCACCTGAAAGGTGAAGCATCAATTGCGATAGGAAATTTGTAGGGAGCTATACGGAGTAATGATATTAGCTTTATCAGCTGTATAAACTTGGACATGCAGCAGCACCGGCAACACGCAGAACTGTTGTCGATGCCGTCGGCGTTTTGCCCGCGTTCGCTCAAAATGCGTGCGGCGTTGGTGACTGTTGCCGGAGCCTCTGATATAAATGGGCACTTGGTGCCGCAGCTAAACGTCGCCTCCCTTCCCTCCCCCTCCCACCCTCCCCCACGGCTTCTCGCGCGTCGGAACAAGGCGCGTTTGCTCTACATATATTGTGATTGTAAAGGAGGAAAGAGACGCCTACTTCTGCAGCCCTTAAGCGGGCACGGCGCAGAACGCGCGTTTGTTCTCCGCCGTGCGTTCACTCCCCGTGAAAGCGTTCGGCGCGCGGCGACGATTTCATCTCCATTGACGTCATACGGAACCTCACGGCGACGGCGACGGTGACGCCGACGGCAGAAATCTGATTTTGAGTGTCCATCTAATTGCTATCGCAATAAAATAAGTAATTTCGCCCTTCGGAGATTGTGGTCGTGAAGAGAAAGAGGCGATATTTTCTGCAGCACTTTAGGGAGCACGGCTCAGCGCCTTTCGCCTTCGGCCGAAGCACTGACAACTAGGAAGCCTTCACACACACACACGCTAGGGAACTACGTAGGCGTGTCCGTGCAAGCTCCCTAATGACACCAATAGCAAGGTTTAACTTTGCGCTCAGACTCATCTAATGATGCTCAAACTACATGCAGGCGCGACGTACTACGCAAGGCAACTCCTTCGGGTAGAAGGGCACCGGTCGTCACGAAACGCTGGCGCTAAAAGGAGCTTCTCAGGCTTGGCACCACGATAGTCGATGACCAAATTAGGCAACATTAGCATAACGTTTACTGCCCGTTGCGTTAAGAGCAGTGCATACAGGCAGCCGTAGACTATAACAGTCTACGAATTATCATTCTTGACAAGTGAAGTTCGGGTGTAAACGGGACATACCGTACTTTGCAAATAGTACGTACCGACAATGAAAATGAAGGTGTGCTAATCTTCATTCCGTGACCAAAGCCAAGCCCACCGTGTTTCTGCCGCATCTTGTTCACGTGGGTTTTCCCGTGCTTCCGAATTTCGCCGACAAGCATTCTTGCCGACTCCGGGCATCGCACGCTGTATTACTTCAGAAAATAAAGCTGCTGTGCAGAGAGGAGTTATGTCGAGTACTTCATGTTAACGGCTCTTCGAGTTATTTCACTGTTATAACGAGATATCTTGGACGAATGGGACTGTACGAGAAAACCACTAGTTAAGTAGAATTCAGCGTCCAAGCCCCTTATGTCCTATCTTGCAAAACCATCGACGTTAATGAAGGTTAGCTACAGTTCTTGAAAAAAGAATGTGCATGCAGAATTGGAAACGACCTTAGATACCGACACAATTGAACTACATTTCCACTTTGGCAAATACCTTGCAGCCTATTTTGAATTGAGTTTCAGGTTGTGCACAGTCATCCATGCGAGGTAACGACCTTAGCGGTTACGTCAAAACCAGATAAGGTATGGAAAGAAAGCTTAGCTTCTTTGACTGAAGTAGAAAACCCTAAAAAGAAAACTGTCAGCCCTTCCAGTGGGGTGGAGATGGAAGACCAGCGAAGCCGTACCACGGTGGGAATTATTATTTCCAATTATGAGTATTAAGATCTGATGATGCAATTGGTTATTTGAACTATTAAAGAATGAGAAATATATATGATCCTGTGGTTTTCACTTATTTAGTGACCACACAGACCATGGCATTTTGGTGGCTACGGTACACCGCCATAGGGTGCACAGCAAAGGTTGGCACGTTCTTCATAAACAAAGTCACCAACGCCACGCGCGTTCGGTGCGAACGCGGGCAGAACGCCGCCGCCGTCGACAACAGTTGTGCGCGTTGTTTGTGTGACCGCACACAACCTCTGTCAAAACGCTGGCTACGTCACGGAACGGCTAAACGCCGTTGTCGACACTGGGCCTCTTCGATATTGCAATCCCGGGCTGTCCGCAAACAGTCCGTGGTTTCCGGTATGACTAGCCCTCACAGAAGAGCGCGTCACTGTCATGTGATACAGCTGTCGGGAATTTCAGTCGAAGCACCGCGACCGGAAGTCACTATGCTGGCTGCCGTCGTCTGCTCTTTGCTACACGTAGATTGCCCTCTACCCAGCATTTTGATTAGCGCGGCCTATGACGTGGTGCAGTCTCAGGCATCACGTCGCCGACACAACCATAAAGCTTGCACAGTGGAACCGTAGCCTGAGCTCGTACAACGTGTTCGCAAAGCGCAATTTACGTCGCGCTAGCTAGATCTTCGACTGAGAAATGTAAGCGGAATTCTCACACGACATAAGCAAGATCGTGGTGCCGGTGAAAATTTTATTGGCCCTAAAATTGTTGCGGAGAGACTCAACATAATGCCACCTAGCGTTTTGGAGAGAAAGCATACGGAGAAGACGAGAAAGTAGAGGAGCCGACTGGACGGTTTTGAGCCAGGACTAAACCACCTTGTCATCTTGTTCACCTCGTCGTCCAACCGCGTGACAATATATATCAACAGCAATCCACGAAGCTCCTATTGTATACCACCCCAGAAAAACAAAATTTACCAGCTTTCTGCGTATATAGCAATGATCATGACAAATTTCCCGAAACACATTAGCAAAAGCAAGCATGTGCATCCGATTGCTGTGCTTCTCTCTTAAAAAACACGAAGACTAAAGCTACGGCAACTAGACGGCTTGTGAAAAACATGCATGATGGCACACAAAGCACCGATGTAACAGAAGCGATAACTCAATGCGCACAAGTTGCCGTGTAGAGCGCTCAAAGTACGCAGAACCGCACGGCTTCTTTCACAACATGGCGTCAAACACCTCGCGTATCTTTTTAAGACAGCCGTCGTCTGCTACCTACTTGCGCTTGTCCGAGCAAATATCTGCTGATAGCTACAACAGTCCGCGGGCATTCCGGAATTTCTGGTCCGTGAAAAAGCGAACGCAGACAACTGTCGGACTAGTGGGCGGAGCTTCGGGAACTGTCCGAGCAAAATAGAATGCGGCACAGCAGTCCTACGCAGTCTGGGACTGTGAGGGACTGATAATGGAAGAGACCCACTGTTAGGGGAGAGGCGGGCGAGAGCCTAGAGAGAGTCGGCGCCATAGACGGAAGAAGCCGGCAGGGCTAGGAAGCCTACATGCAACACCGTTTAAAACGGCGTTGCACGTAGGCACCCTAAGCTGCGCATATGCGGCGGAGTGGGGGAGCGGGCACGCACACGCACAGTCTATGATGCCTTGATGCCCTCCACGCCCACCGCTACCCTTCCACTGGGAAGTCGCGTTTCCTCTCCGCCTTGCATTCGATCCCCGTGAAAGCGCGCGTCCCTTGCCCTCGGGCTCTGTCACTCGAACATACAGCATACGGCAAATGAGAGTTTCTTTCTATTGCCGGACGCGACCAGCGATGACCATCTTAACAGCTTCGCTGTAAAACACCGCCAGGACAACCTACAAAATGGAGCAAATATTACTGCACATCCACGGCACATGTTGCAATCTGTGCGGTGCGAAGCTTTCGGGAAAGCTGGTAATCAAATCTTATAAATTTTCCCATTGAATTGTTGCGTCTGTGGCCCAAAGGAAACTGGCGCGCTCATTTGCATGCTCGGACCCATGCTACGCAATACCAGAAGTCTTGGATTGGCTTGTATTTCTTAATTTCTTCTTATTTGTTGTATAACTGCCAGGGCACCGCTTTTTGGCCGATCCCCCTTTTTGGCCATAAACTAGGTAGAATGGACATTATAATAACCATCAACACGCGGTGATATTTTCGAAGAGTTGGTGGTGTTGGCATGATAGTACTTTCCGTGCTTCTTGGCCAACCCCCCTCTGCGTGTATGTGCACGGTGTAAGAAAATTTAGTTGTTGACACTGCGCGTGCGTAAGCGTCCAGAATATGTTCGGCAGCGCGCGGGCGCACCAAGTAGCTCTGCTGAGAGCCGATAGATGGCGCCGCGGTCGGCGGTTCCAGTTTAGCGGCGCTGGCGGCTTTACATTGCTCTGCCTCCCCTAAATTTTCTTTCATAGTGGAGTGAGTAAAACTCAAAGCTCGAAGTAAATTTGTTATTTCAGATTACAGTGATGAGTGTACCAGGCTTAATGCTTCGCTAACATGAAGGTATCTTACGCAGCGTGTGAATGACGTGAACACGGATCGATCGGGCACCACTCAAAGCCAACTCTAGTTACGCTCGCGCGCACAATTTGTTTCGTCCGGTCAAGCCCTTCATCCAAGCACAAAAACAATACAAGGTTTAGCCCACGTGCTACCCCTCGATCAAAAGAAAATAGGGACAGCACCGAAAAATGTTGTTTTTATGCTTATCGCTGCTTGCATCCACACTCAGAAAACCGTTCAAGCATCGTTGCTCGAATTTAGAGTGGCCGCGATATAAATTAACAAATGAAACGGCGCAAGCTTGCGATATGCAATGCACTAGAGCAAAGTGGCTGTTCATGTCTAGAACTCAAGATGAGAAATCACATCAGCTATGTAAAAACTCTTTCAAATGGGAATTTATTAGGCGTGACGAAGGCAGGCGTCTTATCTTGGATTACAGCATCACTAATACAGTTTACAGATAAAAACCTGAGCAAATGCCTTTTTTATTCCAATTCCATTTAACATAGACCATGCATATTAGTGATTTGGCTTTCGTATATTGAGGAAGGAGTGGCTCTTGCAAGATCTAAAAAAAGAAGTGACTTCCTTTTTCCTAAATTGCATATTAGAATGTGCCAATGCAAGCGTGTTTGACAATGGATGCTACAGCCTGTCCACACAATAATCTCATAAGCGTTTTATTTTATTTTTATTTTTTTGCCTAGACACAATACCAAAAAAACTGTGCATGAAGCAGCTCCGATAATTTTCATAGGGGATAACAATCCCAAAAGCTAACGCTCTCATATACTTCCACAATGGAAAAATGTTGAATGAAAACATGCAAGCGTGTAATATACACCGCACGCACATTGTAAAAAAAATTCAGCAGCCAAGATGGAACAAATTTGAATATCAGGCACACATCTGTGCAGAAAACAGTAAAGGACATGGCAAAAGCTGATGACGAATCCATTCTTGATGTATTGTGGCAGCTAGTCGACCAGCTACCCCAAACTGATGCCATTCCTTTGTCGCTTCCTTTTAAGAGCACTGTACTGCACTGTTTGGATGCCTTCGTTCCTGATCGCCGTATTAAAACGAGGCGAACAAATCCTTGGATTACCCGCGACATTGTACACTTTAAACGAAGGCTAAAGAGAGCTAAAAAGAAATCAAGCAGAAACCCCGACCTCATTCAACAACGTCAAGTTGAAGTTTCTTGCGCACTATCTGCATCTCGAAATAAGTATTTTTCATCAACCTTGCAAAGCTACTTAAAGAGTAACCCGGAAAAATTTTGGCGCTATCTGGGAAATAAAACTTCTCATCTAGAAAAAATAAAACACAACGACATAATTAACAGTTACAGACCTAATAGAAATTGCTAACATAATGAACGACTACTTTCATTCTGTGTTTTATTCAAAAGACAAATCCTGGTCTTGTTCCATCCTCGCTAGATCCTGATTTCATAACCTTTGAAGGTGTGTTTTCTCTGTTACTGAATATCAAATAAAAATCTTATCGGGGCCCTGACGGAATTCCGAATTCTTTCCTGCGTCCATATGCAGAACCAGTATCGCATATCTTAACTATCTTCTGTGAATTGATCAAAACGGCGATCTTACCAGATGATTGGCGCCTCGCCACAGTTGTAGCCGTGCACAAGAAAGGAGATCATCTGCTAAAAGAAAACTATCGCCCAATTTCTTTGATGTCAGCGTGTGCAAGGTACTCGAACATATCATTGCTCATTTTATTACCGATTTCCTTGAAAGTAATAACCGGTTGTCTTCAGCTCAACATGGCTTTCGAAAACAGTTATCAACGTGCACGCAGCTCGTAACAACTATCCACGATATCGCATTGACACTTTATTCTTCTGGTCAGGTAGATTTAATTTTTTTTGGACTTTAGCAAGGCATTTGATCGTGTTCCTCAGGTACAACTTCTCCTGAAGCTCCGAAACCTTAATCTTCCAGCTTTCATCATAAATTGGATAGATGCTTACCTTTCAAATCGTGATCAATTTGTTGAAGTGAGGGGACACACTTCTAACATATTACCAGTATCTTCGGGGGTTCCTCAAGGAAGTGTACTAGGGCCGATTCTTTTCCTAATATATATCAATGACTTAGTAGATATGGTTTATTCTAATATTAATATCAGATTGTTCGGTAACGACTGCGTTCTGTATAAGAAAGTAACCTGTCAAAAAGATCAGGTTGACTTGGATTTCGCCGTAACAAAAGTTAGTGAATGGTGCACCCTGTCATCAATGGCATTAAACCCCGATAAAACGGTCCTTCTATGCGTGACGAAGAAAAAACAACCATTCACGTTTACTTACCGCGTTGAGGGAACACAAGTACATGATGTAAATTAATATTAATACCTAGGAAAACCATTACTAACACGCTTTCATGGTCCACGCATATAACAAACGTCTGTGCATCAGCTTCACGAAAACTTGGTTTTCTGAAACACAAGTTGAAAAAAGCACCTCCCGAATTGAAAATGCTCGCATATAAAACGTACATTTTACCTAAGCTAGAATATGCATCAGTGGTTTGGGACCCTTTCTACAAAAAAGATATTAAAAAAATGAGATGGTTCAAATACGCGCTGTGCGTTTTATTTTTTCAAAGTTTCGATCAACAGATTCTCCTACCAATTTAATGAAGCAAAATAACATCCCTGTGCTTGAAAATTGCCGAAAAATCGTGCACCTAAATTTATTGCATTCCGTTTACAATAGGAAAATAAATATACCTGCGCAGACTTACATACACCCGTTCTTCCAACGTGCATCCAGGCATCGTCATGTGCATACCCTGCTCCGATACACTACTCGGGCAAACATATTCAAATATGCTTTTTTTCCTCGAACGATTGTTAAGTGGAACAATTTGCCATCAGATGTCGTTTGTGCTGATGACTTCGAGAAAGCTTTGCTAGGTATGAACGGCGACTGAGCCCGAGCTTTTGTGTACTGCTTACACTATTAATTGTGCTGCTTTCAAAATAATTTAATTTTTATATAAACTGCGGGGATAACTGTTCAGATTGTAATTATGGAATGTGGCTGTTAATCGAAGTGTATATATATACATATATATATTGAGAAGAGGTTTATTGACGGTGTCCTTCAAGGACGCTACGAGTTCCAAGAACGGCGAGGCAGCTTGGAGCACCGTCTCCAAAAACACCAGCCACCAACAGCGCGAGCACAGCGGGCCGAGCGTTGGTGATGCCACTGGACGGAGGCGCGCCTTCTTCTATGCAATCGCCCCCGCAGAAAAAGAGCCATCCTGGTGACCTAAGAGGTTGTTGGCAGAGGGTCATGGTGGGGCTTGAGAGGCGCCACGTGAACGAGGTCACGACCACGCCGGCGCATGTCGTCAGATGGAGAAAGTGGCTCGATGAGAAAATTCTCCGGGGACGTACGCACCAAGACGCGGTAAGGCCCTTCGTATTTTGGAACAAGTTTTGAGGAAAGGCCTGGGGTTTGGCAAGGAACAGCCAGCCATACAAGAGACCCTGGAGCATACGTAGGAGTGGGCAGTGAATCGGCGCGTCCTTCCTTCTGGCGCTGTCGTTCTTGTGGCGTAAAGGTGCGCGCGAGCTGGCGGCAACCTTCGGCTTGTCGGGCAGCTTCGTACACAGTTGGGCACTCGGAAGCGTCAGGATGGTATGGAAGGAGAGTGTCGATGGTATGCAATGGCTCCCGTCCATATAGGAGGAAGAAAGGTGAAAATTCCGTTGTAGCTGGTATCGCGGTGTTGTATGCGAACGTTAAAAACGGAAATACGCCGTCCCCGTTGCGATGATCAGATGCCACGTACATCGCGAGCATATCACTGAGAGTGTGGTTAAACCGTTTCGTGAGCCCGTTAGTTTGCGGATGGTAAGCCGTGCTCATTCGATGAATAATGTGGCATTCCGAAAGCAGAGCTTCGACGACCTCGGAGAGGAAGGCGCGACCTCTATCACTGAGATGTTCTCGAGGTGCGCCGTGTCGAAGGACGAAGCGATGCAGGACGAAAGAGTCTATATCCCGCGCTGTAGCATTCGGTAGAGCAGCAGTTTCGGCATATAGCGTGAAAATGGTCTACAGCACCTATGATCCACCGATTGCCATCCGGTGTCACGAGAAGCGCGCCGTATAGAGGTCAATACCTACATGATCGAAGGGTTTGGCAAGGTGCCAGACGCACGTAAAGGTGGTAATTTGCGACGTTGACAGTCAGGGCAACACTCAAGAAACTTTCGTACAAAAGTGTACATTCCCCGCCAGCAGTAGCGATGGCTTGTACGTTCGTAAGTCTTAAAACTCCGGCGTGGCCACATTGCGGATCGTCGTGAAAACAGACACAGATTTGGGATCTTAAGCTGATGGGAATGACTAGTAGCCATCTACGGCCTTCGGTAGCGTAGTTGCGTCGGTGAAGCAGCTGATCACGAATGGCGAAATGAACAGCTTGGCGTCGGAGGGATCGGGATACAGGAGTGGTCGATGATCCACAAAGATAGGCGAAAAGAGAAGCGGTCCACGGGTCACGGCGTCGTTCGGTGCCAATCGAGTCATGGTCAAGAGATGATAGGGGGTGAGCGCAAGTGGTTCCGCAGGCCGAGTCGGGAGGTAGAGGCGAAAGGGACAGGGCATCTGCGTCAGTGTGCTTGCGTCCACAGCGGTAGACGACTCGAATATCGTACTCCTGGAGAAAGAAAGCTTCGCTGTTGAGGAAGAATTCGTCCTGGTCCGGGTGAATTTCCACCTAAACGAGAAGCGTGGTTCGCCGCTGCCGGCGAACGCTAAGGATTGCTTCCTCACCTGCCGCCATCTCAGCTGCATATTGACCCTTTTCCCGGCGCTCCCGTGGCTGCTGGCATGTTTGGTCACGTGGTGACGCGTCCATTACTCGCCTCGCTGCCTCCGTTTCCACCGTGTTTACAATGCAAGCGCGTAACGCCGGTGCGGCGCAGCAAACCTCCGTTTCGACGCATATCGGCGACACGAAGCTTTGGACACAACTTTAGAGGGCATATGTAAGGGCTTTCAGGGCTTACTACGCCTTTTCCAAATGGCGCGAGCAGCGTATACGGTGCTTGTACTAAAAGCGGGGATAGAAATGTATTTCAAGCTGTCTATACTTCCGCTTATGAATTGAATCAGGATCAGTGTGCTCTTCCTTCTTTATTTGGCAAACATAGTGAAGCAGCGGCTTGTCATCTTTCTGACTGCAGTAATGTTCCTCGGTGCGGCCACTATCTCAATGTTTCTCAGCCGAATCGCTTGCGGGTGTGCTCTGCTGTGATAGATTTGTTCTTGTTGCGCACAAAGCTTGGAATGTTAATGTTCTGTACTTTGTGATATAGCTTGTAGCAAAGACGTGTTATCTCTAGTCCCTCGCTTACTCTGTGCACCGTCACAAAACGTTCAGCTTCCAACATTCGTGTCTTGTCGGTGTAGACGCCGTCATTCATGCTTCGGCATATTGATTCAAGTGAGCGCCCATTCACTTATTATTGACACGTTGGCGATAGGGTGGGCGTAAGTTTGCCTGCGAGTAGGAGTGGATGTGCATAGATAACGTGCGAGAAACTTGCTATGCCAGTAAGTGGTACTATACTTGTTTTTAAATGTGAGGCATTTCTTGCCGGCGGCTCTGTCCATCCGTCCCGCGTCCCACACCCCCACAGCGCATGCGCGTCCCCTCCCCCTAGCTCTCCTCTCCTACGCTCCCCCCTTTCTCTCCTCTAGGAATCCGGACAGGTGGTGCGACAGGTGCATACTCCGCTGGGGCGCCACGGCAGTTCCGCGGTATGAAAATGAGGGAGCGCGCGCGCCTCATTCTCTCTCCTGTGCAGCGCCGCGATGAGCGCTCGGACCGCTGTCGGGAAACCATCTCCCGCTCAAGCTAACCACCTCCCCGCTGCTTCGCATCCAAACATGGTTCCCTTTAGCGGGAGATGGAGTAATTTTAACGAGCGGTACGCACTCTTAAGGCTGATTCACACCAGGCCGACACGAAACCGATTTTGGTTTGCTGCCGACTGTTGGCGACAGCATTTTCCTTCCTTTAAACAGCTTGCCACCGGCGTTTTCCGTCCTGTAAACTGCGGTCGCCAACAGTCGGCAGACCAAAATCGGCGTCGTGTCGGCGTGGTGTGAATAAGCCTTAAGTACCGACATAACGGAGTAGAAGTCCATTTTTTGGAGGTTAGGTATATAAAGCACTGGCGGATGAATTATCTTTTTTTTATCCTCGAGGAAAGTCGGGCAAGGCGAAGGGCCGGCAACACGAGCAGTCCTAATGTAGTACCGGTGACACAGGTTGATTCCGTTCCTTATATATTCCTTACATTCGCATTCTTTATATGCGAATCACTATTTTTCCAGCTAACTACCGCACACACCTTCCCTCTATCATTGCACATTTTACAGCATAAATTGGGCACAGTGCATTAGCACACAGCCAGTTGCATTTCCGACAGCTGATCGCACAGTAGCAGGGCAGAAGCAGTAATGGTTTCATATTCGTGCGCATTCGCTGAGGCAACGTATGGCGCGCCGCCGAAAGCGCCATCTCGTTCCTCTAGAGGAAACTGCTCCGCGAAAGCGTCAATACTCAGTGACCCAAGTCACCGAGAGGTTAATTAAAGAGCGCGACATACCTAGTGCATTCATGGCGCAGCTTGAAAATTCGTTGACGTGAAAGGTGCTATTTGAAAAGCGGCCCATACCCAGTTCATTTGTGCACCAGCCTGCACGGCTTGCATCGGGTTGCAGTCCTTGAGGAACCTTGAGGATGTGGGTTTGATTCCGCTCAGAATCGGATAAATTTAAGGGATATTTTCCGTCATTGCAGAGCGGCACATTACCAGTGTCACATATAGAGTTACCCGAGTTGGAGTCAAAGACGTTCATTGACGAGTGACACACCGACTAGCATATATCCGGTTACCCGAGTTGACATGAAAAAGATTTGTTGGAGATAAGCACAGACCGAGTGGCAACTACGCAGCACTCCAAGTCGCCGTCGATTAGTTTCTTTGAGTAGTCGCAGCTACCCAGTCCAGCGTCCATAGTTATCATGTCGGCGTAAAAGAGGCTATTTGAAGAGCAGGATGTACAGACATGTACACAATGTGACATACTCAGTGACCCTAGTTGGTCCGATGGTTGGTTTCGGTACCTGTTACCTCAGCAGAGTAGCCGGATACGCCACCCATTCGACCATTGACTGCCCAGGGACTCACTTAGACGTGAAAATGGTTAGATACTAACATACATTGATGGATAAATGCATAGCCCCCAGAAAGTGGGTGAAGTACCCGAAAAAAGATAATGCATTAAAGCGCTCACGTTCAACGTTTAATGTGCTCATTGAGGAACATCAGGTGATCGAAATGAATCCAGAGTCCTCGAGTACAGCATCATACATAACCAAGAGGGCTGTTTCCTGACGTTAGGCACGATAATTTTATTTTAATGTGAAGTGTTCCTTTCGAAAGTAGCCCAGTTTTCTGTCAATGTTATCTGTTTGGCATCGGGCCTTTTGCGTGGGCCCATCCGGAAGATCTGTAGTCTTCTCATGTGGACCGATGTGTGTATGGGGCCACTGGGTATGTGGCTGACTTCAATGAAATAATGGATGCGAAATCGTCAAATAACCCATTGAGCGAAAACGCCTCCGGTGTCTGTACCTGCAAAACTTCCCATTGACTACTGAGTGTTACTGATTGAATCAGTGTATTACTGATTCAACAGCCAGCACTGCTTCGAGCATATCCTTCGTTGAACTCGCCGGCAACTTCGCGACGTGTGAACGTAGTGCCATGAACAAAGCACGTATCACATGCTGGCAGTTTTCCTGCGGACTGCTTCCAAGTGGTCGGTTCACTGCGGCCGCATAGGTGCGCTTTTCGGCATCTTTTGGAACAGGTTTTTCAGCGGCGATGACTGTTTGCGTTGGCTCAATAACTTCGTTTATCGGTGTGAGACGCGGTAAATTAGATGCGTACTCGGTTTCCAAACCAGTTATTTGTGGCACACTGGACGTCTTCTTCGTGTTAGATGGTGCGCTTGCATTCTTTGGACCGAAAACAAAGATCTTATTCCTTCACTGAGCAGCTGTCCGCGCAGGACATCGGCCGTAGCTAGCAGGATGGTCGCCGCCGCAATTTGCACGCACGAAATTCTCTTTACTTGCACACGTCTTAAAGTCATGAGGCGCCCAATAGCGCTAGCACCTTTGTTCCCCACGACAGTACTTAGCTACATGCCCGAAACGCTGACACTTAAAACAGTGTGGTGGTGTCTCCACGTAGTCGATAAGTTCGTGTCTGGTGAAACCGAGGTTGATATTCTCCGGGCGTGTCCGAATTTGGAGCAAAAGTGAGAACCGCCGAATTTGTGCGCCTTTACTCCTATTCAGATGAGGAGGTTTGGACCCGACGGATGATTCTTCTTGCATGGAATACTCCTGAGGTCTCGGGTAGGGGAGCAGCTCTTCATCCGAGTACCATTTTGACACTCCTCTAACAATACAGGTTTTTTCATATAGCTGTGTGGGAAACGGGCAGATATGGCTATAACGCCGATATTCTTGGTCTCTACAAGGACGTTGGTTTGTCTTTCTGCCTCTATATCTAAGTGCAATGCTCCCTGTGCTTTGAAATCGCTCTTGACTGGTGCTCCACAGAAAATATTTTCAACTTCAGAACACAGGGCAATAGGGTTCACTTGCCTTAAATCAACTCTTTCGGATGCTGCAGTGATCAATACTGGAATGCCCTCCGTCCTGTCTTAACGATGGCGCACAATTCGGAAGCCACCCTCATTCATATTTAGCCCTGTAAGATTCGCCTTGTCGTCGTCGATTAGTGCTTACTCATCTTCATAGTCACCAGTGTCTTTTCGCTTGCGGTCAGGCTGGCTTGTACAAACCAGCTGGCGCTTCTGACCTGGTGTCACCCCTTGGGAGGTTCCAATAGTATCTTGCCGAAGCCATCGGCGACGTTAAAGCTACTAACACACAAAACAATTATAATTGCCCGTGGTGAATCTTGCGAATCACTTCTGAACCCTTTCTAGTTTGGGGGTAAGGATTCCGGTATACGGATTCCATATCATGGATGGATGCTCAACAATGGGCTTTATAGTAATAAATGACGATGTCTATTTTATTCACTGTGGTGCATGCATGAAATTTCGCTGAAAGAAGTACAGCATCTGCGTAGCCTTGATTTTTATAATATCCAAACGCGCAGCCTAGTCCAGTTTATAAGTAATTGTGACACCGAGGTACTTTACTTTATCTAACACTGAACCAATTCCTCGTTCAAAAATACGCATTTTGTACATTTGTTCTCTCGTTTGCGAAAAAAACATTGATAACACGTTGCTGCGTTTACATTCATCTTCCCTTTATCGTTCCAAGCAAGAAATTTGCTCAGATCCGTTTGTAGAACATTTGTGCCATCTAGGCATGTGACCGGGCGATATAGCAGGCAATCGTCGGCGCATAGCCTAATAGTTTATTAATTTCCAACAGTCAAATCAATAATAAAAGTCATAAAAACTAACGGACCGAGCACTGAATCCTGTGGTACACCGAATATGACATTTAGGGCGGATAATAAAGAGCCGTTTATAGCAATTTTTTGTTCATCACCATTAAGATAATCTTCGGGCCATCCAAATAGTGACCGTGGCATGCCAAGAAACGGCACTTTTTTTTAACAGCAAACTATGGGCTACTACGTCAAACACTTTCTTAATCTAAAAAAATTCCATAAACATGCAGACAGTTGTTGAACCCTAATCATACATAAATTAAGCGAGTTGCGTTGTGCAAGATAGGCCTGATCAAAAACCGTGCTGACCCTCCGCGAAAAAATTGTAATCCTAAGAGCGAGCTCGGGTGCGACTATCTAAATACATCTAAAGGGATAATTCGTTTTTTTTGGCAACCACTTCATCGAACATGAAGAGGTTTGTTGCATTTAAAAGAAAAAAATGAAATATACTGTCTACTTGCTTTGAATTTTCATTTAGGTATTCAATTTTGTATTAAAAATTGGCAAGCATCGCAAACATTCAGAAAACAAAACCATGAAGTTTACAACTCTAACTCAGCGAGGAAAAGTGGTAGCAGTATTCATAGAATTGCATCTATTCGTACATCTAAAGCGGACACAATTGATATATTAGAAAAGAATCTAAAAAATTGATATTATGGAAATAGAGTTCTTGCAGAACCCTTGTACACAACGTAACACCTTCGCGTACCATATAAATTGCTAGATTTGAATTTCTCCGCTTTTAATGATCTAATGGATGCCGTTTACAAAACCGCGATATCTGTTCTTGATGCAGAGCTTTTATTTTTGTAATCTTTGCGCTTCTATTTTTTAACAGCGAAGCTGTTCTAGCTAACCGTAAAAAGTACCGCCTGCTTCCGCAGAGCCTCGCCGAGCTATGACGTCACTGCGTTGCCTAGCAACCACCTCGCGGAGCGGCGTGTGCATCGCCTCTTCTCGGTGCCGTGCACTGGATGCCTTGACATCGGACGTTAAGTAGAGGGAAGGAGAGCATGCGCGCGGCGCGCGCAATGCACGGGAGAGGGAAAGAGAAAATCAGAGTGAGGTAGAGAGAGAAAGAAATTGTAGCACCACCAACGAGGCAACGCGCAGAGCTGCGGCGTCGGCAGCGGTTAGGCAGGTTTGGACCAGCCACGCCCCGGCAAGTATGGACGCGCAGCTTGGCAGTGACGTCACCGGGGAGATGAAGCTCGGTGCCGCAGCGATGGCGGCACAACTCTCGTTAACTCTGTGGAGCGTACATATAGCCTCGACATGGGAGGACCAAAGAACATTCGGACACCCGAAGAAGAAGCCACTCATCTTAAAGCGCACCACGCGGCCAAGCGAGAATCTGCGCTTCGGCGGCTAATCGACCAATATTCAATAAATTACGCGAAATGCTGGGGATGACTTGGTAGTCCTTAGCGTACACCAAAAGCCAGGGCTAGCTAGGTGCCCATCAGCTCCGCTGTCTCTTTAGCGTTGCGCCTCCAGTGCAAGCTACGCTGTTTTTTTTTTTTTTTTTTTGAAGATGCGAATTTTTGAAAATCCTTTTCCCAAAATTCAGGCCCTAAAACTAAATTCCGCTTCCAACACGAACTAGCATTTCACTTCCTATCTCAAATGCACCAAGTTTGATTAAAATTGGTCCAGCGGTTATCTCAGAAAAGCGTGTCTGCCTTTTACATGTATTTGAATAATCCACGTTGGAGTGGGGCTCATGCTAAAGCTTCTTAAAAGTGCCTAGTAAAACCTGAGTACATCACATATTCAAATTTTTTACACCAAATGGGAGTACGTGAGGCTTATCAACCTAATCTCGTCATCGTCAGCCTATATTTAGGTCCATTGCAGGACGAAGGCCTCTCCCTGTGATCTCCAATTATCCCAGTCTTGCGCTAGCTGATTCCAACTTGCGCCGGCAAATTTCCTAACTTCAACACCCCATCTAGTTTTCTGCCGTCCTCGACTGCGCTTCCCTTCTCTTTGTATCCGTTTTGTAATTCAAATGGTCCACCGGTTATCCATGCTACACATTGCATGGCCTGCCCAGCTCCATTTTTAGTGTTTAATGTCAACAAGAATATCGGTTATCCCCATTTGTTCTCTGATCGACACTACTCTCTTCCTGTCTCTTAACGTTAGGTCTAACATTTTTCGTTTCATCGCTCTTTGTGCGGCCCAAACCTTTTATTGAGCTTCTTTGTTAACCTCCAAGTTTTTGCCCTATGTTAGCACTGGTAGAATGCAATGATTGTACACTTTTCTTTTCAACGACAGTGGTAAGCTCCCAGTCAGGATTTGGCAATGCCTGCCGTATGCACTCCAATCCAATTTTATTCTTCTGTGAATTTCTTTCTCATCATCAAGGTCCCATGTGAGTAACTGACCTAGTTAAACGTACTGCTTTACAGACTCTGCAGGCTGACAGGCGATCCTGAATTCTTGTTCCCTTGCCAGGCTCTTTAACATTATCTTTGTCTTCTGCATATTCCTCTTCAACCCAATTATTACACTTTCTCGAATAAGGTCCTCAATCGCGCTGTAATTCGTCCCCATTGATGCTGAATAGGACAATGTCATCTTTAACCGGAGGTTGTGGAGATATTCACTGTTGATCATCCCTCCTAAGCCTTCCCAGTCTAAGAGCTTTAACACTTCTAAGCATGCTGTGAATAGCATTGGAGAGATTGTGTATCCTTCCTTGCCTGACCCCTTTCTTGTCAGGTATCTTTCTACTTAACTTGTGGACAATCAATGTTAATGTGCAAACATTGTAGATATTTGTGAATATATCCACGTATGCCTCCTGTACTGCTTGATTACGCAATCTCTCTATGACTGCTGGTATCTCTACTGAATCAAATGCTTTTTCATAATCTATGAAAGCCCTAAAGAGAGGTTGATTGTATTCCGCAGATTTCTCTATTACCTGATTGATGACATGAACATTATTCATCGTAGAATATCCCTTCCTGAAGCCAGCCAACTTCAGCCAACTGCAGACTTCAGCCAACCAAGCCAGCCAGCTTGGTTGGCTGAAGTCTAGTGCGGCCCTGATTCTATTGGATATTATCTTATTGAATATTGTATACAATACTGAAAGCAAGCTAATGGGTGTATTATTCTTCAAATCTTTAACGTCTCCTTTCTTATGGATGAGCATAATGTTGGCTTTCTTGCAGCTTTCTGGTCCACTTGAAGTCATGAGGTATTGTGTATAAAGGGCCGCAAGATTTACAAGCATGATATCTCCTCCATCTTTGATTAAATCGACTGTTATTCCATCCTCTACAGCAGCTTTTCCCGTGTCATGTCTTTAAAGGCCCTTCTAACTTCATCTCAAGTTATAGGAGGCTCTGTATCGTGTTCATCACTACTTCGAATGAAGGTAGCTTGGCTGCTCTGGGAACACTTCAGGTCAGGATGACGATATTACCCTGCTTATTTTTCGGTGCATACATTTTGCCTTGTCCTATGTCAAGTTTTCTTACTGATTTCATGCTGCGTTCATATTTTACTGCTTCCTCAAACTTTTCCACGTTACGATTTCGTATATCCCTTACTTTCGTCTCATTGATAAGTTTCGACAGTTCAGCGTAATGTATCTGACGAAATATATGACAATGTTTTTCCGTTTCTTTAATAGGTGCGTTGCTACTTAGGTGGACTTACCTACAGGTGATCTGCCTCCCACTTCAATTGCTGCTTCTGAGATCTGCCTAGTCACGGTTTCATTCATTGCATCTATGTTGTCTTCATCTGCCTGTTCTAAAGCTGCATATTTATTTGCGAGCACTACTAGCGTCAATTGGTCTCCTTTTACCCTTACTGCGTCTAGGTTGGCCTGGTTCTTCCTGACTAATTTAATTCTTTCTGTCTTCAATTTAGAGAAATCCTAGATCGAATTAACTTATGCTCACTGCACTTTACTCTACCTAACACTTCTACATCCTGCACTATGCTGTGATCGGCGGCGAGTATGAAATGTATTTCATTCCTTGTGTCTCCATTAGGGCTTTTCTTCCTCTTGCTGCGCTTCCTGAAGAAGGTATTCATTATTCAGAGCCTATTTCTTTCCGCGAATTCTACCAACATCTCTCCTCTAGCGTTCCTAGATACGATGCCGTAGTTGCGAATTGCTTGCTCACGAGCCTGCTTTTTCTCGACCTTTGCACTAAAGTCGCCCATGACCACAGTATACTGAGCTTGCTCCTTTTTCATTGCTAATTCAACATCACCATAAAATTGTTCTATTTCTTCATCATCATGACTGGATGTTGGGACGAAGGCTGGTACTACCTTGATTTCATACCTGCTATTCAGCTTTATTACCACGACTGCTACCCTCTCATAAATGCTGTAGAATTCATCAATGTTGCCCGCCATGTCCTTATGGACTGGAAGTCCTACTCTGAATTCTCTCTTATCTGGAAGACATCTGTAGCAGAGGACGTGGCCGTATAAACTGTATAAACCTCACAAGCTCTTCTAACTTCACTAAGGCGAATAATATCCCAGGCAATACCTGATATTTCTTCACATAGCCCTTGTTGACTTGATAGGGTGCGCATGTTCAACGTTGCGTGGTTCAGTTCTCAGGGTCGAAAATGCAGTGGCAGCCTGTCTGGGCCCAGAGATTCTTAGCGCCCTCTGCCGCGTCGCAAGTCTCACCACCGCTTTGGTCAGGTGCTCCGCAGCCGCTCGGGACTGAGGGCCATGGGTTAACTGTACAAGTCATGAGGGACGCAGTGGCAGAATACTGCACCAGGGAGGCCAATTCCTATTCTTGTGAGGGAGTGATTTTGTTGAAGCTTAGTGGGCCTTCCTAATTTGGTTGCACCTGGATTAGTATAGCCCCACTAGCTCTCGGCAATGTTTTCTTTTGATGGTGTCAGGCACCAACCACTCCATGTCTGAAATGTGGTGGACTGGAGGAGGATTCGAACTTACGCCCTTCAGATTAGAAGCCGGGTATTCTACCTCTGCTCTACGCCACCACCTAAGTCCGACTAGTCCGTAGCTACCTGCATTGCTCCGGTCGTCATATTGAGGTGGGGTCGTTACTTGGAGACTTTCGATTCCTTCCGTAATTTTTTACTCTGCAACGATTTCTCAAAAATTCCAGCGAAATACGGTGAAATTTGTGCACTGCGATGTATATGCATATTACCTGGTATCATATCGGGGCGATGAACGGCATGTGGATCTAGCTTACGGAAGAGAGTTCGTGCAATGATTCGGTTACTACTATGCCTATTAGGACCGGTAGCTTCCTAGGTGCATATAAAACAGTATTTGGATAGTTTAGGAAGCAAAATAGAGTGGATGTACTTACCAAAACATTCAGCTTTGCCTGCGCCGTACTTTACTAGGTTTCCTTCCTGTATTAGAGCGGGTAAACTAGAAAAATCATTTTGATTTGTGTATTGTTTTGAAGCTGCGAAATATAGTACCACACTTCCTTCTGATGATGAAAATGCTGGGTCTACGTGTAGCAAAGAGCAGACGACGGCAGCCAGCATAGCGACTTCCGGTCGCGGTGCTTCGACTGAAATTCCCGACAGCTGTATCACATGACATTGACGCGCTCTTCTGTGAGGGCTAGTCATACCGGAAACCACGGACTGTTTGCGGACGGCCCGGGATTGCAATATAGAAGAGGCCCATTGTCGACAACGGCGTTTAGCCCTTCTATGACGTAGCCAGCGTTTTGAAAGAGGTTGTGTGCGGTCACAGAAACAACGAGCACAACTGTTGTCGAGGGCGGCGGCGTTTTGCCCGCGTTCGCACCGAACGCGTGCGGCGTTGGTGACATGTTTATGAAGAACGTGCCAACCTTTGCTGTACACCCTATGGCGGAGTACCGTAGCCACCAAAAGGCCATTGTCTCTGTGGTCAGTAAATAAGTGAAAACCACAGGATCATATATATTTCTCATTCTTTAATAGTTCAAATAACCAATTGCATCATCACATCTTAATAGTCATAATTGGAAATAATAATTCCCACCATGGTACAGCTTCGCTGGTCTTCCATCTCCATCCCAGTGGAAGGGCTGACAGTTTGCTTTTTAGGGTTTTCTACTTCAGGCAAAGAAGCTAAGCTTTCTTTGCTTACCTTATCGGGTTTTGACGTAACGCTAAGGTCGTTACCTCGCATGGATGACTGTGCACAACCAGAAACTCAATTCAAAATAGGCTGCAAGGCATTTGCCAAAGTGGAAATATAGTTCATTGTGTCGGTATCTAAGGTCGTTTCCAATTCTGTATGCACATTCTTTTTTCAAGAACTGTAGCTAAACTTCATTAACGTCGATGGTTTTGCAAGACAGGACGTACATAAGGCGCTTGGACGCTGAATTCTACCTAACTCTGTGGTTTTCTCGTACAGTTTCAATCGTCCAAGATATCTCGTTATAACTGTGAAATAACCCGAACAGCAGTTACCATGGAGTACTCGACATAACATCCTGGTGACAGTCGCAGCGAATATGCCGTGACCAACCAGCCGGACGCGACGCGTTTGAAAGAATATGCACACACTTAGTGGTGCATGTTTGGCACCTCGCCGGCTCGAGAAAGCTGAGTAAATAACTCCTCTCTGCAACAGCAGCTTTATTTTCTGAAGTAATACAGCGTGCGATGCCCGGCGTCGGCAAGAAAGCTTGTCGGCGAGATTCGGAAGCACTAGCGGTAGAGGGTATCCGTTTCTCACAATCCTACAAATGACGCGTCGAGATAAAAGGCTTACGCCTGTGATGGAGCTGCACTCCTACGCAGAATACGTTTTACGATCGGTATTATCTATGAAGGAAACTAAGCAAATAATTACCGTAGATAACCAGAAATACCGCGGAGGTTGTACATTGTGGTATCTTCCTGGCGCTGCCGAGGCCACGGCTGCAAATACGAGTGGAGCAAGAAGTACTTCAGGTGGATACACTTCTCGCCACATCCAGTTCGACACATCTCGTGGTCGGTGGGGCTCAGTGGTTATAGTAGTCAATAGCGACACGAGTAGCGTGATATCAAGCGCCATGTACCAACACCCCCTAGACTAGAGAATACCGAAGCGCTACCTCTCGTGACGCGATGCGCGTCATCATACGCAGGTGGCCGTGCAAGCGAGCGCGCGAGCAACGCCGATGCCGTCGACAACAGTTCTGCGCGTTGTTGAGAAGCAGCGTTCGCCGAACTTTTTATTGCGATAGCAATTATATGGACACTCCAAAGCAGATTTCTGCCGTCGGCGTCGCCGTCGCCGTTGCCTTCGCCGTCGCCGTCGCCGTCGCCGTGAGGTTCCGTATGACGTCAATGGAGATGAAATCGTCCCCGCGCGCCGCCGAACGCTGTATGTGCGAGTGAAAGGGCGCGAGGGACGCGCGCTTTCACGGGGAGTGAACGCACGGCGGAGAACAAACGCGCGTTCTGTGCCGTGCTCCCTTAAGGGCTGCAGAAGTAGGCGTCTCTTTCCTCCTTTACAATCACCATATATGTAGAACAAACGCGCCTTCTTCTGACGCACGAAAGGCCGTGGGGGGGGGGGGGGGGCAGGGAAGGGAGGCGACGTTTAGCTGCGGCACCAAGTGCCTATTTATATCAGAGGCTCCGGCAACAGTCACCAACGCCGCACGCATTTTGTGCGAACGCGGGCAAAACGCCGACGGCGTCGACAACAGTGCTGTGTGTTGCCGGTGCTGCTGCATGTCCAAGTTTGTACAGCGGATAAAACTACTATCCTTACTCCGTATAGCTCTCTACTAAGTTGCTATCGCAATTGATGCTTCGCCTTTCGGGTGAAACTGCGACAACTTTTTTGGTCAGTCTGGATATTTGTCGTTGTGTTAAGATGCCGTAGGCGTCGCTCCGTAGGGATCCGTGTGGTTGTGCTTTTATTGCGATAGCAATTAGATGGACACTCCAAAGCAGATTTCTGCCGTCGGCGTCGCCGTCGCCGTCGCCGTGAGGTTCCGTATGACGTCAATGGAGATGAAATCGGCGCCGCGCGCCGCCGAACGCTGTATGTGCGAGTGAAAGGGCGCGAGGGACGCGCGCTTTCACGGGGAGTGAACGCACGGCGGAGAACAAACGCGCGTTCTGTGCCGTGCTCCCTTAAGGGCTGCAGAAGTAGGCGTCTCTTTCCTCCTTTACAATCACCATATACGTATGTAGAGCAAACGCGCCTTCTTCTGACGCACGAAAGGCCGTGGGGGGGGGGGGGGGGCAGGGAAGGGAGGCGACGTTTAGCTGCGGCACCAAGTTCCTATTTATATCAGAGGCTCCGGCAACAGTCACCAACGCCGCACGCATTTTGTGCGAACGCAGGCAAAACGCCGACGGTGTCGACAACACTGCTGTGTGTTGCCGGTGCCGCTGCATGTCCAAGTTTGTACAGCGGATAAAACTACTATTCTTACTCCGTATAGCTATCTACTAAGTTGCTATCGCAATTGATGCTTCGCCTTTCGGGTGAAACTGCGACAACTTTTTTATTGCGATAACAATTATATTGACACTTCAAAGCGGATTTCTGCCGTCGGCGTCGTCGTCGCCGTGAGGTTCCGTATGACGTCAACGGCGATGAAATCTTCGCCGTGCTCCGGACGCTGTATGTGCGAGTGAAATGGCGCGAGGGACGCGCACTTTAGGGGCTACAGAATTAAGCGTCTCTTTCCTTCCTTTACAACCACCATATATAGAAACAAACGCGACTTCTTCCATCACGCGAAAGGCTGTGGGGTGACGGGAGGGAGGGAGGGGAGGCAACGTTTAGATGCGGCACCAAATGCGTATTTATATAAAAGCGTTGTGAGGCGAGAAGTTGGTAAAGACTTTCGACGCTGCTCGACGAGTGTCCCGTTGTGATCTCGTCGAAAACCTTCCAGCCGGCCCCAGAGTCACCGGCAACAGTAACTAACGCCGCGCGCGTTTGGTGCGAACGCGGGCAAAACGGAGACGGCGTCGACAACAGTTCTGCGCGTTGCTGGTTTTGCTGCCTGTATGAATTTAAACAGCTGATAAAACTACTATCATTACTCCTTATAGCTGTCTACTGATTTGCTATCGCAACTGATGCTTCGCCTTCGGGTGAAATGGTGACATTTTTTTGTCTGTTGCTAGATTTCTGTGCCTAATGTGACTTTAACTGCCGACGGGTAGCTGCAGCGATGGCATTGTGACACCACGATGCCGAATAAGTGTTGTGTACCCCGCTGCTGCGGAAACTACACCGCAAAGTGCAAAACCCACGTGTTCAGGTTCTCGCGAGATAAGGAACTGCTCAAGAAATGGATTCATGCAATACCACGACAGGACTTCTGCCCTACGGGGAACTTGAGGGTGAGTAATCTCCATATTCCTGAATACTCACCCTCAAGTTCCCCGTAGCGCAGAAGTCCTGTCGTGGTATTGCACGAAACCATTTCTTGAGCAGTTCAAGCTGGCTAGATAGGTAGAGAGAGCTCGATAGGTAGAAAGCTGGATAGGTAGAGAGAGAATAAACTTTATTGCAAGATAGTGGAGACCAATTGAGGACCAAGCAGCCGCACGCGACGCATTTAAAAGAATGTGCACACGCACTATTAGGTCTCGAGTGGTGCATGTGCCGACTCGAGAGAGCTGAATAAGTAACTATTCTCTGCAACAGCTGCTTATCTTCTGAAGTAATACAGCTCGCGATGCGCGGCGTCGGCAAGAAAGCTTGCCGGCGAGATTGGAAAGCACGGGAAAACCCATCTGCACTAGATACGACTGATACACGGTAGGCAGGGCTTTCTTTGTGGAATAAAAATCAGCACACCTTCATTTTCATATTCGGTACGCACATTTCAAAATAAGTCCAATTACCACCAGAACGTTGGTTGTCAAGCGAGATAATTCGTAGACTGTCATTCCTGATGAGCTGCTGTCAGTTGCGCAGAACGCGCGTTTGCTCTCCGACCTGCGTTCGCTCCCCGTGAAAGCGCGCGTCCCTCGCGCCATTTCACTCGCACATACAGCGTCCGGAGCACGGCGACGATTTCATCGCCGTTGACGTCATACGGAACTTTACGGCGACGACGACGCCGACTGCAGAAATCCGCTTTGAAGTGTAAATATCATTGTTATCGCAATAAAACGCACAAGCACACGGAGCCCTACGGAGTGACGCCTACGGCGTCTTAACACAACGACAAACATCCAAAATCTGACCAAAAAAAGTTCGGCGAACGCTGCTTCTTAACAACGCGCAGAACTGTTGTCGACGGCATCGGCGTTGCTCCCGCGCTGGCTTGCACGGCCACCTCCGTATGATAACGCGCATCGCGTCACCAGAGGTAGCGCTTCGGCCTTCTCTAGTCTAGGGGGTGTTGGTACATGGCGCTTGATATCACGCTGCTCGTGTCGCTATTGACTACTATAACCACTGAGCCCCACCGACCACGAGATGTGTCGAAATGGTTCTGGCGAGAAGTGTATCCACCTGAAGAGAGAGAAAAACTTTATTTTCATGTTGGGTGGTGTGGTGAAAAGGCCCTCAGTGCAGAGCCTCGCTTGCGGCATTTTTCAGTGCAGCACCGATAAACGTCGCAAGGTACCGTTGGTCGTTGGTGCTGGTGGCTTCTGTCAGCCACCCGGCATGGCGTTCAAGGGAAAGATTTGTAGGGGCAGGCAAGGGAGGTGGGAGCGGTCCACAGGACGAGAGGATATGTGATGTGGTCGGGTGTTCACCACAGTGTCGGCACGGTGGGGGATCCTCAGGTAATAGCACGCGGAGGAGGTGCATTCGAGCTGGCGTAGGGAGTGTTTCACTCTGGGCCTGACGGATGAGTACACCCTGATCACGGGTGAGCTCTTTTCTAAGCGTAGGAAACTTTCGCCTTGCATCTTGATAAGGCCGCAAAAGCAGAGGAGCCCACCTTGTCGTCTGGGCTGGTTGCGGAATGTCGGGCGCCTGGTGCAGAGTCTCGCAAGCGAGCTGATTAGCTCTTTCATTTTCCGGCATCCCGTCGTGACCAGGTATCCAGATGATTTCTAAAGGCTCCTGTAGGTGCTCTTGCATAAGTGTGGAAATGTGCGCCGGGACATCGTTGTGCAACAATTTTCTGCAAGCCGCCATGGAGTCAGTAAATATGATTCGTGGGTAGGCTGAGTTGCTAGGGGCATATGTTTCGTAGGAGTTCAAGTTGTTTTGGTGGTATTGGGCGCGTGTCCAAAGTAGGCGAAGCTCGTGGATGATGACCGATGCTGTGGAGGATGTGCCTTCCTTGACTTGTGTGCTGCAAACGGAGTCCTTGGCGACGGCGATGAATACTGATTAGTTCCGCCACCGTGTTATGGGAACCCATGTCAAGGAGGAGTTTAGTGCTGGCACTAAACGGTATGCCGATGGCCAGCTTTGTCGCCTTTCGGATGAGAGCATCAAGCCGATTGATATCTTGTTGGCGGAGATTGGTATAGGGCAGATGGTACCGCAGGCGCGACATATTTAGTGCGTTTCGTAGTTGCAGCATATCAGCCTCCTTCACTCCATTGGTTCGGTTAGAGACCCTATGCATCATGTGCAGCACCTGCTCTCCCTGCCTGAGCAAGTGCTGCACCGTCGCCGCCGGACCTCCATCTTTCTGAATATGGAGACCGAGCATTTTAATGCAGTTCGGTTGAGAAATCGACACGCCGTCGTTTACAATTTGTTTGGTGGGCGGCTGCCATCTTTTGTGGTGAACCAGTAGCAACTGAGATTTTTCCGGCGCACATCTAAGGCCAATGGTCTGAACAGCCTCATGTACCCTGTTCATTGCTTGTTGGAGAGTTTCTTGGATGTGTCCTGGTGAGCCCCTCTTGATCCAGATGGTAATGTCATCTGCGTAGATCGCATATTTGAGTTCGGGGATGTCTTGCAGCGCTCTATGGATCACGCACATGGCAAGATTAAAGAGTGTGGGCGAGATCACTGAACCCTGCGGGATACCTCTCTGGGGATGGGGATACTGTTGTGAGGTGGTGTCGCCTACTCGTAGCGTGTATGTGCGACTCCGTAGGAAGTCCCTTATATAATATAAAGCTTTGTCCCGTAACCAGTAGCTTCGAGCTCTTGCAGTATAGCATCGTGATCAACATAATCAAAAGCTTTCTTGAGGTCGATAGCAAGAATGGCTTTAATTTGAGCGCTGCTTGTTTCCTTCGTGATTTCTTCGTGGAGCTGCAGCAGAACATCTTGAGTAGATAAGTGATGCCTGTATCCAATCAAATTATAGGGTAGGTGTTGGCTTTTCTCAAGGTGACTAAGAAGTCTGTTAAGCACGATACGCTCCATCAGCTTGCCGACGCATGATGTTAGCGATATTGGACGCAGATTCGCTATGCCTTGGGGCTTGCCAGGCTTTGGAATGAAAATGATGCTGGCTGTCTTCCATTCTTCTGGCAAGCGGTCCGTGTCCCATACATTGTTCATTTGCGGAAGTATGCATGATTGGCTTCTGTAAGGTTGCGAAGCTGTGTTGTCGTAATTTGATCTGGTCCTGGTGCTTTATTCGGGTTTGTTTCTGCTAAGGCACGCTGTAATTCCGCCATTGTGATGGGGCCAATGAGGCCTTCATTTTCTGGCTCTGCGCTTGCGTAGTCTGCATATTGTGGTTGAGCTCGATTCGCAACGTGTGTTGCTCTAAGCTCGTCGAATAGTTCGTCGGTCTGCTCAAATGTTTCTAGGAGCTTGCGGAGCTTATGGGACGTTTCTTTCTTTGTATGGATTGGGTCAATGAGTGATCGGATGAGGTTCCATGTGGAGCTCATATTCAGTGTGCCGTTGAGCTTGTTGCACGTATCGTGCCACTGCTCACGAGTGAGGTGTTCAGTGTAGTCGACGATCTCCTCGTTGACCTTATTAATGCGTGAGCGTAGTTTCCGATTGAGCTTATTTCTTTTCCATCTCTTAATGAGGGCATGCCGTGCTTCCCAGAGATGAAGGAGATGTTTATCAGTGCTGGGTTGTTCCCATTTCTCTATGATCTCCTTCGTGTGAGTCTGGATTCGTTGCCGGATCATCTCTACCCAATCTTTCAGGTTCATGTCTTGGAAGTCTTCTTGTTGCTTGCGGAACTCATCCCAGTCCGTGAGGCGATGTTTGCGCTGGCGCTTTGGGAATCCTTTGACTTGCAAAAATATCTGTATGAGGGTGTGGTCACTCGTTAACGTATCGTGCGTGTTAACCTATTGCGCTGACAGTCGTCCTTTAACGAAGGCAAGATCGGGCATGGTATCTCTTTCTACGGAGTTTCCGTGCCGCTTTGGGGAGTCGGTCTCGTTAACGAGAGTTAGCTGGGCCTGTTGCATGTGGTGTAGTAGCGCGGATCCTTTGGGGGAGTTTTTTGTGTATCCCCATGATGTGTGTGGTGCGTTGAAATCGCCTGCTATTAGATGATCGAAATATTTCGTTGGCCGCAGATTCGCAACCTCCTTGAAGAAGTCTACTTTCTGTTTGGGCGGGCTATAGATATTCGTGATGAATAGCTGGCGGTGTGCTTTGCTCTTGTCTTAGTTTGGAAGATGCGTACCGTGAGGCTCTGTTCCGTGCTCTGGACAACATTTGCCGCTATATCTTTGCGAATTAGAATGGCCAGTGTCGAATTACGGCTATACGTCGTATAGCCTGTAACATGAGGTGTTTGGTTAGTTTCTTGGAGTAGGAGAATGTCTGGTCGACGATCTTGAGCGGCAATGTACTGCGTGAGAAGGCCGCGTTTTCGAGCAATCCCTTTACAGTTCCACTGCCAAACCACCAGATTTTGCGCCACTGTTCTATTGATAATTCTGCGGAGTGCCCGCTGTAGGGTAAGGAGTGGGTCGCGTTACGCTGGTAGATCGACGTGCTTTGGGTCGATCACACTCTTCAGGGCGCGGTAATGCGGCCATCGCAGCATGTACTTGTTTGGAGACCATTGCCTCAGCCTGGTTGCTTAGTAGCTCGTTGAACAGGGATCGCATTTGGCTCATTATTTGTTGAGTATATATTTTTAGCGCCGCTTCAACTTGGGCAGCAACCTGTTCAGCTATCTTAGCCTCTAGATTGGTTTGCATTTCTTTCATTTCGTCCTTTAGTTGCTGAAATTGGGCTTCAAGGTTTTGTAAGGCTGTGCTAAGGTATCTAGCCTTTTTCATCGCTGGTTGCAGGGACGCTGGCTCTACTTGTGCAATGGCTTGTGCTGTGTCACTTAATAGTGTGGCTTCTGGTGGGTGTGCTTCTGCTTGCGTATCCATTTCCTCGGTAGGCTCTAGTGATTGTGAAGCTACTGTTGACGTTCTAATTGGTCTGCGAGTTTGAAGTAGGGCGTTCTTATAATCCCTGGCTACTTTCTGAGCTCGTGACTGACCTTTAGATGCATAGGTGAAGGTGAGGGAAGGGAAGGTGCCGGATGACTGACTCACGTTTTGCTGGATTGTGGGTTGCTGGTGTTGTTGGCCTCGGGTCTGGCTGTGATCCGGAGACTGGTTGCGTCCTCCGGGCCTGCTGCGGTCCCCGGACTGGACGCGGCTCCCGGACTTGCTGTAGTTCCCTGACTGGCTGGGGTCCCCGAACTGGCCGTGGCCCCTGGATCGGCTGCAGCCCCTGGATGGACTGCGGCCCCTGGATGGACAGCGGCCCCGGGACTGTTGAGGGCTTCTGTCCGTCGATATGTTGTCGGAGTTGCGTTTTGGGCTTGGGCTTCGGCTTGCGATGGTGACTGTGTTCGTTTGCTTGTCGTCCTCACGTTGTTGTAAACGCTTCAGGTAGGCCGCCTCTCTGACCGCTTTATCAGCTGCTGTCGCACTTCACAAGTCGGGTCATCGGCCTTGTGGTCCTTGCCACAATTAGGGCAGCCGGGTTTGCAGTCATGATCATCTACAGGATCCCCGACCGTTTTTCTACATGTTCTGCACCTTGGTTTTCCACTGTCACGGCAGACGTCTGATCTGTGGCCTATAGCAAAGTATGTTGAGCAAAATTGCGCCTTGGGTCGATGAGGGACGCAGCGGTATACACCTCCGCCGAAGATGACCTGGCGTGGTACATGCGAGCCCTTGAAAGTTATGATTGCGGTGGATGTTTTACCCATCATACGAGCCGCAATAATTTCATAATTGGAGGCTCTGAGTTCTCGAATCAGTTCTTCGGTTGGGGTGTTCAATTCCAGGTTGTGAATCACTCCTCTGCACGAGTTGTGGGGCGATGGGATATAGATGTGGACTGGGTAAGTTTTGCCATTAAGGGTGGTTTCGTTAATACGCTGGAGCTTTTCCGTCGCCTAAGGGTCGTCACTGCTTATTATAGCCAAGTTCTTTTCATTTGTGATGTCTACTTTAGCGGCGCGAGCCTCTGCAGCGGTCAGGGCCGCTGAGACGCTCAGCGCGTCGTGAAGCGTTCGTGGGCTCCATTGAGGTAGGAAAAGGCCAGTTGGCGGACGCAAAATAAGCGTTGCAACGTGCTGCGTACCCTGGGAACGTTTTGATGCTCGGGTAGTCCATCCATCAGCGTCGGTGACAAATTTTGGAGCCATTGATGCCTGCAGGAGTCCGGGCCTTTGGCTTACTTGACGGAAGGCGTACACTCCCAGCGTTTATGGCTAGCTGGGCACCCTACCAGGTCCGTGACAAAAACACTGAAACTCCCAACATGTTGGTCCGATCAGAACAGAAATTGGCCAGGAGGTTCGGATAACGTACTAGACGAGCTGACCTGTGTCTGAGAGCTGGACCTTGTTGAATAATTTGGCGGTATTTCCTCCGGAGCGATGCGAAGGCACGTATGCTTGGACAGAAGTGACGAGAGCGCCCGCCTTCAGGGACCGCGGCGCACAAGCTTTCGATGAGAGAACTCTATCCACCTGAAGTTCTTCTTGCTCCACTCGTATTTGCAGCCGTGGCCTCGGCAGCGCCAGGAACATACCACAATGTACAACCTCTGCAGTATTTCTGGTTATCTACGGTAATTATTTGCTTAGTTTCCTTCATAGATAATACCGGTCGTAAAAAGTATTATGCGGTGGAGTGCAGCTCTTTCACAGGCGTAAGCCTTTTATCTCGACGCCTCATTTGTAGGATTGTGAAAAACGGATACCCTCTACTGCTAGTCAAATAAAACAAAAAAAAAATGTGGTTGATCCCTCTTATATAGGAATCGGTATAGAACACGAAAGTGAAACGTGTCTTCACAGAAGTAGTGTAATGTTTATTGCACATTGATATATAATGTCTATTGGTGTTTTGTGGCTAAAGCGCCCTTAGGCGTTGATGCACCCACGCTGACGCCTGGTGGCACGTCTCCTCCATCACGACTTTTTTTTTAAATTATGGGGTTTTACGTGCCAAAACCAGTTCTGATTATGAGGCACGCCGTAGTGGGGGACTCCGGAAATTTGGACCACCTGGGGTTCTTTAACGTGCAACTAAATCTAAGTACACGGGTGTTTTCGCATTTCGCCCCCATCGAAATGCAGCCGCCGTGGCCGGGATTCGATCCCGCGACCTCGTGCTCAGCAGCCCAACACCATAGCCACTGAGCAACCATGGCGGGTACCATCACGACTACCAACGTCGATGACCATGAGCAACCGTCGTGCATATGGAAGCTGCACTACGCTGCACACGCTAGCACAACGCGAAAGACGAAGCACGTAACTGACACACTAATACAACGCGCAAGACAAAGCACGTAACTGAATCGTCACCGAGTCAAATCAGCGCGTACAGCGCGTCGTAATTGCAGCCTCCGCGATCAACTTCAGAAACATTTTCAGAGCTAATTGCGGAGGCCACGCTCCGCTGTGCTGAGTACGGTGAACGCCACCTAGTAGTGCTTCTGCGAGAACGCGTTGGTAGTGCTTCTTGATGCCAGCGTCCCTTCGAATGCTGGCATCGAGGCGTCGTAGTGCTGAGACCACCGAAGCGTTCACTGTCGGTGCGCGTTAGTGTCATAATGCAGTACTTCTCTTTTCTGCTCGTAGGTGGCGGCACCGCCCCGAGCAAGAGCGCGGGTACACGGAGGAGTGTTAGATATATAAGGCGCGTCTGTGTAGCTCTCTGCAAATGCGTTTGTGGCGCAATGGGTTAAACGCTCGGCGATCTATCGTCGCGGACCGAGAGGTCGTGGGTTCGATTTCCAAATTTTGCATGTTTGTGGAACTTTTTCTTCTGGTTTCTTTCTTTGTATTATGTTCGTGTATGTTCGTGTGACGTATTTCCGTGACGGAAATACGTCAGTGAAGTCTTGGTGGACCCCGGCATAAAACAGTTTCGTGTTAAAATTAAGTAATTTCGCCCTATGGAGATTGTGGTTGTGAAGAGAAAGAGGCGATACTTTCTGCAGTTCTTTAGGGAGCACGGCTCAGCGCCTTTCGCCCTGCGGCCGAAGCACTGACAACTAGGAAGCCTTCACACACACACACGCTAGGCAACTACGTAGGCGTGTCCGTGCAAGCTCATCTAACGATGCTCAAGCTACACACGAGTATGATATGCAGGCGCGACGTACTACGCAAGACAACTCCTTCGGGTAGAAGGGCACCGGTCGTCACGAAACGCTGGCGCAAAAAGGAGCTTCTCAGGCTTGGCACCACGATGGTCGATGACCAAATTAGGCAACATTAGCATAACGTTTACTGCCCGTTGCGTTAAGAGCAGTGCATACAGACAGCCGTAAACTATGATAGTCTACGAATTATCATGCTTGACAAGTAAAGTTCGGGTGTAAACGGAAGATACCGTACTTTGTAAATAGTACGTACCGACAATGAAAATGAAGGTGTGCTGCTGATCTTCATTCCGTGACCAAAGCCATGCCCACCGTGTTTCTGCCGCATCTTGTTCACATGGGTTTCCCTGTGCTTCCGAATCTCGCCGACAAGCTTTCTTGCCGACGCCGGGCATTGCACGCTGTATTACTTCTGAAAATAAAGCTGCTGTTGCAGAGAGGAGTTATGTCGAGTACTTCATGTTAACGGCTCTTTGAGTTATTTCACTGTTATAACGAGATATCTTCGACGATTGGGACTGTACGAGAAAACCACTAGTTAGGTAGAATTCAGCGTCCAAGCCCCTTATGTCCTGTGTTGCAAAACCAACGACGTTAATGAAGGTTAGCTACAGTTCTTGAAAATGAATGTGCATGCAGAATTGGAAACGACCTTAGATACCGACACAATCGAACTATATTTCCACTTTGGCAAATACCTTGAAGCCTATTTTGAATTGACTTTCAGGTTGTGCACAGTCATCCATGCGAGGTAACGACCTTAGCGGTTACTTCAAAACCAGATAAGGTATGCAAAGAAAGCTTAGCTTCTTTGACTGAAGTAGAAAACCCTAAAAAGAAAACTGTCAGCCCTTCGAGTCCGCCGGGAAGTGCGGACGCGCAAACATCGGCTCCCGTTTCCTCAAATGTTTTCGGTGGTAAAGTCCGCGAAAACCCTTGATTATTGTGCACCATTCAACGCAGTTTGTTGCGGTGATCAAGCCGATACCGGATTTATTTCGGTAGGTGCTTTTTGGAACTATTATACGACTTCGAACTTTTCGCGACGCCGTGCGGAGCTAACCCTAACGGGCTAACACCGGTGACGAGAACGGGCTAGGCCTCGGCCTAACTCGGTGGTGGTGGGGCATCATGCCCGAAGTCGAGATGGTGGAGGGGGTATAAATCACCCCCGAAGAAGCAAGGTGCCCCGGCTGGACCACGGCAACGGGCAAGAATAAGAAGGCAAGGCAAGAGGCTCCCAAGTCGACGCCGAGCCCGGTAAAGCAGGGAGGCAGCAGGGGCGGCCGCCGCACGGCAGCCCCGCGGAACGCGCTGAAGAAGCTGGCCGCCGCCTCAAGGCTCCCGAACCTGCCTCGGGACCATATTCGAGTCATCGTTAGGCCACGGGGTGGCCTCGACGTGAAAAAGATCAGCACTATTAGGGTGGCACAAGCGCTGGCTATGGCGGCGGCGCTTTCCCCCGAAGAGGTAGGCGAAGACATCGTCTGCCCTAACAACGTGCAAAACATCTACGTTGTCTCAACACCAGAAGAAAGGAATGCGCGTGCTTACGCGATAGTTCAACAGATCCGCCTGCGCGAAGGGGTCTTTGAGGTGGCCGCGTACATGGCCGCCTCGGACAATACGTGCAAGGGTGTTGTGAGGGGAGTCGACGCCGAGTTCAACGACGCTCAGCTCCACTCAATGATTGTAAACCACCGGAACCCCACCGCATTGGAGGTGCGTCGCATCAAGACCACCACCACGGTTATCGTCCTATTCGACGGACTGAGGGTGCCGAACTTTGTCATGTGCGGCGCGGGCATGCTGCCCTGCGCTCTATACAAAAGGCAAGTGGATGTGTGCTACGGTTGTGGGGAACTGGGCCACAGGGCCGATGTATGTCCGACCCCAAGTGTGAAGAAGTGCAGGGGAAGCGGAGCAGCGTCCCCCACCGAAGACCATCAGTGTGAGGCGAGATGCGGCATATGCGGGGGCCCTCACCCAACGGCTGACCGTAAGTGCGAGCATCGCTTCCAAACGCCATATGTCGTTAGGCAGAGACGCCGAAGACGCCGGCGGAAGAAAACTGCCGCCGCCAAGAAGGGCGCCAACGCGGCATACGAGGAGAGCCAGGCACTGACGTCAGCGCTAAGGAAGAGGAGTTCTTCGAGGGGGCGCTCCCGCTCCAGAGGGCGCTCCCGCTCCCGGGGGCGCTCCGTGCAAGGAGGGCGCTCTCAATCTAGGGGCCGCTCCAAGTCCTTTAAAGCGCGCATCCCAGGAGGTCCCACCTGGGCCGACAAAGTGAAACAGATGAAGCCGACGGGCCAGACGAAACATGCCGCCTCACATGCGAGCGAGCGGGCGCACGATCCCAGGATCGCGCAGTTGATGAAAACGCCAGTCTCAAGGAGGAAATCCAGAGAATGAAGGCCGACTTCGAGGCATTCCGAAACGCCAGCGCTGCCCAAGCGGCCGCGGCAAGGCAACCTTCTGCGGAAGAAGGAGCCACAGCAAGGGCGGCCAAGCGCAGAGCCACCTCCTCCCAGGGTACGGTTGAGGACGTGAGCACGGCGGAGGCTGCCATGCAGAGGTCCTTGGACCGCATGCAGAAATCCTTTACCGAGCTGGTACAGAGCAACCAGACCCTTCTATTCAGAGTACAACTGCTCGAGAACGAGCTTGCCAAGCGCTGTGACGTACACTACAGCGACGCCGCCAGGCCGGAGGCGATGTCCAGTGAAATGCTAGAAAACAACCAGCAGTCGCAGGCTGACGAGCAAGATGGCATGCCAGCCCACCTCCGGTCCAACAAGCCCAACCATGGCGCGACCGGACAGTAAGCTCATCGTGTGGCAGTGGAACTGCGCCAGTTTCCGGAGGCGCAGGCCTCAACTGGTGCAGTTCATCAAGACCCGGGAGCCGCAAGAGAGGCCGCACGTCATTTTGCTACAAG
The DNA here is from genome assembly GCF_013339745.2 of Dermacentor silvarum. Classification (NCBI taxonomy): domain Eukaryota; kingdom Metazoa; phylum Arthropoda; class Arachnida; order Ixodida; family Ixodidae; genus Dermacentor; species Dermacentor silvarum. The sequence goes on from NC_051163.1 coordinate 87,463,229, forward strand.
AAACGGGAATGGAAACAATTACCCTCCCGGGGTACCGAGCCGTCTCCTCGTTAGCGGAGAACGGGCATGGAATCGCGACACTCATTGCAAAGAAGTGTGCCTTCCAGGAGCACGATCTGCGCCTTGGCAACACCAAGCTGGAAGCGTCCCTCGTCGAGATAATACCCAACAGCTGGCTCAAGAACAGCGTCTACGTTATGAATGTGTACTGCTCTCCTAGGGACAACCGGCAGACCTTCAACAGCCTAACGACCAAGGCGTCGTCCAAGGCGAGAGAGACGCCGCTCGTTATGGCCGGTGATTTCAACGCGCCGCACGAAGCCTGGGGCTACGTGAGAAGCATTCCCAAAGGCTGCAGACTCATGCAGGCAGTAACAGACAGCTCCCTAGAACTGATCACCGACCCCCATTACCCCACGCGCATGGGAAACTCGATATCGAGAGACACTACCCCGGACCTGGCCTTCGTCAAGAACGCGCCGAGAGCGGAGTGGCATAACTTACAAGAGAACCTAGGCAGTGACCACTACATCGTGGAAATCTCCCTACCGGTCTGCGCGGCCCCGCAGAGGGCCTTCAAAATAGTGGACTGGGACGCCTTCCGCAAGAGAAGGAAGGACGACAACGAAGAATACGAGACCTTCGCGGACCTCGTGGCGAAGCTCAAGAAGGACGTGGCTGCAGTCACCAAGACCGTCGAAACGGACCTAAAGCTCGACCGCATGGACGCTCGATTGGCGCACCTGGTCGAAGCCAAGAATTCCCTCACGGCCAGATGGAAGACGCAGAAGCTGAATCGAAACCTCCGGAAGAGGATCGCGGCCCTCAACCGCGAGATCGAATCGCACTGCAAGGAGCTCGGCCAGCAGCAATGGAACGAAATCTGCGCGTCGGTCGACGGACAGATGCGCGCGGGAGGCAAGTGGAACCTCCTCAAGCAGTTACTGGACGACACACAGTCCAAGAGAAACCACACTATGGCCATCGACAGGCTGGTTCACAAGCTCAGTAGCGAAGGCGCATCTACGAACGAAGTGATGGACGAAGTCGCGCGTCGCTACCTCCCCATCGGGCAGTCCGGGCCGGAAGATTACCCGGCCTACGGCGGCAAAGCAGACGAGGACCTCGACGCCCCCTTCTCTGTCTCGGAAGTCAGAGAGGTCCTTCAAGGCCTCAACGGAAGATCGGCTCCCGGGCCGGATGGAATTTCGAACAGACTCCTCCGAAATCTGGATGACGACTCGATCGAACTGCTCACCAATGAAATCAACGAGGCCTGGGCGGCCGGCACCGTACCGGGTGCCTGGAAGGAAGCCACAGTGATCCTAATTCCGAAGCCAGGCAAGACACCGGCCATAGACAGTCTGCAACCCATTTCGCTCACGTCCTGCGTGGGCAAGGTGGCGGAGCATGTCATCCACAACAGAATATCGAGGTATGTCGAGGAACGACATCTCCTCCCGCCGAACATGGTCAGTTTCAGACCCTCGCTGTCCACTCAAGAGGTCATGCTACTGATCAAGAGGCAGATAGTCGACGTGGTCACGAGAGACGTCCGAGGAATCTTGGCGCTGGACATCGCGAAGGCTTTCGACACCGTCAAACACAAGCACGTCCTCGACTCTGTGTCGAGTTTGAACCTCGGCGAACGCTTTCACGCGTACGTCAGCTCTTTCCTCAGGGATCGTAAGGCCACGATCAAGTTGGGCGAGATCAAGTCGGACGGATACGCGCTGGGAGCCCGCGGCACGCCTCAGGGTGCGGTGCTATCCCCACTACTCTTCAACATCGCCATGAGAGACCTATCGGTCCGACTCAACCGAATCGGGGGCGTGAATCTCAATCATGCTCTCTACGCGGACGACATCACCATCTGGTGCGGGGGCGGGTCGGACGCAGCGGTGGAGCAGGCTCTCCAAGAGGCCCTGGACGTCACGGAAGAATTCCTCGAGGGCACGGGACTGGTCCTATCGCCGACCAAGTCGGAGCTCTTGCTGTACCGGCCCGACAGAAAGGGCCGCAAGTTCGACATGCCGCTTAATCAAGTACCGATCGATCTCAGAACGAAGACGGGTCAGCACATCCCGAGGGTTGATTATCTCAGGGTGCTCGGACTGGTCATCAACGCAAAGGGCAGCAACATGCAAACAATCGCGCGCCTGAGGGCGAAGACTGGAAAACATGCTCAGACTCGTCTCACGAGTGACGAGCCGGAGGGGTGGCATCAGCGAAGCCAACCTCCTAAGGATCTACCACGCCTTCCTCATGAGCCATATCAACTACGTGGCTTCCGCACTAAACTGGTCGCGGTCTGAGGAAAACAAGATTGACGCACTCATCAGGAAGAGCATTAAACGAGTGCTCGGTATCCCTGTGACGACCAGCACGGATAAGTTGATGCAGCTCGGGGTCCACAACACCCTGAGCGAAATCGTAGAAGCACAGAAAACGGCACAGATCGTTCGCCTGTCGGCCAGCAAGTCCGGCCGCCGAATACTCGAGATGGCGGGCCTCACCGCCATGGCCGCGGAGTCGTGCGCCGTCCCCCTCCAACAGGAAGAAAGGGACGCCTTTAGAGTCTCCACATTCCCGAGGAATGTTCACCCACAACACAACGAGGCCAGGCGCGCAGCCAGGGCCCGAGCACTCATCAAGACTGCCCTGCAGAACCCAGAGCTCGCGTCCTTTGTCGACGCGGCGCAGTATCCCAGATCAAACTCGTACGCGGTCACGGTGGTTGACCCCCAGGGCAAACTCCTGAACGCAGCGTCCATCCAACACTCGACGGCGTCCGTCGCAGAGCAAGTCGCAGTGGCGCTGGCTCTGTGCGATCCCGGGCGCACCCAGATCTTCACAGACTCCAGGTCGGCGGCGATGGCCTTTCTCGCCGGCTCGGTCTCGGCCGAGGCTGCGGCGGTGCTTAGGACCCGCAAGCCAGACACGGTCCGTCACGTCATCACTTGGTTCCCGGCTCACATGGGCCGGAACGTCTCTCCCGGCTCGATCAACCCCAATGAGCTGGCCCACGACCAGGCGCGAGGTCTCGTCAACCGCGCCGGTCTGAGGGGCCCGGCTTCGCAGGGGATCGACCGGACCACGGACCCGCTGCTTACTTTTCACGACATCACGGCTCACTACCAGCTGGGACGCAGGCAGTTCCCGGCTCCTCACCCGAAGCTCGGCAGACCCCAGGCCTCGGTGTTGAGAATGCTGCAGACGGGCTCATTTCTGTCTCGATCTAGGCTGAGCCACTACACTCCGGGTGTGGATCCCCGCTGCCCCGACTGCGGCGAGGAAAGGTCCACCTTTAATCACATGCTGTGGCAATGTTCAGCATTGCACCACTCGCCTTTTAACAGGCAAGAAGACTGGGAAGAAGCCGTCAAGAGCGACGACCTTTCAATCCAGCTTCGGGCTGTCCAAAGGGCCTGCGAAAGGGCCGAAGATCACGGTCTTCCGCCCCCGGTGCAGGTGCGGCCCGCGACTACGACATAGTCCCTTAGGACAAAATAAGGTTTCTTGTCTGTCTGTCTGTCTGTCTGTCAGCCCTTCCAGTGGGGTGGAGATAGAAGACCGGCGAAGCTGTACCACGGTGGGAATTATTATTTCCAATTATGAGTATTAAGATGTGATGATGCAATTGGTTATTTGAGTTATTAAAGAATGAGAAATATATATGATCCTGTGGTTTTCACTTATTTAGTGACCACAGAGAACATGGCATTTTGGTGGCTACGGTACACCGCCATAGGGTGTACAGCAAAGGTTGGCACGTTCTTCATAAACAAAGTCACCAACGCCGCGCGCGTTCGGTGCGAACGCGGGCAAAACGCCGCTGCCGTCGACAACAGTTGTGCGCGTTGTTTGTGTGACCGCACACAACCTGTGTCAAAACGCTGGCTACGTCACGGAAGGGCTAAACGCCGTTGTCGACACTGGGCCTCTTCGATATTGCAATCCCGGGCTGTCCGCAAACAGTCCGTGGTTTCCGGTATGACTAGCCCTCACAGAAGAACGCGTCACTGTCATGTGATACAGCTGTCGGGGATTTCAGTCGAAGCACCGCAACCGGAAGTCACTCTGCTGGCTGCCGTTGTCTGCTCTTTGCTACACGTAGATTGCCCTCTACCCAGCATTTTGATTAGCGCGGCCCATGACGTGGTGCAGTCTCAGGCGTCACGTCGCCGACACAACCATAAAGCTTGCACAGTGGAACCGTGGCCTCAGCTCGTACAACGTGTTCGCAAAGCGCAGTTTACGTCGCGCTAGCTAGATCTTTGACTGACAAATGTAAGCGGAATTCTCACACGACATAAGCAAGATCGTGGTGTCGGTGAAAATTTTATTGGCCCTAAAATTGTTGCGGAGAGACTCAACATAATACCACCTAGCGTTTTGGGGAGAAAGCACACGGAGAAGACGAGAAAGTAGAGGAGCCGACTGGACGGTTTTGAGCCAGGACTAAACCACCTTGTCATCTTGTTCACCTTGTCGTCCAACCGCGTGACAATATATATCAACAGCAATTCACGAAGCTCCTGTTGTATACCACCCCAGCTACCGGCGTGAAATGGCCACACGCAATATATGTTTCATCACACGCTAGTTTCACTTACCTGAAAAGCAAAATTTACCAGCTTTCTGCGTATATAGCAATGATCATGACAAATTTCGCGAAACACATTAGGAAAAGCAAGCATGTGCATCCGATTGCTGTGCTTCTCCGTTAAAAAAGACGAAGACTAAAGCTACGGCAACTAAACGGCTTGTGAAAAACATGCATGATGGCACACAAAGCACAGATGTAACAGAAGCGATAACTCAATGCGCACAAGTTGCCGTGTAGAGCACTCAAAGTACGCAGAACCGCACGGCTTCTTTCACAACACGGCGTCAAATACCTCGCACATCTTTTTAAGACAGCCGTCGTCTGCTAGCTACTTGCGCTTGTCCGAGCAAACATCTGCTGATAGCTACAACAGTCCGCGGGCAGTCCGGAACTTCTGGCCCGTGAAAAAGCGAACGCGGACAACTCTCGGACTAGTGGGTGGAGCTTCGGAAACGGTCCGAGCAAAATCGAATGCGGCACAGCAGTCCTAAGCAGTCTGGGACTGCGAGGGACTGATAATGGAAGAGGCCCACTGTTAGGGGAGAGGCGGGCGAGAGCCCAGAGAGAGTCGGCGCCATAGACGGAAGAAGCCGGCAGGGCTAGCAAGCCTACATGCAACACCGTTTAAAACGGCGTTGCACGTAGGCACCCTAGGCTGCGCACATGCGCGCATTGGGAGAGCGGGCACGCACACGCACAGTCTATGATGCCTTGATGCCCTCCACGCCCACCGCTACCCTTCCACTGGGAAGTGGCGTTTCCTCTCCGCCTTGCATTCGCTCCCCGTGAAAGCGCGCGTCCCTCGCCCTCGGGCTCTTTCACTCGAACATACAGCATACGGCAAATGAGAGTTTTTTTCTATTGCCGGACGCGACCAGCGATGACCATCTTAACAGCTTCGCTGCAAAACACCGCCAGGACAACCTACAAAATGGAGTAAATATTACTGCACATCCACGGCACACATGGCAATCTGTGCGATGCGAAGCTTTCGTGAAAGCTGGTGATCAAATGTTACAAATTTTCCCATTCAATTCCTGCGTCTGTGGCCCAAAGGAAACTGCCGCGCTCGTTTGCGCGCTCGGATTCGTGCTACGCAATACCAGAAGTCTTGGATTGGCTTGTATTTCTTAATTTCTTCTTACTTGTTGTATAACTGCCAGGGCACCGCTTTTCGGCCGATCCCCCTTTGTGGGCATAAACTAGGTAGAATGGACATTATAAAAACTATGAACACGCGGTGATATTCTCGAAGAGTTGGTGGTGTTGGCATGATAGTACTTTCCGTGCTTCTTGGCCAACCCACCTCTGCGTGTATGTGCACGGTGTAAGAAAATTTAGTTGTTGACACTGCGCGTGCGCAAGCGTCCAGAATATGTTCGGCAGCGCGCGGGCGCACCAAGGAGCTCTGCTGAGAGCCGATAGATGGCGCCGCGGTCGGCGGTTCCTGTTTAGCGGCGCTGGCGGCTTTACATTGCTCTGCCTCCCCTAAATTTTCTTTCATAGTGGAGTGAGTAAAACTTAAAGCCCGAAGTAAATTTGTTATTTCAGATTACAGTGATGAGTGTACCAGGCTTAATGCTTCGCTAACATGAAGGTATCTTACGCAGACGTGAACACGGATCGATCGGGCACCACTCAAACCCAACTCTAGTTACCCTCGAGCACACAATTTGTTTCGTCCGGTCTAGCCGCTCAGCCAAGCACAAAAACAATACAAGTGTTAGCCCACGTGCTACCCCTCGATCAAAAGAAAATAGGGACAGCACTGAAAATTGTTGTTTTTATGCTTATCGCTGCTTCCATTCACACTCAGAAAACCGTTCAATCATCGTTGCGCGTATTTAGTGTTGCCGCGATATGAATTAACAAATGAAACGGCGCAAGCTTGCGATGTGCAATGCACTAGAGCAAAGTGGCTGTTCATGGCTAGAACTCGAGATGAGAAAGCACATCAGCTATGTAAAAACTCTTTAAAATGGGAATTTATTAGGCGGGACGAAGGCAGGGATCTTATCTTGGATTACAGCATCACTAATACAGTTTGCAGATGAAAACCTTAGCAAATGCCTTTTTTATTCCAATTCCATTTAACAAAGACGGTGCATATTACTGGTTGGGCTTTCGTATATTGAGGAAGGAGTGGCTCGTGCAAGATCTAAAAAAAGAAGTGACTTCCTTTTTTCTTAAATTGCATATTAGAATGTGCCAATGCAAGCGTGTTTGACAATGGATGCTACAGCCTGTCCACAAATACACTTACACCCACCACACAATAATCTCATAAGCCTTTTATTTTATTTTTATTTTTTGCAAAGACAGAATACGAAAAACATTGTGCATGAAGCAGCTCGATAATTTTCATAGGGGATAACAATCCCAAAAGCTTACGCTCTCATACACTTCCACAATGGAAAAATGTTAAATGAAAACATGCAAGCGTGTAATATACACCGCACGCACATTGTACAAAAATTCTACAGCCAGGATGGAACAAATTTGAATATCAGGCACACATCTGTACAGAAAACAGTAAAGGACATGGCAAAAGCTGATGACGAATCTATTCTTGATGTATTGTGGCAGCTAGTCGACCAGCTACCCCAAACTGATGCCATTTCTTTGTCGCTTTCTTTTAAGAGCACTTTACTGCACTGTTTGGATGCCTTCGTTCCTGATCGACGTATTAAAACGAGGCGAACAATTCCTTGGATTACCCGCGACATTCTACACATTAAACGAAGGCTAAAGAGAGCTAAAAAGAAATCAAGCAGAAACCCCGACCTCATTCAACAACTTCAAGTTGAAGTTTCTTGCGCACTATCTGCATCTCGAAATAAATATTTTTCATCAACCTTGCCAAGTTACTTAAAGAGTAACCCGGAAAAAATTTTGGCGCTATCTGGGAAATAAAACTTCTCATCTAGAAAAAATAAAACACAACCACATAACAGTTACAGACCTAACAGAAATTGCTAACATAATGAACGACTACTTTCATTCTGTGTTTTATTCAAAAGACAAATCCTGGTCTTGTTCCATCCTCGCTAGATCCTGATTTCATAACCTTTGAAGGTGTGTTTTCTCTGTTACTGAATATCAAAGAAAAATCTTCTGGGGGCCCTGACGGAATTCCGAATTCTTTCCTGCGTCGATATGCAGAACTAGTATCGCATATCTTAACTACTATCTTCTGTGAATTGATCAAAACGGTGACCTTACCAGATGATTGGCGCCTCACCACAGTTGTAGCTGTGCACAAGAAAGGAGATCATCTGCTGAAAGAAAACTATCGCCCAATTTCTCTGACGTCAGCGTGGTGCAAGGTACTCGAACATATCATTGCTCATTTTATTACCGATTTCCTTGAAAGTAATAACCTGTTGTCTTCAGCTCAACATGGCTTTCGAAAACAGTTATCAACGTGCACGCAGCTCGTAACAACTATGCACGATATCGCATTGACACTTTATTCGTCTGGTAAGGTAGATTTAATTTTTTTGGACTTTATCAAGGCATATGATCGTGTTCCTCATGTAAAACTTCTCCTGAATATCCGAAACCTTAATCTTCCAGCTTCCATCATAAATTGGATAGATGCTTATCTTTCAAATCGCGCTCAGTTTGTTGATGCGGGGGGACACACTGCTAACATATTACCAGTATCTTCGGGGGTTCCTCAAGGAAGTGTACTAGGGCCGATTCTTTTCCTAATATATATCAATGACTTAGTAGATATGGTTTATTCTAATATTAATATCCGATTGTTCGCTGACGACTGCGTTCTGTATAAGAAAGTAACCTGTCAAAAAGATGAGGTTGACTTGGATTTCGCCGTAACAAAAGTTAGTGAATGTTGCACCCGGTCATCAATGGCATTACACCCCGATAAAACGGTCGTTCTATGCGTGACGAAGAAAAAAACAACCATTCACGTTTACTTACCGCGTTGAGGGAACACAAGTACATGATGTAAATGAATATAAATACCTAGGAAAACCATTACTAACACGCTTTCATGGTCCACGCATATAACAAACGTATGTGCATCAGATTCACGAAAACTTGGTTTTTTGAGACACAAGTTCAAAAAAGCACCTCCCGAATTGAAAATGCTCGCATATAAAATGTACATTTTACCTAAGCTAGAATATGCATCAGTGGTTTGGGACCCTTTCTACAAAAAAGATATTCAAAAAATTAGATGGTTCAAAGACGCGCTGTACGTTTTATTTTTTAAAAGTTTCGATCAACAGATTCTCCTACCAATTTAATGAAGGAAAATAACATTCCTGTCCTTGAAAATCGCCAAAAAATCGTGCACCCAAATTTATTGCATTCCGTTTACAATAGGAAAATAAATATACCTGCGCAGACGTACATACAGCCGTTCTTACAACGTGCATCCAGGCATCGTCATGTGCATAACCTGCTCCCATACACTGCTCGGACAAACATATTCAAATATTCTTTTTTTTCCGCGAAGGATTGTTCAGTGGAACAATTTGCCATCAGATGTCGTTTGTGCTGATGACTTCGAGAAAGCTTTGCTCTTTATGAGCGGCGACTGAGCCCGAGCTTTTGTGTACTGCTTACACTATTCATTGTGCTGCATTCAAAATAATTTAATTTTTGTATAAACAGCAGGGATAACTGTTCAGATTGTAATTATTCAATGTGGCTGTTAATCGAAGTGTTTGTATATATATATTGGGAAGAGGTTTATTGACGGTGTCCTTCAAGGACGCTACGAGTTCCAAGAACGGCGAGGCAGCGTGGAGAACCCTCTCCAAAAACACCAGCCACCAACAGGGCGAGCAGAGCGGGCTGAACATTGGTGATGCCACTGGACGGAGGCGCGTCTTCTTCACAATCGCCCCCGCAGAGAAAGAGCCATCCTGGTGACCTAAGAGGTTGTTGGCAGAGTGTCATGGTGGGGCTTGAGAGGCGCCACGTGGACGAGGTCACGTCCACGCCGGTGCATGTCGTCAGATGGATAAAGTGGCTCGAGGAGAAAATTCATCGGGGACGTTCGCACTAAGACGGGGTAAGTCCCTTCGTAATTTGGAACGAGTTTTGAGAAAAAGCCTGGGATTTGGCAAGGAACAGCCAGCAATACAAGAGACCCTGGAGCATACGTGGGACTGGGCAGTGAGTCAGCACGTCCTTCCTTCTGGCGCTGTTGTTCTTGTGAAGGTGCGCGCGAGCTGGCGGCAACCTTCGGCTTGTCGGGCAGCTTCGTACACAGTTGGGCACTCAGAAGCGTCAGGATGGTATGGAAGGAGAGTGTCGATGGTATGCAATGGCTCCCGTCCATATAGGAGGAAGAAAGGTGAAAATCCTGTTGTAGCTTGTATCGCGGTGTTGTATGCGAACGTTACAAACTGAAGTACGCGGTCCCAGTTGCCATGATCAGATGCCACGTACATCGCGAGCATATCACTGAGAGTGTGGTTAAACCGTTTCGTGAGCCCGTTAGATTGCGGATGGTAAGCCGTGCTCGTTCGATGAATAATGTGGCATTCCGAATGCATAGCTTCGAAGACCTCGGAGAGGAAGGCGCGACCTCTATGACTGAGAAGTTCTCGAGGTGCGCCATGACGGACGAAGCGATGCAGGACGAAAGAGGCTATATCCCGCGCTGTAGCATTCGGTAGAGCAGTAATTTCGGCGTTTAGCGTGAAAAATGGTCCACAGCAACTATGATCCACCGATTGCCATCCGGTGTCATGGGAAGCGCGCCGTATAGAGGTCAATGCCTACGCGATCGAAGGGTTTGGCAAGGCACGGAAGCGGCTGCAAGGTGCCAGACGCACGTAAAGGTGGTAATTTGTGACGTTGACAGTCAGGGCACCACTGAAGAAACTTTCGTACAAAAGTGTAGATTCCCCGCCAGCAGTAGCCATGGCTTATACGTTCGTAAGTCTTAAAACTCCGGCGTGGCCACACTGCGGATCGTCGTGAAAACAGGCAAAGATTTGGGATCTTAAGCTGAGGGGAATGACTAGTAGCCATCTACGGCCTTCGGGAGCGTAGTTGCGTCGGTGAAGCAGCTGATCACGAATGGCGAAATGAACAGCTTGGCGTCGGAGGGATCGGGATACAGGAGTGGTCGACGATCCACAAAGATAGGCGAAAAGAGAAGCGGTCCACGGGTCACGGCGATTTTCGGTGCCAATCGAGTCAAGGTCAAGAGATGATAGGGGGTGATCGCAAGTGGTTCCGCAGGCCGAGTCGGGAGGTAGAGGCGAAAGGGACAGGGCATCTGCGTCAGTGTGCTTGCGTCCACAGCGGTAGACGACTCGAATATCGTACTCCTGGAGAAAGAAAGCTTCGCTGTTGAGGAAGAATTCGTCCTGGTCCGGGTGAATTTCCACCTAAACGAGAAGCCTGGTTCGCCGCGGCCAGCGAACGCTAAGGATTGTTCCCTCACCTGCCGCCATCTCAGCTGCATATTGACCCTTTTCCCGGCGCTCCTGTGGGTGCTGCCATGTTTGGTCACGTGGTGACACTTCCATTACTCGCCTCGCTGCCTCCGTTTCCACCGTGTTTACAATGCAAGCGCGCAACGCCGGTGCGGCGCAGCAAACCTCCGTTTCGACGCATATCGGCGACACGAAGCCTTGGACACAACTTTAGAGGGCATGTAAGGGCTTTCATAGCTCATTACGCCTTGTCGAAACGGCGCGAGCAGCGTATACAGTGTTTGTACTAAAAGCGGGGATAGAAATGTATTTCAAGCTGTCTATACTTCCGCTTATGAATTAAATCAGGATCAGTGTGCTCTTCCTTCTTTATTTGGCAAACATATTGAAGCAGTGGCTTGTCATGTTTATGACTGCAGTAATGTTCCTCGGTGCGGCCACTATTTGAATGTTTTTCAGCCGAATCGCTTGCGGGTGTGCTCTGCTGCGATAGATTTGTTCTTGTTGCGCACAAAGCTTGGAATGTTAATGTTCTGTACTTTGTGATATAGCTTGTAGCAAAGACGTGTTATCGCTAGTCCCTCGCTTACTCTGTGCAACGTCACAAAACCTTCAGCTTCCAACATTCGTGTCTTGTCGGTGTAGTCGCCGTCACTCATGCTTCGGCACATTGACTCAAGTGATCGCCCATTCACTTATTATTGACATGTTGGCGATAGGGTGGGCGTAAGTTTGCCTGCGAGTAGGGGTGGATGTGTATAGATAACGTGAGAGAAACTTACTGTGCCAGTAAGTGGCACTATACTTGTTTTTAAATCTGAAGCATTTCTTGCCGGCGGCTCTGTCCATCCGTCCCGCGTCCCACACCCCCACAGCACCTGCGCGTCCCTTCCCCCTCTCTCTCCTCTCCTACGCTCCCCCCTTTCTCTCCTCTAGGAATCCGGAGCGGCGCGCACGACAGGTGGTGCGACAGCTGCATACTCCGCTGGGGCGCCACGGCAGTTCCGCGGTATGAAAATGACGGAGCGCGCGCGCTTCATTCTCTCTCCTGTGCAGCGCCGCGATGAGCGCTCGGGCCGCTGTCGCGAAACCATCTCCCTCTCAAGCTAACCATCTCCCCGCTGCTTCGCATTCACACATGGTTCCCTTTAGCGGGAGATGGAGTAATTTTAACGAGCGGTACTTACTCTTAAAGCTGATTCACACCAGGCCGACACGAAACCGATTTTGGTTAGCTGCCGACAGTTGGTGACAGCATTTTTCTTCCTTTAAACAGCTTGCCACCGGCGTTTTCCGTCCTGTAAACTGCGGTCACCAACAGTCGGCAGACCAAAATCGGTGTCAAGTCGGCGTGGTGTGAATAAGCCTTAAGTGCCGACGTAACGGAATAGAAGTCCATTCTTTGGAGGTTAGCTATATACAGCGCTGGCGGATGAATCATCTTTTTTTATCCTCGAGGAAAGTCGTGCATGGCGAAGGGCCGGCAACACGAGCAGTCCTAATGTAGTACCGGCGACACAGGTTGATTCCGTTCCTTATATATTCCTTACATTCGCATTCTTTATATGCGAATCACTATTTTTCCAGCTAACTACCGCACACACCTTCCCTCTATCATTGCACATTTTACAGCATGAATTGGGCACAGTGCATTAGCACACACCCAGTTGCATTTCCGACAGCTGATCGCACAGTAGCAGGGCAGAAGCAGTAATGGTTTCATATTCGTGCGCATTCGCTGAGGCAACGTATGGCGCGCCGCCGAAAGCGCCATCTCGTTCCTCTAGAGGAAACTGCTCCGCGAAAGCGTCAATACTCAGTGACCCAAGTCAGGGAGAGGTTAATTAAAGAGCGTGACATACCTAGTGCATTCATGACGCAGCTTGAAAAATCGTTCACGCGAAAGGTGCTATTTGAAAAGCGGCACATACCCAGTGCTTTTTGCAGCAGCCTGCACGGGTTGCATGGGCTTACAGTCCTTGAGGAGCCTTGAGGATGTCGGTTCGATTCCGCTCAGAATAGAATAAATTTAAGGGATATTTTCCGTCATTGCAGAGCGGCACATTACCAGTGTCACATACATAGTTACCCGAGTTGGAGTCAACGACGTTCATTGACGAGTGACACACACCGACTAGCATATATCCGGTTACCCAAGTTGACATGAAAAAGGTTTGTTGGAGATAAGCACAGACCAAGTGGCAACTACGCAGTATTCCAAGTCGCCGTCGAATAGTTTCTTTCAGTAGTCGCAGCTACCCAGTCCAGCGTCCATAGTTACCATGTCGGCGTAAAAGAGGCTATTTGAAGAGCAGGATGTACAGACATGTACACAATGTGACATACTCAGTGACCCTAGTTGGCCCGATGGTTGGTTTCGGTCCCTGTTACCTCAGCAGAGTAGCCGGATACGCCACCCATTCGACCACTGACTGCCCAGGGACTCACTTAGACGTGAAAATGGTTAGATACAAACATACATTGATGGATAAATGCATAGCCCCCAGAAAGTGGGTGAAGTACCCGAAAAAAGATAATGCATTAAAGCGCTCACGTTCGACGTTTTATGTGCTCATTGAGGAACATCAGGTGATCGAAATGAGTCCAGAGTCCTCGAGTACAGCATCATCCATAACCAAGAGGGCTGTTTCCTGACGTTAGGCACGATAATTTTATTTTAATGTGAAGTGTTCCTTTCGAAAGTAGCCCAGTTTTCTGTCAATGTTATCTGTTTGGCATCGGGCCGTTTGCGTGGGCCCATCCGGAAGATCTGTAGTCTTCTCATGTGGACCGATGTGTGTATGGGGCCACTGGGTATGTGGCTGACTTCAATGAAATAATGGATGCGAAATCGTCAAATAACCCATTAAGCGAAAACGCCTCCGGTGTCTGTAGCTGCGAAACTTCCCTTTGAATACCTGAGTATTACTGGCTGAATCAGAGTATTACTGATTCAACAGCCAGCACTGCTTCGAGCATATCCTTCGTTGAACTCGCCGGCAATTTCGCGACGTGTGAACGTAGTGCCATGAACCAAGCACGTATCACATGCTGGCAGTTTTCCTGCGGACTGCTTCCAAGTGGTCGGTTCACTGCGGCCGCATAGGTGCGCTTTTCGGAATCTTTTGGAACAGCTTTTTCAGCGGCGATGACTGTTTGCGTTGGCTCAATAACTTCGTTTATTGGTGTGAGACGTGGGAAATTAGATGTGTACTCTGTTTCCAAACCAGTTATTTGTGGCACGCTGGACGTCTTCTTCGTGTTAGATGGCGCGCTTGCATTCTTTGGACCGAAAACAAAGATCTTATTCCTTCACTGAGCAGCTGTCCGCGCAGGACATCGGCCATAGCTAGCAGGATGGTCGCCGCCGCTATTTGCACACACGAAATTCCCTTTACTTGCACACGTCATAAAGTCATGAGGCCCCCAATAGCGCTAGCACCTTTGTTCCCCACGAAAGTACTTAGCTACATGCCCGAAATCCTGACCCTTAAAACAGTGTAGTGGTGTCTCCACGTAGTCGATAAGTTCGTGTCTTGTGAAAACGAGGTTGATATTCTCCGGGCGTTCAGAATTTGGAGCAAAAGTGAGAACCGCGGAATTTGTGCGCCTTTACTCCCATTCAGATGAGGAGGTTTGGACCCGACGGATGATTCTTCTTGCATGGAATACTCCTGAGGTCTCGGGTAGGTGAGCAGCTCTTCATCCGAGTATCATTTTGACACTCCTCTAACAATACACGTTTTTTCATATAGCTGTGTGGGACAAGGGCAGATATGGCTATGCCGCCGATATTCTTGGTCTCTACAAGGACGTTGGTTTGTCCTTCTGCCTCTATATCTAAGTGCAATGCTCCCTGTGCTGTGAAATCGCTCTTGACTGGTGCTCCACCGAGAATATTTTCAACTTCAGAACACAGGGCAATAGGGTTAACTTGCCTTAAATCAACTCTTTCGGATGCTGCAGTGATCAACACTGGAATGCCCTCCGTCCTGTCTTAACGATGGCGCACAATTCGGAAGCCACCCTCATTCATATTTAGGCCTGTAAGATTCGCCTGGTTGTCGTCGTCGATTAGTGTTTACTCGTCTTCATAGTCACCAGTGTCTTTTCGCTTGCGGTCAGGCTGGCTTGTACAAAACAGCTGGCGTTTCTGACGTGGTGTCACCCCTTGGGAGGTTCCAATAGTATCTTGCCGAAGCCATCGGCGACGTTAAAGCTACTAACGCACAAAACAATTATAATTGCCCGTGATGAAGCTTGCGAAGCACTTCTGAACCCTTTCTAGATTGGGGGTAAGGATTCCGGTATACGGATTCCATGTCATGGGTGGATACTCAACAATGGGCTTTATAATAATAAATGACGATGTCTATTTTAATCACTGTGGTGCATGCATGAAATTTCGCTGAAAGAAGTACAGCATCTGCGTAGCCTTGCTTTTTACAATATCCACACGCGCAGCCCAGTCCAGTTTATAAGTAATTGTGACGCCGAGGTACTTATTATCTAACACTGAACCAATTCCTCGTTCAAAAATGCGCATTTTGAACATTTGTTCTCTCGTTTGCGAAAAAAATTGATAACACGTTGCTGCGTTTACATTCTTCTTCGATTTATCGTACCAAGCAAAAAATTTGCTCAGATCAGTTTGTAGAACATTTGTGCCATCTTGGCATGTGACCGGGCGATATAGCAGGCAATCGGCGGCTCATAGCCTAATAGTTTATTAATTTCCATCAGTCAAATCAATAATAGCAGTCATAAAAAGTAACGGACCGAGCACTAAATCCTGTGGTACACCGAATATGACACATAGTGGGGATAATAAAGAGCCGTTTATAGCAATTTTTTGTTCATGACCATTAAGATAATCTTCGGGCCATCCAACAAGTGACCGTGGCATGCCAAGAAACGGCAGTTTTTTTTTAACTGCAAACCATGGGCTACTTCGTCAAACACTTTTTTTAATCTAAAAAAATTCCATAAACATGCAGACAGTTGTTGAACCCTAATCATAAATAAATTAAGCGAGTTGCGTTGTGCAAGATAGGCCTGATCAAAAACCGTGCTGGCCCTCCGCGAAAAAATTGTAATCGTAAGAGCGAGCTTTAGCTCGGGTGCGACTATCTAAATACATGTAAAAGGATAATTCGGTTTTTTTGGCAACCACTGCATCGAACATGACGAGGTTTGTTGCTTTTAAAGAAAAAAAATTAACATACTTTCTTCTTGCTTTGAATTTTTATCGAGGTGCTCAATTTTCTATTAAAAATAGGCAAGCATCGCAAACATTCAGAAAACAAAACCATGAAGTTTACAACTCTAACTCAGCGAGGAAAAGTGGTATCAGTATTCATAGAATTGCATCTATTCGTACATCTAAAGCGGACAAAATTGATATATTAGAAATGAATCTAAAAATTGGTAATATCGAAATACAGTTCTTGCAGAACCCTTGTACACAACGTAACACCTTCGCGTACCATATAAATTGACAGATTTGAATTTCTCCGCTTTCAATGATCTAATGGATGCCGTTTGCAAAACCGCGATATCTGTTCTTGATGCAGAGCTTTTATTTTTGTAATCTTCGCGCTTCTATTTTTTAACAGCGAAGCTGTTCTAGCTAACCGTAAAAAGTACTGCCTGCTTCCGCAAAGCCTCGCCGAGCTATGACGTCACTCCGTTGCCTAGCAACCACCTCGCGGAGCGGCGTGTGGATCGCCTCTTCTCCGTGCCGTGCACATGATGCCTTGACATCGGACGTTTTTAAGTAGAGGGAACGAGAGCATGCCCGCGGCGCGCGCAATGCACGGGAGAGGGAAAGAGAAAATCAGAATGAGGTAAAGAGAGAAAGAAATTGTAGCACCACCAACGAGGCAGCGCGCAGAGCTGCGGCGTCGGCAGCTAAGGTTAGGCAGGTTTCGACCAGCCACGCCCCGGCAAGTATGGACGCGCAGCTTGGCCGTGACGTCACCGGGGAGATAAAGCTCGGTGCCGCAGCGATGGCGGCACAACTCTCGCTGACTCTGTGGAGCGTACATATAGCCTCGACATGGGAGGACCAAAGAACATTCGGACACCCGAAGAAGAAGCCGCTCATCTTAAAGCGCACCACGCGGCCAAGCGAGAATCTGCGCTTCGGCGGCTAATCGACCAATATTCAATAAATTACGCAAAATTGTGGGGATGACTTGGTAGTCCTTAGCGCACACCAAAAGCCAGGGCTAGCTAGGTGCCCATCAGCTCCGCTGTCTCTTTAGCATTGCGCCTCCAGTGCAAGCTACGCTGTTTTTTTTTTTTTTGAACATGCGAATTTTTGAAAATCCTTTTCCCAAAATTCAGGCCCTAAAACGAAATTCCGCTTCCAACAGTAACTAGAATATAACTTCTTGTCTCAAATGCAGCAAGTTTGCTTAAAATCGGTCCAGCGGTTATCTCAGAACAGTGTGGCTGCCTTTTACATGTATTTGAATAATCCACGTTGGTGTGGGGCTCATGCTAAAGCTTCTTAAAGGTGCCTAATAAAACCTGAGTACATCACATATTCTAATGTCTTACACCAAATGGGAGTACGTGAGGCTTATCAGCTAATCTCGTCATCGTCATTCTATATTTATGTCCATTGCAGGACGAAGGCCTCTCCCTGTGATCTCCAATTACCCCAGTATTGCGCTAGCTGATTCCAACTTGCGCCGGCAAATTTCCTAAGTTCAACACCCCATCTAGTTTTCTGCCGTCCTCGACTGCGCTTCCCTTCTCTTTGTATCCATTTTGTAACTCTAATGGTCCACCGGTTATCCATGCTACACATTACATGGCCTGCCCAGCTCCATTTTTAGTGCTTAATGTCAACAAGACTATCGGCTATCCCCATTTGTTCTCTGATCGGCACTACTCTCTTCCTGTCTCTTAACGTTAGGTCTAACATTTTTCGTTTCATCGCTCTTTGTGCGGCCCTAACCTTTTATTGAGCTTCTTTCTTAACCTCCAAGTTTCTGCCCTATGTTAGCACCGGTAGAATGCAATGATTGTACACTTTTCTTTTCAACGACAGTGGTAAGCTGCCAGTCAGAATTTGGCAGTGCCTGCCGTATGCACTTCAATCCACTTTTATTCTTCTGTGAATTTCTTTCTCATGATCAAGGTCCCATGTCAGTAACTGACGTAGTTAAACGTATTGCTTTACAGACTCTACAGGCTGACTGGCGATCCTGAATTCTTGTTCCCTTGCCAGGCTCTTGAACATTATCTTTGTCTTCTGCATATTCCTCTTCAACCCAATTATTACACTTTCTCGAATAAGGTCCTCAACCATGTGCTGTAATTCGTCCCCATTGATGCTGAATAGGACAATGTCATCTGCAAATCGGATGTTCTGGAGATATTCACTGTTGATCCTCACTCGTAAGCCTTCCCAGTGTAAGAGCTTGAATACTTCTAAGCATGCTGTGAATAGCATTGGAGAGATTTTGTATCCTTGCCTGACCCCTTTCTTGTGAGGTATCTTTCTACTTAACTTGGGAACAATCAATGTTAATGTGCAATCCTTGTAGATATTTGTCAATATATCCACGTATGGTTCCAGTACTCCTTGATTACACAATCTCTCTATGACTGCTGGTATCTTTACTGAATCAAATGCTTTTTCATAATCTATGAAATCCATAAAGAGAGGTTGTTGTATTCCGCAGATTTCTCTGTTACCTGATTGATGACATGAACATTATTCATCGTAGAACATCCCTTCCTGAAGCCAGCCTGTTATCTTGGTTGGCTGAAGTCTAGTGCTGCCCTGATTCTATTGGATATTATGTTGGTAAATATTGTATACAATACTGAAAGCAAGCTAATGGGTCTATTATTCTTCAAATCTTTAACCTCTCCTTTCTTATGGATGAGCATAATGTTGGCTTTCTTCCAGCTTTCTGGCACACTTGAAGTCATGAGGTATTGTGTATAAAGGGCCGCAAGATTTCCAAGCATGATATCTCCTCCATCTTTGATTAAATCGACTGTTATTCCATCCTCTCCAGCAGCTTTTCCCGTAGTCATGTCTTTAAAGGACCTTCTAACTTCATCTCAAGTTATAGGAAGCTCTGTATCCTGTTCATCACTACTTCGAATGAAAGTAGCTTGGCTGCTCTGGGGACACTTCGGGTCAGGATGACGATATTACCCTGCTTATTTTTCAGTGCATACATTTTGCCTTGTGCTATGCCAAGTTTTCTTACTGATTTGATGCTGCGTTCATATTTTACTGCTTCCTCAAACTTTTCCACGTTACAATTTCGAATATCCCTTACTTTCATCTCATTGATCAGTTTCGACAGTTCAGCGAAATGTATCTGACGAAATGTATGACAATGTTTTTCCGTTTCTTTAATAGGTGCTTTACTACTTAGGAGGACTTACCTACTGATGATTTGCCTCCCACTTCAATTGCTGCTTCTGAGATCTGCCTAGTCACGGTTTCATTCATTGCATCTATGTTGTCTTCATCTGCCTGTTCTAAGCTGTCTATTTGTTAGCGAGCACTAGCCTGAATTGGTCTGCTTTTACGCTTACTTCGTCTAGGTTGGCCTGGTTCTTCCCGACTAATTTTATTCTTCCTGTCTTCAAATTTAGAGAAATCCTACATCCCATTAACTTAGGCTCACTGCACTTTACCCTACCTAACACTTCTACATCCTGCACTATGCTGGGATCGGCGGCGAGTATGAAATCTATTTCATTCCTTGTGTCTCCATTAGGGCTTTTCCAGGTCCACTTCCTCTTGCTGCGCTTCCTGAAGAAGGTATTCATTATGCAGAGCCTATTTCTTTCCGCCAATTCTACCAACATCTCTCCTCTAGTGTTCCTAGAAACGATGCCGTAGTTGCGAATTGCTTGCTCACCAGCCTGTTTTTTCCCGATTTTTGCACTGAAGTCGCCCATGACCACAGTATACTGAGCTTGCTCCTTTCTCATTGCTAATTCAACATCTTCATAAAACTGTTCTATTTCTTCATGTTGGGACGAAGGCTGGTACTACCTTGATTTCATACCTGCTATTCAGCTTTATTACTACGACTGCTACCCTCTTATTAATGTTGTAGAATTCATCAATGTTGCCCGCTATGTCCTTATGGACTAGAAGTCCTACTCCGAATTCTCTCTTATCTGGAAGACATCTTAGCACCCTCTGCCGCGTCGCAAGTCTCACCACCGCTTTGGGCAGGTGTTCCGCAGCCGCTCGGGACTGAGGACCATGAGTTAATTGTACAAGTCATGAGGGACGTAGTGGCAGAATACTGCACCAGGGAGGCCAATTCCTATTCTTGTGCGGGAGTGATTTTGTTGAAGCTTAGTGGGCCTTCCTAATTTGGTTGCACCTGTATTAGTATAGCCCCACTAGCTCTCGGAAATGTTTTTTTGACAGTGTCATGCGCCACTCAATGCCTGAAATGTAGTAGACTGGAGGAGAATTCGAACTTACGCCCTTCAGATTAGAAGCCGGGTATTCTACCTCTGCTCTACGGCACCACTTAAGTCAGACTAGTCCGTAGCTACGTACATTGCTCCGGTCGTCATATTAAGGTGGGGTCGTGACTTGGAGACTTTCCATTCCTTCCGTAATTTTTTACTCTACAACGATTACTCAAAAATCCCAGGGAAATACGGTGAAATTTGTGCAATGCGATGTATGTGCATATGACCTGGTATCACATCGGGGCAATGAACATCATGTGGATCTAGCTTACATAAGAGAGTTCGTGCAATGATTCGGTTACTACTATGCCTCTTAGGACCGGTAGCTTCCTAGGTGCATATAAAACAGTATTTGGATAGTTTAGGGAGCAAAATAGAGTGGAAGTACTTAACAAAACATTCAGCTTTGCCTGCGCCGTACTTTACTAGGTTTCCTTCCTGCATTAGAGCAGGTAAACTAGAAAAATCATTTTGATTTATGTATTGTTTTGAAGCTGCGAAATATAGTACCACACTTCCTTCTGATTAGATTTTGATTTTGCTTCCAACAACTAACATGTACTTGTCTCCTGCAATTTTCATTTTCTTCTTTAGTTCGGAATCGAGAATATTCAGTCGGTTGGATACATATTGCTTCTTGGTTCGGCAGTATTCTCTGAACAGCCGTGCTTTCTTCTTGGTAGACTCGCGTAGGTTCTTGTTATTCCGAGGCTTTTCTATGCGACGCTTTGCAGAAGACCTCCTTGAAGGATGGTTTTGTCCATCAAAGAACTAAGTTTCTCTTTTAATATACGCCACAAGTTTTCAATATCCACTGCGTAATTATAGCACAGAAACTGCGGCCAAAATGTCGAATTCGTTTACCATTGCAGTGTAATTACCTTTATAGTAACGAAAACTTTCCTCGCACATGACGAATTCATCCGATGCCTATCGCATCCTACAGTTGCCTTCAGTACTTCATGTTCACAGATATCTTGTGTAGCGCACCAAGCACACTAAGTCACTAAAATCCGTGTAGTTATGTTAGCTCGTGGAAAGTGGACTGAACAACTGAACGTGCGCTCAACAGTGGGTGATAATCTTGCCACACTACACCTGACTTATTAAAGTGACCTGAAAATAGCATTGGTTCTTAGGACACATACCATAACGATCTTGACACACTTAAAAATGGTGCTGCACTCGTGTTTTTTTTTTGGTGACCGATAAAAAGAATCTAAAATAGAGCTGTTCCTTTTCGAGAAAGCCAGCCGGAACAAAGCAGATTGAGTTAGATATACGTGAAGTTGTTCTACTGCTTTAATGGGTACGTCATCATGCTTGAGATTAAATACGGCTATTTCTTCTTCTTCTTCTTCTTCTTCTTCCACCATGTGCATTACGATGCCTGCGATAAGCACGCTATCCCCAGGGGAAATATTTCAGTATTACAAATTTCAGGGACCAACATAGACTGTTCCGATAACAATGTGAAGTTGCGACATAGAAATTAGGGTTGCGAAGTCGAAAACCTTGTCTTTCAATCTTCGACAGTTAGCAACAACCAACGTTAGCTATCTCAAACACTGAACAATTTTGACGTTGGGAAAAAAAGTGCCGTTTCAGCTACAGCATGCATTCTTTAATATGATGGTCAGTTTCATTGTAGAGATATGTGCTACCGCCTATTAGTAACTTATTATACTTCAGGATATACTTAACATTCTGTTCACCAACATGAGCTCTAAGTCTGCCTCGAGCTTGTCGCACATTCCTCGAATAAACTTCGCGTATTGAAAACCCAGTGCCTTTTAGTTTCGAAGCAGCATACAAAACAATGTTTTTTTTTTTTTTACTTTGAAGAGTGTGATCCTAACAATTATCTGAGGCGCTACACTTTCAGGGTGTTTGCCAGTACGGTGCGCTCTTTCGATGGCGGAAGAGTTAACCATTACTCCCACCTTTACATTAGATATTGAAACCACCTTACTTTCCTCTCCATTTCAAGTTTTACTTGCCGGCATGACGTAAATCAAAATAAAACTCTGAGAAAACCTAAACACTTCTTATGAGTTGTGATTGCGAAAGCATTAATGTCCAATTGAACGCCGCTGAGCGGTCCTTCGTGTTTTGAGCTGCGAGTAATGTACTACAGCGATACGTGCTGCCTGAACCAGCAAGCAGTAGCAGCAGCAGCAGTCTTCGGCGTCTTGTCGACGTATCTGATCCATCGAGACGCCCTGGAGATTGGCGTCGCGGTGATGCCTTCTCCCCTTACGCAACACCAGGCACGCTAGCGGTACAGCTGGTGTTCCGATACGCCCACTATGCTCCGTGGAGGCGCGCGTGACCTGGCGTCGCATACAATCGGAATTTGGGTGCCATTTCGCTGCTACAGACGCCGCCATCTTTCTCACTCAATGGGCCATTTGATGCATTCGCATAACGAACACAAGATTGTTTCCGCGTGTATAAATGCATATTAAATTATTAATAATAGCCTAATCCCAGAATCGTTTAGCGCTATTAAAACAGCACGACGTCCTAAAACCGTACAAAATATGAGACTTGAATACCCAAAAGAAATTTATTTATTTCTTACCAAGACGTAATTACTGAATGAAGAACACCACTAGTCTTCTGAATACTGCTGGCAACAACTAATGTCAGTGGTAAGCCGCCTGGAAGAGAAACGTCTAACGCTAGAACTTCACTACCTGAAGGCATAAGCAGCATGAAAATTTAACACGGTGATAAATTATTTGAAGCAACGAATATAGCTAAGGCGTCGTCACCTCGAAAGAGCGGTATAAACGAAATGCGCGGAAATTTCTGAGGTGAAATGTAATTTACACCGACCGCCAAGTAACTTGCAATACAATAACGTCTGAGCAGGGTTGAGTATAGAGGTAATATGTCAGTAGCAGCTGAATAAATGGAACGTCAGTTTATTTATTTATTTACTTATTTATTTGTTTATTTATTTATTCATAATACCTTACATCCCAATGAAGCGCATTGAGTAAGGGGGTAACAGTTTCAACAGAGGAGGAGGAGCAAACTTTTATTGGAACTAGCAGTTTAGTTAGCTGGACCTAGGCCTGCCACGTCGAGGTCTTGCTTCTTCGCCGCCTCGAAGGCTTGCTGGGTAGCCCAGACTTGGTCCTCGAGGTGGGAGGTGCGCAGGGCGGCGTGCCATCTAGACGAGAGTGTCACAGTAATAATTGCCTGATATTGGTCTTTACATTCCCATAGCATGTGGGAAAGCGATGCTGTCTGAGTCTTGCAGATCTTGCAAGTGTTGCTACGGTAGGTGTCTGGGTAGATCCTGTGGTAACGTGTTAGCGAGGGGTACGTGTTTGTCTGTAACAGGCGAAGGGTGGTTGCCTGTGCTCTGTTTAGCTTGTGATGACGGATGAGGAAGGTTCTTCTTTGGAGATAGAATGATTTCGTACGGTCGTTGTAGCTGGTGAGGTGATCGCGTTCCGCGGGTGCACCTGCGCTGTGTCCGGCACGGTTGACAAGGCCTCGGGCTACGGAGTGAGCGACCTCGTTGAGGTTGGAGAGGTGCGGATGTACGTCGCCGGCGTACGCTGGGAACCAGACGAGAGTGAGTTGGTTTTCAGGTGAATGAAGGGCTTGGTGTAGGATGCGTAGGGCTTGTAACAACAAAAAAAATTTAGCATCAGACACTGTAGTCTAATATTTTTTGTGTACCTATGTTGACGTTGGATACCAGCATGAGTAACCTTCTTTATGATGCTACCTTTCAACACATCCTTTTTTAGAAATATTCTCTTTCCAGTATTTTTTGTTTCATTATTCTCTGTAGCATAGTAGATCATTTGCAACAGTAGATGTCCGGCGTTTAAGAGCACGGGAGTCAAGCTCCATGTGTGTGCCTTGTGAGACACAGTCAGAGATACAATCCGATCACTATACTGCATTATACGCAGGAAGGTTTTCGTTAAACCGAATGTCAGAAGGGGCGGGCTTCGGTATATCGGCATGAATCGCATCTAAAGGCAACGAAAATGTAGATGTTACCGTAGGACGGAATATATGCTACTGTCCTGAATGAATTGAGTTATTCTTGTAGTCACCTCTTGTGCCAATGACTCAGAGGTGCACAAATAGATTTTAACGCGATAGCGTTAAGGTCCCCGTGTCGCAGAAAA
This sequence comes from Dermacentor silvarum, assembly GCF_013339745.2. Taxonomy (NCBI): domain Eukaryota; kingdom Metazoa; phylum Arthropoda; class Arachnida; order Ixodida; family Ixodidae; genus Dermacentor; species Dermacentor silvarum. The sequence continues at coordinate 87,487,897 of NC_051163.1, forward strand.
TCCGGCGTCGGCGTCCGCGGTCCAGAAAATAATATCGAGCCAACCCGACCACGCAGGCCCACCGCGTGGCGCAGAGTCATTAGTGAACTAATTGAATTTCTGAAAGTAAGATCCGTCAAAAAATTGTAAAGTACGGCCTAACCACAACCTACAGAAAGATAGCGTTGGATTGTAATATTATTGAACGAGAAAACATTATTCTGATACAAGGAAACTCAAAACACAAACTCTATTTCCAGAATTTCTACCATACAACAGCGGAGCGCCCGGGTAGATTACTTGCAAAATAGTCACAGGCCTGCGCGAAACACGCAGCACAGTCTCAGCGTAAGCTAGTACAGCGGCTCAAGAGTAGCTCCAATTTGTTCGCCACGCACAACAGGTTCTTCGCAGCGGTCTGTTTGCCTCGTTTTGATGAGACCGATCTGAACAGTCTGCCCGATCTTGACGGCGAGCTGCGGCTTGTAATGCTCTCTGCACAGCAGTCTGCTGAGCCCGATCAAGCCAAACAAGTGCAACGTACATATAGGTTACGCTGCGTTTGCAGGCGCCTTACCTAGAAGGCGCCACCATACTGGCGGAGGCTCGGGTCGTCAGCCCCTGCACGCTTGGAAGCGTTTTAGGACATTTTCCCGCTGCCCGGTAACATGCGCTTCCGTGGCTCTGTGGTAGAGTATCTGGCTCCCAAGCAGCGCACAGATGGCAGTCCTATACCACACGTCCCTAGTATCCGGGTCCTCGGTCTCACCATCTCTACCAACGGCTCCAATGCCTTGGCTCTCAACAAGATCTGCGCCCAATCTCAAAACACCCTACGCCTTCTTAAACGCATCTCCAACCGACGAGTGGGACTCAAATAAGAAAGCCTTCTCCGCCTCGTGCAGTTCTTTGTCATATGCCACATCACCTACGTTGCTGCGTACCTCGGGCTGAGCAAAACAAGCTCGACACCCTCATACGAGGGGTCTACAAGCAAGCACTTGGCCTCCCGCATTACACCAGAACTGAACTCTTCAACCAACTAGGAGTTTGCAACACCCTTGCCGAACTCATTGAAGCACAACAACGCTCTCAGCTTGAATGGCTCACCCTTACTGAAACGGGACGCTTTATTCTATCTACGCTTGGCTTTACTTACCATCAGCAACAGGACCCCAAACAATCCATCCCGACTGACATCCGTAGCTGGATCCACACAGACCCTATTCCTAGAAATATGCACCCTGAATATAACAGGGCCCGCCGCCAAGCTCGGGCCGGAGCAATCATAAAGCCCTTGCTCATGTACCTGGCGTTACATTTGTTAATGCAGCCCAATATTCCCATGGCACACGATTTGTGGCCGTCGCCACACGCGATGGAGTCCAACACCACGCCTCCAGCGTCACTACCCCCACTGCCGAAACGGCTGAAGAAGTGGCCATCGCCCTGGCCACTCTAGATCCCACCTGTCACACCATCGTGTGTGACTCTCGCTCAGCCGTCACTAACTTCAGCAAAGGCCGTATTTCTCCTCAAGCTCTTCGTATCCTCCGCCAGGCACCACATTCTAAAGAAAGCATGATCTCCCTGACATGTATCCACGCCCACGCGGGCACTGTCCACCCACACCTCCCCAAACTCAACGAGGTCACCCACTCCATTGCGCGAGGACTAGTCAACTGCGCCGGAGACACTGAAGACGAGTTAGACACCAGGGACAATCTGACTACTTATAACGATCTCGTTAAGGCATTTTACCTTAGTCGCCTAACCTTCCCCCCACATCACCCCAAGTTCAGCCGGGCGCAGGCTACCACCCTGCGTCTGCTACAAATAAATACGTACTCTTCACCCGCCCGCCTCCACCTTATATTCCCTGAAGTTTACAATACCCCCACTGCCGGTGCTGTGGCACTCACCCGGCTACGCTTCCGCATATGCTGTGGGATTGCCCAGCACAGTACACACACATTAACACCACGACCCTCTCGTCGAGGTTACGTGAGGCTCTGCGGAGCTCCGCCCTCGACGACCAAACCTGGGCGACCCAGCACGCCCGTGAGGCGGCGGCGAGGCAAGCCCTCGACGTCCCCTCATGGGGGGCTTAGGCCCGACCACCTTAAAGTGCTGGTTCCGCAATAAATGTTTATTCCTCCTCCTCCTCCTCCTCCTCCTCCTGCACATTATGGCCTCTCTCTGCAGTCAAGTTGTGCACAGTTATCTTATACAACTTGCAGCGCCAGTGATAGCTGGGGGACCCTGACAACACCACCTAGATAGCAAAAGGCCTGTTCACTCTGATCCATGACGTCACGCTACCTGGTCCGAAATTTCCATTGCCAAGGCTGGTGTGACAAAAGCGATGACATCAAAATCACTCTTGCCTACTCGGGAGCATTCCCATTAGATTCTATGGCAGTCGGGCCAGGTAGCATGACGTCATGGATCGGAGTGAGCAGGCCTTGTGCTATCTAGGTGTTGACCCTGACCCCCTGCGACACATTCTGAAAGTGCAGCTGAAACAAATTTGCCTGCCACAAGCACTTGGCGGACGCTCTCCCAGGAGCAATGTTTTGGAGGGCTTGTTGGACTATATTTCAGCCCTCACCTTGAATGGCCCTGACCGTCGACACCTTGTTGGAACAGCTTGGAGGTTGTAACATACACCTGTGACCAAAATTAGGCAGACCAAGTGTTTTGCGGAAAAAGGAATTTCTTGACAACTCCACCTCATAACATGAAATTGATGACTGTGCTGCAATGTTTGCAATGCCTAGTCTCAAATGCGCTCTTGAGTTTCAGGTTGAATGTCGAAGATAAAGAAAATGGGTTCTTTTTCACAGATCCCCTGGTGTCATTTCTTTGATCAGGAGCTTGCTTCAATGGACTTATTGTGCAGCCCTTAAAGCACTCTGTGTTGTGGCAGATGCTGCAAACAAACATTTGCACCTCCTCTTTCTGCTTTAACATTGACCATTAGACACCTTGTGGGCAACCATCCTGCAAGTTTGGTGCATTTAATCTCCTGATGCTGCTATACCACACCTTTCTGACTGTGCTGGCTGCCAGTCTGCCCTTCAGAACTAAAGGCTCAATCTCTTCTCTTGACCACTTTCTGAACCTTGCTGCTGTTTTCTAACACACGATGCCAGCCGTGCAGGATCCTCACTCTGGTGCCCGATGCCACAGCCCTTGACACCGGTGGCACCGTGCCTACTGCTCTGCCTTGAGTGACTAACACCATTCTTCTCGAGGCTACAGAACCATCCCAAGGGTCAATCAATATGACTCATTACTCCACATCCGTCCCTCAGTTTCGCTGCAATGCCCCTTTACGACTACTACCAAGTACAAGTACTGCAACAGTTCACATCATGCCCTGCAGTGTCCCACTCCTTGATCTCGCTCGAACGCTGAAGTGTGCCTTGCAACTTTCACAACTTCACCCTTCTGCTAATGCTCTACATATGTACGAACATGGGATTACTCAGTAATAGATGCAACCATGCCTTTTATATGAAGTCTTTTCTGCCATAGCATTAGCAGAGAATCTGAGATCTACTTTCGTGTCATCTGCGCTGGCGCATAGTTTGTACCGTAATTAAATATACTTCGAAAGAATTTTAATTTGGCGAAACCAGACAAGCGATGACTGAATTAGAAATGATACTTATCTATTTTGAGTCTTTTTTTTAGTTTGAAAAATGTTCTTGCGCAGAATCAAACAGGCAGTAAAAAACTTGAATAGGCAATCTGTTGGTGCAGAGTTCATATCTTCTTGGGCACTGTGGGTTTTAAATGTTTTTCGTAAAACATTTTGGATTCCTGTGACAAACATCACAATGATTAGGGGTGTCGGCGACAGTTCTTGCAATGAAATCACTATTTCGCAATAGAAATTGCAATAAACTTCCAGCTTTTTAAGAAATGCTGTTTTTATCCTGGTTGCTTTAATATCGAAAATTTGTCAGTACTCACCAAAGTACTTTTTGTACACTGGCCAATAACTCAAAACTGAGGGTGCATGTTCTTTTTAAGCTAACATACTTGTGACCCGCCCTGTGGTGGCGTAATGGCTATGGCATTGCGCTGCTAAGCCAGGCGGCGTGGGATAGAATCCCGGTTGCGGCGGCCGCATCTCAATAGGGGCGAAATGCGAAAACGCTCGTGTTCCGTGAACTGGGTTCACAAAGAACCCCAGGTAGTCAAAATTAATCCGAAGCCCCCCGCTACGGCGTGCCTGATGATCAGATTGTTGTTTTGGCATGCAAAACCTCAGAATTTAAAATGTAACAGACTTGTGGCTGCCAAGTCAATATGTCCATCGTATTTTTGTATTGTGCATCTGATAACAATTGTCTCCAAGTCCCGGTGAATGCAGCACTAAGATGCTAAGCAGGCCTTTAACAAAAATTTCCCTTTCCCTTAACACGGCTCGAAAATTTTAACAAAAATTTCCCAACCGTGTTAGAAAAGGGCTAGGCACATGTGCAAGATTTTACAAGTGATTCCGAACTAGTGTGTCACGATTCATACCTGGTATCAACATGTAAGTTTTCTTATGCTTTCAAGTCTTTGTTATGTTCGCGGTGTGTATTGTTTTTTTCCTTTTTATGTTGTCATGTCGTATGATAGATGGCCTAAATATACTTGTTTGTATTTTAAAAAGTTTTCTGTGGATAAAATGTAGTGGAACTTCAGCACTCATCTTGTGTGGTTCTTTTTAGTACTCGTTTTTTGTGCTGCCCGTTATCATGCAGTTACAGGTTGTTTTGTGGAGGACAAAAACATGTTTTCTCATGAATGAACAAGCTTTGTGGCAAAATTTATTTCTTTGCATCAACTGTACTTTTTATTGGAACCATTATTGGTGCAGCATAGGTAAGAAAATGAAAACGCCAGCACTGTTAGCAATGAAAATAGCTTGGGGCCTGCCATGTTCGAGAAGCTAAAAACAATAGAAGCAACAAATATAAAAAGTAGGTGTTTTTTGGGCGTGCGCCAAACTCAGACTATGCAATGCAAAGGTAAGTATAAAACCCAGGTCCGTAAATGGTCAGTAAAAACCAATAATTGAATAAAAGACATTGAAGACATGAATAAGCCACTCAAGGATGACATAAAATTTTAGTGAAACTTGCATACTGACTGGAACTGTGAGAAATGCACTCAATCGCTTAAAGCAATGTGTCAAGTCACTTCAATGGTTCTGATATTTTTTTTTCAATTTTCCCGCATTTTGTACCGAGCGTGCTGCTTAGCAATGAATTATTAACGTGGTCTAAAAAGGAAACTGCTTTTTCTTGGAGTGCTACTGAAGGCTGACTAACTGATTGTGTTAGCCATATTGTGCAGCACTAGAACACCGGTCGTTGATAGCCGAGCAGCACGCTGCTTTAGATTGTTGTTAATTTATTATTTTTTAGTATCACCTGATCTTACCACGAATGCTTGTCCTGAATTGTTCACTGCCTTGCAGGCGCATGTGCAGTTTAGGTGTATATTAACTCATTCATTCAATAAATTTACCAGTTGAAACTCAGCACTTGTATTGTGTCCACATCATTCTTCATCTTCGCTTTCAGCGCGCTGTTGCTTATTTGCCATGAATCAAATGTATTTTTGTACGGTCAAAAAATATACCCATAACTGCATGGTGTATATCATATGTGAGAATTCTTCCTCATAAATTTGCAACTAGTCATTTCTCTATTCTGCGTGTCGCACAGAAATGCCATAGTTACTGCCAGGTTACTTTCTAAACGCAGAATCTCGAAATGCATTTATACGCGAAATTCCCAGTGGTAGATTAACAATATATGTTCACAGCGTGCAAATTTGCCGTGAGACAAGCGATGCTTCGGCACCAAAGTCAACCAGGAATACTGATACCGCGTCGTTAACTTGAAACGTTTTACTTACCACTTTGCGATTATCGGGTTTTCATATGCCCCCATCGCAACAGAGAAAACACGTTTCACGACTGTAGAGCACGTCAGCGCAACAAATGCAGCAGGCGCGTCTCTATCGCGGCTGTGTTTCAAGTTGTGCAGCCAGCGTAGCTAGGGGCGAATGGACCTAGGGGCGTTCGCGGTGTGGTACCTAGGCAAACGCGATCCTTAGGGAGCAAAAGTGCCCAGATCCGAGGCGCCGCCGTGGTTCACGTTTTCCCGAGCGGCGGCGCCACACTCCAGGGCCCAGCTGCCCTGGAAAATGAATTACGCGACCGGGACCACCGGGACCGGGACCGCCGCCGTGTTTTACGTAAATGGTTGACACAACCTTGCTTTCAAGCAGAAACTGGCGGAAAATATGAATTACTTGCATTGTTCACAAAATACCGCGTCTAGAGGCCGCACCGTGAACTAGAGGAAGTGACGTTTTTGTGACGTTATCTGGGCCGGAGCCATCGCCAGCACCTGTTTCCGTCGCCCGCGTCTGTCCACAGGCATAGAGGGCATCGACTTGCAGCAAATGTTTCACCTGCGGCCGCATACTTGTTTTCGCAAGCGGAGTTCGAGCCGAAGTCTTCTACATCGTTGTTTGTGTTGTGTGATGCTTTTTAATGTGTTCAGTGAGGAACCTGGCATAATGCAGGAGATTGCCTCTACGCTGCTGCGCGCAAGGGTGTGAGAAAAGTATCGTCGGGTGAGACAAGCCGTGTCATACCTTTCCGGCAGAGCCGCAGCTTCGAAGGATATGGATTCGCCCTGCGTGCCCATCGCAGCCATCATGGGTACCGTGAAAACGTGACTTTCTGTGCTCCGAACATTTAGAGGACAGTCACTATCGACGAGCCCTGCTTCGCTGCGGAGCTGCGGCATGTCAGCGAAAGGGCGCTTCCTTTACGAAAATGTGTATTGAATTTCCGTTGTCGATCGGTTGTACTATTATTGATTCACATCAGACTACATTGAATTTCAAGCACTCACTGAGGCAGCACAACGAGACTTCAATGAAACTTCCGTTGGCCATTGCTCAAAACGTTTTCCGTTGAGGACGTTATATTCATTTCTTGTTTAATGTTTTCGCATAAAATGTGACATGGAATGAACTTAACTTGTCATGAACGAAGTTATTTCCCCCTCCCCCGGCCCCACTCTGCCCCTGGTGAGAGCGAGCCTCCAAGCCGGTATAAAGTATACTAAGTTATTGTGCGGTCGAATTGTGTGAGTGCTGCAAAGCGCTCGACGAGTTCTGACGCTGCTATATGGGTCAATTACCGTAAAATTGGTTCCGTCGCATATGCTTCTCCTAAACACAAGACGCGGCCTGTGGCGCGAAGAGGGAACACGGGGGACATATCCATGTGGGAAGAAAGGAGCCCACCAAAAACACCATCACTCGGAACAAAGAATGGGAAGCATGAGAGGACAACGCCGCGCCAGGTGAAAGGCGTAAGGAGAAGAGGACAGGGTTTGGTTGGCCAGCGTTCCTGCATCCTCTCCCTCTCTCCCGCTTCCGAGAAGTGGTAGAGGAGAAAGAGCATTCAGGAACCCCGGTGGTCTCAAGTACGGGCTGTCGCTCGCGGACAAAAAATACAAAAAAAATTGGCTGAGGTTTTACTCTTGTAAACCTAGTTATCACGAGCGAAAGGTTTGTTTCGCTTGGGTTTGCAAAGACTATGCACGCAGTGTTTCTTTAATGCACGCTTTCGCGTTAGGTAAACTTCTCTATACGTGCTAATCTGGCCTCCCTTAATTTGGCCCGGTGTTTCAGCAGCCAACGTTGCCTTTGCTTGAGATTTCGCAGCCTGCCGTCTAGCTATATGTACTGGATGATTGGATTCAGTCTGTAGCTTGCACTGAAGCGCACGCACAGATGGCCCAACCGGCGCGCCATCCATGGCAAGACTGAGCCAGGGTGCCAAAACTCCCTATATACTTCCCTTGGGACACTCGGTGCTATGCCGATACGCCGCGGCAGCGCCGCTTCCACCATTGGTGGTTGCCGGATATCCAACTTGAAATAATACATGCCTCCATGACGTTACTTATTAGGTCAGAAGGTAGGGGAAGAGAGCGCGTAGCCGGGAGGAGGAGGGTTGCCGTGGAGGCGCGCCTTTCTCTCTTCGCATTCGAGCCGGCTGTGTCCGTTCTCTCTTGCAGGTCCGCTGGCCCTGCGGCGACATTGGTGAAATCACTGAAGTGTACCGTATTTGCGAAGCGCCTTCTTTCTACCGTGTTTACCTTGCAAGCTTCAATTCAATTTTGAAATTACTGTGGCCTCACTCGTACACACCATCGCCAAGCAATTAAAATGAGAAATATTTATAAAGCAAACCATCGCTAACTAACAATATTCGCTTATAAAATGTTACAGTTCGTCATTTCGTGAAAGTAGTGGCTTTGAAATTCCTAACTTGTGGTTAAGTTTAGGGCTAAGTTCTACTAGTGGGAAATTACAGTGGGGGCTAGCATAAGCAGAGGTGAATCAACTAATGCTTTCCGATTTCACAGTCAGCCAAACCTCAACACAGGTAAAATGCTAACAGTTTTTCTTTTTATTCACACATTTCGTACAGAAAATAGGGCTGACCTCAATGCAGTGCGAAAGGGTCAATCTGAAAAGCAATTTCATTCACAACTTAAATATGTACATAATAAGCGAACATAGGTTCCAGAAGATCGAAACCAATGCGAACATTATTAATAATCATGGCTGTGTATTTCTTTCTTTTTTAATTTAACCTTGACTGTTGCACAAAGTAAAGAGTGAACAAAATGTATAGCCCAGAAAACACACGCTCAAGCCATTCATTACAAGTATTTCGCCGGCAGCACATGGGCTGCCATCATGATTCGAGTGACACTGGTCTTATGTCCGTCCTCTCAGGCTTGCACAGAACTAATTTATTCATGCCACATGAACACCTGCTCAGAAAATTAGAGGGAAATACTTGCGCTTACCTGTTGTCATTAGGAAACCTGAAAAACTTCGCAGAGCTGGAAATCCTGGTGTCGTAACACCACACAGCCGCACAAGGCGTGATGCGGCCCGGTTTAGCTATTGTCGTCTTATGCTTGGTTGGCCTGGTTTCCTGCGTCTTCGGTTCCTTAGACGCCTGATCAAGCTTACAGAAGGTTACCGAAGCAGGTAAACGATTGCAATCGGACTTGTGATATCGCTGAGCGAGTGGCAAGGGTAAGCGGAGATAAGCTCGACGGACGCACTGAAGACAACCACTCCCCATGCTTCGCCCTGTTTAAAATTCAGAAAATAAAATAAAAAGTACCTTAGGGTGTCCGGCAATCACTAGGAGCGCGCATGCTTCCTGAAACCGAAACTAGCTCTGGGCTTCCGGGGGTAGACTGAGTGACCAAGCGCCGGCAAAGCAGCCGTAAAACCCTCGCGTATTCACGTGGTACAGCAGCGGCCAGGCTCCGAGTGAGCGCAGCTGCGACGCTTCTCCGCAGCGGATCACATGACATGACGTCACACGTGCCACACTTGCGCTGCGGCGGCTCAAGGTCATTGCGACACGCTGAATGACGTTGCGATACATGGTATATAGTAGAGCTTCCACTCTAAAGCAACACGAAAGCAGCGTGTTGCTTGCGTGCTTTTTTAATATTTACACGAGAGATCACCTGACTGTCCCTAACGTGAGAGAGGCCCGCTGCGCACTGAGTCGTGTACCTCAGGACTTTCATTAAAGCTTTACATCCATCCATTCATCTATCACCGATGTGAGCGCCGTCACGCTATACATTCACCATGCTTTAATTGTGGCCTTTGAGATCGTAATGGCGCGCCTACAACGTGCAGCAATCTCGGAAGCCAAGCCTCTACATTCCCCTAGATATTAGCACAATGTGTCATCACAGCGAACAGCCATTTGCGCAACAACGTGTGTTATTATCAGCCAGCGTGCAATACTTACAGCTCTTAAAAAAAAGGTTACTAGAGTTTCTATCAACAAAGGCATTTTTAAACGTTTTACATCATACATATCTAAAATGCAAGCAGGTAACACTGGCAATTTTTTTTTTCTGGCATTTGCTTTGTCGCTAATTGCGACCATTTTTGTTGTCTCCGTGTCCGCGTTGTCCGCGTGGTCTGCTCTATGCGCATGTGGGTTTGCTATTGCACCATAATGAGACGCATTTTTGTCAAGAATGTAGAAGACGAAAAGTGGGATGTACAGTGCGCCAAAAAGTAAACAGAGCACGCGAGCGGCGGCTGAACTGCATCTGCGTGCGCTAAGCGTCGGCAGCACGTGCCGATACGCCGGATGCATGCGCGAAAGTAATCTGCGGTGGCCGTTAGATACGCATTTGACCACTGCCTAGCTTTCTACAAAAAATCCGACAACGCGATTACTTCTTCGTAAGGAAACAAAGCTCGGTCAGAGACGCTAAGCAGACGTGCTTCTGGCAAGAGCTGCTAGCGGCCGATAAATGGTTGCTACAGTAGTGAAGAGCACCACTACGGCGTCCTTTGGTATAAGCTCTCGTTCGCCCATGGCCTGAGCGCCTGAGGCGTCGATGAGGTAATGGTGAGAAGCCGATCCTACGGCTGCCGCAGATTACTTTTAGGGGCGAAGCTCCTTATAGCGGCACCCGTTCGTCCCCGTCGTAGTAGGTAGCCACGTCTAGTTTTATGAATTGCTCAATAGATGGCGTTGTGTGTCCGTATATGTATGTATACCCATATATACATATATAAGTATACGTATAGTATAACCGGAAGCCGACTTCCGCTTCCGGTTCCACTTCCAGTTCCGCTTCCATTTCCACTTCCGGTTCCGCTTCCGGTTCCGGAAGCCAGCTTCCGGCTTCCGGAGAACGTTTCCGGCGTTTTATGAAAAAAAAAAGTTCCGAAAGTTGTGTCCGTAGCGCGGAATCGAACCAGGGACCCCTCGCTTCCGAACGCGCGGCGCTAACCACTACGCCACGAAGCGCACATAGAGACACGCACCACGATGACAATAAATACCCAACATTAACGAAAGACGGTGCGTTTCTAGCGCGTTTCTAACGCGTTTGTGCTAGCGCGTTACGGCACGTGTAAGAAGCTGGTGTAAGACGCTGTGGCCTCTCCGCCTTACTTTCAACGCGTTTCGAACGCGCTGCCCAAGGCGGTGGCAAGTCAAGTTCAAGTCGCGGAGCGTTTATGAATACGGGGGGTATACTCTCTCAGCAGTCATGTGATGGCGTCGGCAAACGCGGTGCGCGTTCCGGCATGTGTAAATGGCTGCGTAAGACGCTGTGGCCGCTCCCCCTTACTAGAGAGTACTGCACGTTTCTAACGCGTTTGTGCTAGCGTCCCCTTAAGCGGGAGATCCGATGATTCCCTCCGGAGCTTCGCCCACTCATCATCATTCACCCCGTGGATATGCTGTGATTTTTTTTCACCTGTGTTGTAGTGCGCGCTGCCGCCGCTCGAGTGCTCCGTTTACTTTCTGGTGCACCTGTATGGTGAGAAAAGCTGCCGGTGTGCTAACTCGTTGTCGCCACATTCTTCCGGCAAATCTGAAAAGCACTTTATATTGCACCTTGTTGAATTCCCACTTGTATTACTGTGCATCAGTACGGGGAAACACCACGCTTACAAACCTACACAAACTTACGATAATGCAGAAAAAGGCACTGCGGTCCATGCAAAACGCCCCGTTTCTAGAACACACAGATCCACCATTTCGCAAGGATATAAAAATAAAAAGCAGACAAAATCTACATTCGCAAATTACTAATAATGTATACAAATGCTAAACTCGGCAAAATTGAAAAATGTTTAGACCTAGGAAATTTAAAGGAAAACATAGCATTATGTCACTTCAGGTACAAGCCACCTTTTGAAGTTTCTTTCTTCTGTATACATTATGGCCCAGAAAGGATTCGACACAAAATGCCACTTACATTAAACGAATACTATGCACTAGAAATAGATATACTAACACTGACGAAAAAGGAAATATTTGATCTTTGTATAGTTCCTAGTATCTACTATCTTGAATAGATCTTTCTTGATTTTATTATGCTAAAGTGTTTGATTAATGCTTATGGTGATAACCAATACGTGTCCCCATGTAGTTTCTGTTTGTATTTTGTGTGTATTTTGGTTTCAATACTTCATATCATGTTATTCATACATTCTGTGAGACGGTTGACCTTCATTTGAAGCTGTAAAAGGAACAAGAAAGACTTCTCCGTATACTCATTTCCTGCGTACATATTTGCTGCTGTACGGTTGGCAAGAGCTCAGTCAAGCTGCGACAAGGCAGCCTTTTCTCTTGTCACCTATTTTCGTTGTATCGTCTACACGAAAGACGGAAATAAACATATTGGTTGATTGATTGATTGATTGATTCATCATTCAGTTATTGAATAATTTATTGATTGATATCCCGTCCGTGCAACACTCATTCCGGATGACAACAGAGCATCGGCTGACGCGTAGGTATGCCATCGATGCGGTGTGGAAGCGTGGACGAAGGAAGGAGGGGTACGACAGCGGCCATATATACCGTCGCAAAATTATTTCGGCGAAATTATGGATTTGATTTTAAGAATTTAATGACAAAGGTGCTAGTTAATAGGTGTTGCGTATGTTAAAAAGAAGGAAAAAAATAGATGGGGACGGGGCATACGATCAGCTCTACAATAATTACAAAACTACACAAAAGGCTAAAAGTTCGCATAAAAGTACATTAAATAATTGCTGTTAGATGCATTTTTGCCAATCGTTAAGCAAATGTATTCAAGAGCTCAATTTTAAACCAAATATGCATGCTGATTGCAATCACCTGCAGTTATCGATAATCTTGCGATTATATATTATGTATCTGTGCAGACAAACGTGATTATAGAATATAAGTTTGATTTAATCTAAATTGGGACCTGGTAGGTTTGAATACCCTGCGACTGCTTTCGGAATTTTGTTGGCGGAGTTCACACGATGTACATTTTATTTAACATTCATCGGGCATTGGCTTTCTTTTTCTGCCAATATATTGTAAAACAGTGTTTCATCCATGCCCGTACGCGGTAGCCCATTGGCTATGACGTTACGCTGCTGAGCTCTAGGTGGCGGTTTCTAACCTGGTCGCGTCTTTCACATTCCGATAAAGGTGGAATGCAAAAACGGTAGGCGATCCTAACTTTTGATTTAGGTGTCTCTTTAGTGGCACTCGCACCTGGGCGTTGGTGTTTAAAATAACTTTGTGTGTGTGTGTTTTGAAAGAATGACACTGAGAAGCATCGTCTGTAGGCTTGCACTTCTTGTCTGTAGGCTGTGCTTGGCCCGGCGGATTCCTGGTCGACCCCTGCCATAGCCCGCATGTCGGCCACGCGACCGCTCCTGCCATCTCGCGGCGTGATGGAGCGGAGGTACCGAAGTTCGACGCAGCGAGTGCACGGCGGCGGTGCTCCGTAGTCCCTCTGTACTTCTAACACCGTGGTCTGGATAGCGACCCTGGCATACTAAGAAACAACAGTTGTTGCAATAGCGGACTGTGTGGCACTCTGTCAAACGCTTTTTTTATCTAAAAAAACAATTGCATCAACATGCACAGAGTTGTGCAACCATATTGTCCATTTCACAAGTTGGTATTTCACAAGTTGGCAACAATTTTCGGACGCACCTTATTTTCGATGTGTTTGCCAGCAAATACGGTGCGCCCTTTGGATGGCGGACGAGTAAACCATTACTCCAAACCTTTCGCTAAATATTGAAACTACCTTATTGTACTTTTCATCCCAAACACTTTTTTTTTCACTGGCATATCAAGCACAGGAACGCAGTCACAAACATTCGTTATTAGCTCGATTACCTCCTGAAGAAGCTTGCAAATAAAACAAAGGAAAAACATCTTCGACAAGAGCATAGTTACTACCAGCGAATTTTAAGGTACACATCTCACGAAGGAAAACAAAAACTAAATTACGGCGTTTGCCAAATTCCTGACCTAATTATGAGGCACACCGTAGTGGAGAGCTCCAGAATTATTTTGCGCCACCTGGAGCTCTTTTTTTACCCTCGACAACAAGGCGTTCTTGCATTTGGCCTTCATCGAGATTCGATTCCGCGGCCGGACCAGTGTGACTGTCGCCAAGACTTTGCTTTATAGCCTCAGGTCAAGCAATGGCTGTCTGCGACCCCGACGTGCAAGCACACGGGCGGGCAAAAATTGTGATTGTGAATGATGAAATCTGCCAGTAGCCCGCGCTACCTCAGCGTCATCAGCCCATCGTGCACGTTAAAGAATCCCAGGTGGTCCAAATTTCCGGAGTCCGCCACTGCGGCGTGCCTCGTAATCAGATCGTGGTTTTGGCACGCAAAACCCCATAATTCAATTTTTTAGGCATTACATGAAGCTCAAACCCTCTGGCAACGTCGTCACTGCAACGCGGCTGTATCAGCTGGTCGTGCGGCATTGCTAACTATTATTCAGCAAATGACGTAAAAGGAACATAAAAGTGAGACAAGGCGTCCGTGTCACCGCTACACGAGCCTTCGCACACTGTAGTCGAACGCAATGCGAAATATTGTATGACCACGCACACGGCAGGGCGCGTGCGAGAAAGTATTTTACGAGAGCCAAATCCAGCCACCTTCCGTGTCGGCACTTCCCGGGTTCACCATCAACGAGAGAAGTTGGCTTACAGGCGGTGTGACTTCCATTAGGAGGGTAAACTGAATCGCGAAATACACAATACGCGCGCACGACTTCAAGCCGAAAATGCTGAAAACGGCGCTTAACACGAGGAATGCTGGGCACTTCCAGAAGCGGATGTGCGCTAGCGCCCCCTGCAAATTGATCTGACAGGAGTGGCCTGTGCTTCAGCCGCAGCGAAGCGCTCCGGTGCGGAGTTCGTCGGTCACTCCGCATATGCCATTGGAATTCACTATAATACACTCGACGGGGCGAGGACATAGCGAACTAACACGGCAAGTCAGTGGCCATGCTTTGAACTCGGTCGTGTTAGCTGTGCCAGCGAAAGTAACGATGACTGATTAAAAGGGGTGATTTTGTTCCCACATAAACGTGGGCCACGAAATAGAGATACGGCTCCGGTACAAAAAACACTGCTAAAATATCCCACTGGGTAAGGCTTGAGTCGACCCCCACGAGCTAGTTTTTGAGCACAAGCCTGGTGTGACGGAACACAGCAGCTCATCGGACGTGAGGTAAACGTTGTACATTTGAGATTTTCATTGATACAAGTCTGGTGTGGCGAACACGCAAGAATGCCTCCGCGACGGAACTGGCGTACTTCGGGGATCAAATTGTTATAGCGAGGTGTCGCCTTGCGAAGCTCTTCCTGAGCGACTTTCGGATTTTTCATGCGAATAGACTCTCCATTTGTCTGCAACAAGGCCACAGGAACGTCGCTCAGTCCGCTGCGTAGGAAAAGGTCGTTTGGCAGTTCATTAGTGGAAGTGAAGCCGACCAGCCACCGTTTGCCCGGTCGGGAGAGGAAACAGAGATCAGTCTGGTGTGCCCAATCCATGTATGATATCCAGCCGGACAGCCAAAAAGATAACGTTCAAAAGTGCTTCGACTGTGGCTAGTTCGTAAGGCATGACTGAAGGTGAAGTGATACGCTGCAGAGGTGAGCACACACGGACACACCGGAGCAAAGGGAGGCTCATTATCACGTTATAGAGAAGCTTACCAAATGCAGAAGCGTGCATTAATGAAACACTGTGTGCACAGTCTTTGCAAGACCAAGCCAAACAGACCTTTCGCTCGTGATAACTATGTTTACAAAAGTGAAACCTTAGCCAGTTTTTTTAGGGGCGAAGCTCCTTAGGGTGTGGGTCTGTCCCTCCTCTGTAGTATGTAATAGTAGTAGTAGTAGTAGTAGTAGTAGTCGTAGTAGGTAGCCACGTCTACTTTTATGAAAAAAAAATCCGAAAGTTGCGTCCGTAGCACGGAACCGAACCAGGGACCCCTCGTTTCCGAACGCGCGGCGCTAACCACTACGCCACGAAGCGCACATGGAAACATGCACCACGATGACAATAAATACCCAACATTAACGAAAGACTGCGCGTTTCTAACGCGTTTGTGCTAGCGCGTTACGGCCCGTGTAAGAAGCTGGTGTAAGACGCTGTGGCCTCTCCACCTTACCTTCAACCATAGCCTGAGGCTATGCTTCAACGCGTTTCGAACGCGCTGCCCAAAGCGGTGGCAAGTCAAGTTCAAGTCGAGGAGCGTTTATGAATACGGGCGGTATACTCTCTCAGCAGTCATGTGATGGCGTCGGCAAACGCGGTGCACGTTCCGGCATGTGTAAATGGCTGCGTAAGACGCTGTGGCCGCTCCCCCTTACTAGAGAGTACTGCACGTTTCTAACGCGTTTGTGCTAGCGTCCCCTTAAGCGGGAGATCCGATGATTCCCTCCGGAGCTTCGCCCACTCATCATCATTCACCCCGTGGATATGCGGTGTTTTTTTTTTTTCCCTAGTGGGTACTGCCCGACTCATGGCTTATCCCACGTAGTGAGTCTAGCCACAGTCACAGGCACCAGCCAACGAAATATCCTACGAACTCGCCACGGTGGCGGACTACCGACAGCTTACCGCTTTCCGCTGCTGGTACGAGCGTTGTGCGCACACGACCGATTCTGCTGAGCTGCTCCGTGCATGTGCTCTGTTCTGAGCGGCCTAAACGCTAAACGTTAACCCTAGCGTTGTCTAATAATTCACTGGTGGCTCATGAACGCTGACCGTTCTCCATCGGTCTCATCTCGTGCGCCATGGAGGTGCCACGCCTGCGAGGCCACTGGCGATGTTCCTCATTCCGTGGGCTTTGTGAGACCCCTGGCAGCTGTCAGGGCGCAGCTCCTTCAGCCTAGCGGCAGTTGCCTTGCGTTCTACATCGCATCAACATCGTCTGAGAAGAAACAGCGCAACCCTAATAGCTGAACTTCGCGATCAATCTTTTATTTATGGCAGTTCGTGGTAGACGCCCAAAACAAGGCGAGATTTTTCCCAGACAGTCTGCCCTGACTATTCGATTGGAGCCACGGTAGAAGATCTATACTATTTAGCTGAGGACACTCGCGAGACGCGATCGACCGGATAAAGTAGCAATGGCGCGCGCCCACCAGGCCGGTGATGGCAGCGGATACCTATCGGCGGGACGACACAACTCAAGATAGAAAAGGTTTTATTGGTTTTATGTCCCGTTGGTATAACTACCGGCGCTTCGCGGGAAATCCGAAATGATTGAGCGACGCGCGAAAGTAGGTCACCGCGGTGAGGGAAGAGCGTGGTGGAGAGCAACACGAGAGGGGGCATCGCCTCGACGGAGTAAATACGGCAGCGCGAGGACGTTCCTTGTCCACACAATTCCTCGCCTGCGTTCTAAATGAAGTCGCGTCGTCCCGCCGATAGGTATCCGTTGCCGTCAACAGACCGACGAAAGCGCGCCGTTGCTACTCTGTCTGGTCGATCGCGTCTCGCAATCTAGCCGAGATGAAAGTAAAAGTAAAGGGCTTAAGGAGCTAGACGGGTGGGGCCTGAATTCCACGGCTCCACTGGCTTTTGCCGCCAGCCGGACGTGGCCCAGAAGCGCTAGTCGCATGGGGGGTACGAGCTAGCGAGGAGTAGGGAGCCTACATGCAAGCGCTGTTTTAAAATAGCGCTTGCATGTAGGCTCCCTAGCGAGGAGTGCTATCCATTGCACCAAAGAGTTGTATATTCTATAGTTATCCTGTAATGAATTGAGTTTACCTTGTATTTTACTACAATTCCATGAAATCTGGTAAAATATTTGTGGCGAGTCGCGACCCCACGGACAATCGTGCCCGTACAAAGTTGGAAAACTTTTGTGCTATCTCAATGAATTTGGATAGACCCCGTTTGAATTCTATGGAGGTCCATTGAGTCTTCCCTTTAGGGAGACTTGTGGGGGCCCCATGCTTCAGGCGCGTGCCTCGCTGGTGAGCAACAACCTCGCTTGGGGCCAACCGAGCAGCGTCACTGTCTCTCTCCTCGTGAAGGCCATCCTGTGCCGTGTGGGGTGGTTGTAATTGGGAGAAGCGGCTGGTGCTCCGCGCGGTTCGTGAGCTCTCGAGCTAGAACGTCCGTCCTCTAGTTACGCTATAGGCCTGCATCTCTGAGGCTCCAGACCAGCCTATAAGGGTTTTACAGCGAAACTGTTAACAGCCTACGATCGTGTCCGCGTGTAGAAAAAAAAACTATCTTTAGGATTTGGGCTCCATCTGCATTGCTGGTTTGGCTCCATATGGGTGGCGTTTTCCGCCAGTTGTGCATTAGCAGAGGTGTCAAAACAGATGACTAGCATGACAGATAAATCACGACATCAATAACATCACATGCTCGTCAGCTACGCCACGATTAAAAATAATAAAATCACGAGTGGCGCATACCCGCATTGGATATGCGCGTACGAGTCAGGGATATGCGGGTATGAGCCAGGGATAAGAAAGGAAAAAAGAAAGAAAGAAAGAACGAAGGAAGGGAAGAAATGAATGACCTATGGCTCATACCCTCGTTAGATACGTGGATATGAGCCACCGGGAGGCGGAGCAGGAGAGATCTCACAGTATTCAAACGCTGCCGTGCAATGTGCCGCGGCTATAAAAGCTGTGACTCATACGCTAGTCTATTACGATGGGGCGGACTTGGCGCAGCAAACGCAGTGCTTGGTGAACACGCTGGGCGAAAACAAGACGCTGGTGTCCTTGCTCTTTGGCGAACATGCCGAAGACGCTGAATAAAACCAATTATGATAATATTTAAATTTGCCATAGCAATATACACTACAGCAGACCCATCCTAGTCGCAGCTTCGCAGGCTTCCATCTCTACAGTAGTGGAAGGACTCTTTCTTTTTTTAGTTCCCTTCCTAATACGTTGCGTATTTTTAATGGGAGGCGGCAGTTCGTATACAGAGTCGGTATGCCTCCTGCGAATCCAAGTTGATGGCGATGTATGCCTTCCCTGCTTTCGCGCTCTCGATCTTTAATTGCCAAGGCGATGTCAAAATACTCCGATTTGGCGATCGCGGACATGTACATGGAGGCGCTTGATATCACGCTACTCGAGTAGGTATTGATTACTGTAACGTTTGAGCGCTACCGACCAAGATGTGTCGAACGGATCCTGGTTAGAAGTGTTCAAGAGAAGTTTATTTCGACAAAGACATACATGTGCACTTGGCTTCAAGTACAAGAAAACATTCAAATGCTAACGACACTGGCACATACAACCAAAAGGGCACATTGTGAAGATAGGAACAGACTAAGGTTTCATACAACTCTGGCAGATGTTCTGACCTGCCAGAGGTTAGTACGGCAACAGCTGCGCAGTAATGCGCCAATTTCGGAGCTTTATAAAACGTGTTGACCTTTTACGCAGGAACTGGTCTTCGTTTCGATCGATCAAGTATACGCACGCCTGTTCGTACATGAGTTTACGTAAACGGCGTAGTAACGGGTACATAGCTCGCTTCGGCTGCCACTGTAGTGCCGCTGATCCTCGCCGGCGCCACAACAAAAATGCACCCATGCACCACAAGACGACATCGAAGGGAACTCGCGGCTATATTCTTGATAGTATGCGTACGTGGAACATTCGCCACAGCAAGAACCTAAATTTTTTGAAACTGGACAGTCAAACAAGGCATGCCGTAACGTTTCTTTTTGCCTGAACTGAGGGCAGCGGTTATCGGGAGTTATTCCCACGCTGCTGTGCGGGTCCGCGTAGGCAAAACGCGCCAACCTCGTCTCCATCCGAAGTCGCGCACGTCGGCGGGTATGGCCGATGAAGTCAGACTGCGCCAGTTGACACTCTTGCACCTCTGCTGCTCCTCGTGCTGTTCTCGACTGCTAAACATTCGCACACCTCCGTTGCCGGGTTGTTCACTAAGTCAACGTCAGCTAGAGCTGATCGAAGGGACTGGAGGCTGCTGCATACGTATTTATAGGATGGCGGTGGCTGTTCCGTTGTCGGGCCTGGCCTTTTTTCGATATAAAGAGCTTTCTCGAGGTACGTAAGAAACATTTTACAAGCTTTCCGCCTGGATAATCGGAGTTATTCACGAGGCCATAGAATTTTCCCAATGCGAGGACGGAGCTCATAGTTCCGATTCAAGAAATACTTAGACCACCTAGTTCCGTTAAGAACTGAAGGAGCGGACGTGCCACTAGTTCAGTCTTGTCGTTCCATAGGAATGAACCTCAGAGTGTGGCTTGCCTCTGTGAAGCCCTGCGTGGCGGGCGCGCTATGCGTGCTACGTTGTAAAATGCCGCTCAAACACTGGATTTCACAATGTAGCTGCGCGCGGCTAACATCACCGAAAACTTTGATGCCACTGACAGCTTCTTTTCTGCTTTCTTACGCAGGTCTATCCACGTCTGCTGCTCTACTTCCCCGGATGTGATGAACACTACTCCCAGGACTTTGACTCCAACTACCCACTCAGCTTCTCCGTCAAGGGCGGATGCAAAGTTCCCGAAGGCCATCGCCTTGCTTTTGTCTTTGTTCAAATGGACTCCGGAAAATTCAGTTTTCCTTAAATAAACGGAAGAAGGCTTAGTAGCTTTCTTCGTTTCTCAAGTAGAGGCATACGTCGTCTGCATATGCGGATGCCTTTATTTTTCCTTGGCCTATGGAATTGAAAGCCGCGTATCAACGGACAAAGTGATATGCGACGCAACAAAGGATCAAGTCAAAGAACGAACAGGTGCGTGCTCTTTTAGCACCCTTGCCTAAGGCCTCGTGTCACGGGGAGAGAATTGTTTAGACGGCCGTTTACGAGCAGCTTCGCAGATAAACCAGAGTACAGGAGGCCGATCTTGTCTACGAATTCACGGGAAAGCCGAAGGCTTCCTGTACACCTAACACGTATCGGTACTCAACTCAATCAAAAGCTTTCGCTTGTTCCAGTGATACGAAAAAGCCTGGGATATCTGTCCTGGAAGCGAACGCAAAAAAGAAACTATTCAATGCTAAAGATGAAAAAAAATTACACCATCTTCCCGTAGGGGAACATTGAGTAGTATGCGAAGCAGCCATGGGGTCGACTGAAGTTCCCATTAGTTTTTAGATCGGCCTGTCGCCGCTGCCGTTTCGTGGCAGCGGCTCGAGCCCTGTTCTCCGCCGCGCTGTACACGGCGCTGACACTGGCGTTGACGCTAGCGCTGTCCGTGGCACTCATCGCTGTGTTGCGGGAGGAGAATGAGAGGGCGAAGTGAATGATGATGAGTGGGCGAAGCACCGGGGCATCATTCATGCAAAACGCCGAAAGCCGGAAGCTGGCTTCGGGAACCGGAAGCGGAACTGGAAGTGGAAGCGGTAGTGGAAACGGAAGCGGAACCGGAAGGGGAAGCCGGCTTCCGGTTCCGGAAGCCGGAGCTTGGCGTACATATACCCCTTTTCACAAACCGACGTTTGAGCAGCGCCATTGGCCGACACGAGCGACGTCTAGCGTCGCCGTCATTTTGGACTGTGCGCCTTGCGAGAGCAGGCCGGCCGCACTTCGGTTGTGTGATCTTCGCTGCGCATTATTTCGATTGTTTTATTGCGATAGCAATTATATGGACACTTCAACCGGATTTCTGCCGTCGGCGTCGCCGTCGCCGTGAGGTTCCCTATAGATAAAATCTTCGCCGCGCGCTATCACGGAGAGCGAACGCACTCACTCTCCCACGCGCAAGCAAGGAAGCGGAAAGCCAGCGCCGGAGGGAGCGGGGGGGGGGGGCGCACTTCTACTCTGCCAACAACCGCGCTCGTCGCTCGACCGCACCGTCTCTTATCTCCACACGGCTCTGACCTTTATGCACTGTGCATTCGCCGCTCAGTTTCTGTTGAAGCGATAGACCGCATGTACCTTCGCCCGCTGCAGCGTATGGGCTTGCTGCCAGCGTTTTGACAGTCGTTGTCTGCGATCATTCAGTGTGATCTATTCATGTTTGTTTGTGCGCGCTAACACAACGCTTGTTCATTCAGTTAGTAATAGTCGGGCCACATTTTCCAACGCACGCTACACATGTAATGCTGCCCGGATCGGCAGTGCAGCGCTACAGGTGTGTCCCTTCGCACGCGCTGCCCACGAGAAGCGCTTCTCACCAACACCACCGTTTCACACGCGCCTTCTCGTGGTCATCGAGTCTCTCTTCATGTCGGTCTACTTACGCCGCAGCACACCTGCTTACTTAATCAGCTCATGTTTACTACAATTCATATTGCTACCAAAGCCGCTCACCTTACTTCGTATGACATTGCTGTGTTGCTATCGCATTCATTGCTTCGCCCTTAGGGCGAAACTGTGACATTTTTTTTTATTGCGATAGAAATTATATGGACACTTCCACCAGATTTCTGCCGTCGTCGTCGCCGTCGTCGCCGTCGCCGTGAGGTTCCGTATAGATAAAATCTGCGCCGCGCGCCGTATGCCCGAGCGGAAGCGTGCGGGGACGCACGCTGTCACAGAGAGCGAACGCACTCAATCTTCCACGCGCAAACAAGGAAGCGGGAAGCGAGCGCCGGAGGGAGTGGGGGGGGGGGGGAGGCACTTCTACTCTGCCAACAACCGCGCTCGTCGCTCGCTCGCACCGTCTCTTATCTCCACACGGCTCTGACCTTTATGCGCTGTGCATTCGCCGCTCAGTTTCCGTTGAAGCGATAGACCGCACGTACCTTCGCCCGCTGCGGCGTATATGCGCTTCCTGCCAGCGTTTTGACAGTCGTTGTCTGCAGTCATTCAGTGTGATCTATTCATGTTTGTTTGTGCGCGCTCACACCACAGTTAGTAATAGTCGGGCCACATTTTCCAACGCACGCTACACATGCAATGCTGCCCGGATCGGCAGTGCAGCGCTACAGGTGTGTCCCTTCGCACGCGCTGCCCACGGGCAGCGCTTCTCATCAACACCACCGTTTCACACGCGCCTTCTCGTGGTCATCGAGTCTCTCTTCATGTCGGTCTACTTACGCCGCAGCACACCTGCTTACTTAATCAGCTCATGTTTACTACAATTCATATTGCTACCAAAGCCGCTCACCTTACTTCGTATGACATTGCTGTGTTGCTATCGCATTCACTGCTTCGCCCGAGGGCGAAACTGACATTTTTCTTCCGCTTCGCTTGTCTTGTGCCGCTTGACTTGTTACAAGTTTCACGTGTTCGCGTGAGCGCTCAGTGTAGTGTGCCATGGCAACAGCAAGCCCAGCCAGTGGATGTGGTGTTTCTTCGTCGGTAGCGGCGGCAGCCGTGTCTGCTTCGTCGAGACCTGGCGTGCTAATCAGCGGTATATTTCATTGTTATTGCTGGTCACATGTGACCGTATCGTCGATGGAATCCGAACACCATTACGTTTCGCGATTGAGGGTTGCCTCGTTTAGCGAAAGCAGGCCCGTACGTAGCTATCGGGCAATGCATATAGAACCAGGCGCGCCGGCGGCCCGACGACGTGTGTCAGTGGTTGGTAGATATGCGGTGGTTACTCCATGCGCTTCCGACGCAACTGAACAGCTCAATCATACAAAATTTATTGGATCTGGTGCGGTGCAGGGTGCTTATAACCAAATGTCAAAGCATAAAGCGTGGCGATCGAGCAGCGCGGTACCTGCAGCGAACCGACGCGCGGCAGTGATCACACTGATACCGCCCAGGTGCTAGATTTTTATTTTTAGTATTTATATTTATTTATACATACTGTCAATCCCAAAATGGATCATAACAGGACTTGTTATAAAGATATATTTGTTTACCTATTTTTTACGTTTGTTTACCTGGAATGGCTTTTCTTTCGAATGTCTGAATTTGGAACAAGCTTCGCTCACGGTGAACCTTAACGTAGATCGTGCGCGAGGTTTGTATTGAAGATATCACGTACGGCAAGAATTGTTCGTGTGCGCTATCTCTGAAGCGAAATAAGCCAATAATATTGCAGCGTTAGGGCCATCTCTGCTCTTTCTCTTGTTTCCCTTATACCGTCTCAGTGTGCTATGTTCATAATAAAGTAATGTCGAGTCTTAACAATTGTCGAATAAATACATATGCATATGACTGTAAACCACTACTGACCGTGAGTGAAAAGCGCTTAGTGGTCAGTGAAGCAGTCTCAGCACGCACGTAAGTATTTCACTTGATCGACTGTGCGAATTTATTTTTTTCGTTACTGTTATTCTTGCAAGCATGATGCAATTGTCCGCGTACCCATGCGAATACCGTTTTTTCTTTACGTTCTTACTTGCGGGGGCTCATTTAGCGCGTTTCATCACCACGCACAGTTAGCGCATTACGGTTCCCGAACTCTAACACTGGCGCTAGCCGCACTGATGAGGTTGACCCGTTCGTTTTTGCATTCTCTTGCTGCCCAAGCACATAGACAACGCTCAAGAATGGGTGAGCTCGATGCGGCACCACACTGTTGAAGTTAATTACCTTTATGGGCAGGGCCGCGTAGGGTGCGTGTGAACGCAGAGACAATGTTTTGGTGGACACAGGGTATGCATACATCTTCCATAGGACACGATTTTTACAGATCGTTGCGAAGTGTATTTACCGACTTGTTCTCTCGCAGAGTGCTCCAGTTATTCTTATTCCGGTGTCACACGGCCACTTTTGATAGCGATCGAGACCGATCTGGATCGGAATGTTCGACCGCGAATGGCTCCCTTCCGCAGATTGAGCAAAGAAGCCAATCGCGACCAAGAAATTCGACCCATATCGGGCTCGATCACGATCAAAATTGCGCCGTGTGGCACTGGAATGAAGTCGTGTTTGAAAGAATAACAAATTATTTATTTATTTATTTATTTATTTATTTATTTATTTATTTATTTATTTATTTATTTATTTATTTATTGATACCTCAAATGCCCCTGGTATGGGGTATTACATGAGAGGTGGGTTACATTTGTACGAGTTCTTCGATGAATGACTTGAAGTGGCACGGGTCGGAGTGGTGCGCAGCGTCGGTGGGCAGATGATTCCAGTCATTCGCTGTTCGAATGAAAAATGAGTTGAGGTGCGCAGTAGTGCGCGCAGGTGGTGGGTATACAGCTTTAGAGTGACTGTTGCGGAGCGAAAGGCGATGAGCAGGTACGATAATCGAGTGAGCAAGAGACGAGTGATAAAACTTGTGGTAGAGGGACAGGCGCGTTATTTTTCTGCGTGACACAAGACTGGGAAGATTAGCCGTATGTTTTAGATAAGTGACGCTAGAATAGTATGAATAATCTGAGAAGACAAATCTAATAGCACGGTTTTGAATAGACTCAAGAGATTTCTGTAGGTTAATCTGGTACGGGTCCCAAACTGTGCATGCGTATTCCAGCTTGGGACGAATGAACGTTTGGTACGTTAGCAATTTTACGTGAGGAGGGGTAAACTTAAAGTTACACCGGACATAGCCAAGGACACGGTTAGCTTCATTTGTTATGCTTCCTATATGATGTGACCAGCTGAGGTCATTAGTCACTGTGATACCAAGGTACTTATACGATGAAGCTAAAGATAATTCGGAGCCAAAAATGACGTACCCATGTGCTTGGTAGGAAGCTCGGTGGTGGAATGAGATCTGCGAAGTATTCTTGATATTTAAACACATTAGCCAAGTTCTACACCAGTTTTCAACAGTTAGTAAATCGTTTTGAAGGGAAATGTTATCATGGAAGCTATGGATAGGACGGTAAAGGACACAATCGTCTGCGAAAAGTCGAATACAGGAGGATATGTTTGTCGGTAGGTCATTGATGTAGATTAAAAAAAGTAATGGTCCGAGGACGGTGCCCTGAGGAACTCCGGATATAACAGGCGCTAATGAGGAAGTATGCCCATTAATACAGACGAACTGTTGCCTGTTGTGTAGGAAGTCACACAGCCAGTCGAAGAATGGCTGTGTGACTTCCTACACAACAGTAGCCTCTGCCACTACATACGAGAAAATATTGCATCGAAGAGCTGAAAATTCTCGCAACGTGTTGGGAAATGTGCCGAAAAGAGTTTACCAAAATGCGTTATTTTACTGATGTGTGCATTGGTTCACATTAGACTGAAATGCCAAGTCCTCAGGTGATTCAGGAAACCGGCGAAGCGTGAACATAGCACATCGCGGCTGTGGTCTCGCGGAGTGCTGTGTTGTGGACACACTTAGTCCCCAAAATCGTTATTTTCCGCTGGTTGTTTGTGCACCCATAAACTGCACAGTGCTGGCCTGTAGCCTTTTGATGAGTATATATGCCACTATTTACCAGCATAAGTCATTCGTGAAAAAAAAAATAAACGGAAACATCGAAGGAAAGCTACCACTCCGCAACGCAAGCGCAAGGCAAGCTCACAGTCCAGACCGAACAGGCAACACTGACACACTCTCCACGCCAGACCGTCGGGAGCGCCCTCGTGAAAACGTCTATACTATACACATACATACAAGGAGATGAGCGGGAGGAGGATGCGCATGCGCAGTGCGGGTGTGGACGCCGCGCGGTGGATGGAGGGAGGGACATAGCCGCGACCATAAGCAGCTTGGCATCTAAAAATTTCGAAAAAGCGCCGCTAATTTTTTTCGCTAGCATTGACGAGACCATCTCGTAGTCTGCAGAAGTGTTTCTACCTTAACCATTCCGCATGCACACTGCGATTGGAGCCAAAGGTCCCGGCAGCGCCAGGAACGTACCACTATGTACAACCTCCGCAGTACGTCTGCTTATCTACGGTAATTATTCTTAAAATTTCCTTCATAGTGAATAACTGGCAAAAAAAAAGAATTATTCTGTGGTGGGCCCTTCTATCCCAGGCGTAAGCCTTTTATCGCAGCGCGTCATTTGTATAGGATTGTGCGAAACCGGTGCAAAACCTATCGCTAGTCAAACAAAACAACAGAGACATAAGTCGTTACGCCGTAAGGGCGAAGCACTGGCAGCTAGGAAGCCTTCATACACACACACGCTTGGGCACTACGCAGGCGTGTCCGTGAAGACTAGGGAGCCTACATGCAACGCCGTTTTAGGGTGGTGACACCACCAACATTCTGACCGCTATTTACCGCCAAATTTTGTGGGTAGCCATTTTTGTGCCCAGTCAGTCTGCCTTTTTTTGTCACGCTCTGATGTACTCATGTTGGCACGCGATATATTAAATTTTAATTTAGTTTTACGCCAACGCGCGCAAGAAACCTGCATACATCTTTAATGTACTAGCTGCCTTTTCTTTTTATTTTAACGCATCAAACTTACTTTTCTATTGTACGTCGTGCGACACATATAAAGCAACAAGTTAAAGGCACGATGGCATGCTCGTGGTAGGATTATCTCAAGCCAAGAATGTGAACTGCATTAAGCATTGTCGTTGCCTTCCACTTGTACATAATATATAAAGCGTGCTTTTCGAAGTGTGCTGTAATAAAACTGTCCTTACTAATCTGTTTAACTAAAACGTAGACGTGCCGTGTACGGCGCTTGGTGCGCGCCATTTCTCTCCGGATGCTGAGGCCAAAGTTTATTAAAAGAAGTTATATAATTTCCCGTCACCAAGGGTTGGGGGAAGTGTGGTCTGCCGGCTGGTCTTTCGCCATTTTTGTCCTCGCAACTAACCTGCCAATTTAGCTGGCGGCGGCAAGTGCCCTTACAAAGGCTGTCACCACCCTAAAACGGCATTGCATGTAGGCACCCTAGTGAAGACTGCCTATTGACAGCGTTGGGTTTGGAATCCTCGAACGGTGCTTCTAACTACACACGGGTATGACATGTAGGCGCGACGTACTACGCAGGCCAACTCCTTCTGGGTAGAGGGAAAGGCGCCCTGACAATTACTGTCGTCTCGCAACGCTGGCGCAATAAGGAGCGTGTCAGGCTTTGCACCACGATGGTGAACGAGATGAGACCGATAGGAAACATGGCTTTTTTCTTTTGCCCCGGAGTTGAAAAAATAAAATAAAATGTGGCAAAGCCGCACCACCAGAGAGGTATGGCAGGTATAAGGCCTATAGGAAATAAATGAAAAGGGATTACCGAAGCAACCCAAATGAAAATTTAAAGAAAGCCAATTAAAAATAAAAAAAAGGTCTCGGAGACAAAGCAGTCAATTATGAAAGGCGAAGTGCCTGCGCTCAGTGATTACATGGTAAAAAGGGCCGAATGCAGAAAACCAAACAAGCTCCTGGAAGGAGAAAGAAAAAAAAAATCCCCGGCAGTGATCCACGGAAACCGCCCGACCCCATTTATTAAGACGCATTAAAATGCCACGCCTTATGCAGCGCCTCGCTGATGCCAGGAACCAAGCAGGAGGCGGCCAGTTGATGGTGGGCAGCTCTGCGGCACACGGGTGGCTGCAGGACTAAACAGAAAAAGAAGAAAGAGAAAGACAGAACAAAAGGGAAAGACCAAGGGAAAACGCAAGAAATATAACAGACAGGAAAAGAAAGTACAGGGAGAGGGTAGAAAGGGGGAGCAGTAAACGATGACAATGACGCATGCAGCTTGAGGCATCGGCCACGGGGTTCCCCCGCCATAGTTGGCATAAACAGTGGCGATGGCCAGAACCAAACATGCAAAATTAATATGTGAAAACATGAAGATCATAGGGAAAAAAATTAAAAGGCGTCAGGCAAAACGGCCGGAGCGGGAGGTAGGGTGGGGACTGACCGCGCTATAAGAATGGAAAGGCGGGTAAGCAATGCGCGGGTTTTCCTCGAGCGCAGTAACAGTGGGTAAGTAGGAGGGGTGATGGAAGCAACACGCAATTGACTAACAATCTGTGCGCTGTTAGGACAAGCCAGCAAGTAGTGGGATATTTCCTCACACGGCGTCCCACACGCGCACAGATTGTTGGCGTGCAGATGGAAACGGATTAAGTAGGGCACAAAATGCCCGTGACCCGTGAGGAGATGCACTAGCGAGCGGTGAGGAGGACACCACTTAGGAATATCGTGAACACTGGGGAGCCATTGATACAGAGATGTGCCAGCGCCCTCACGTTGCCAGACGCCATGCCACACATTCCGGGACAAGTGATAGAAACGGGCCCGGACCGAACGTAATGACAGACAAACTTCCCGCAAAAGACCCGTGGTGCCCGCTGATGAAGCAGCGGAATCCGCGAGCTCGTTTCCGAGGACGCCCCGGTGACCCGGGACGTGGTATAGGTATACACGGCGCCCGGCAACGCTCTGCGACGTTAACGCGCGCTTGCAGTATACAATACGAGCGTCAACGTCACGGATGGAAGAGAGGGCAAGGAGTAAAGATAGGCAATCAGTGTATATATGCACCGACGTCGATGTTTGTAGCGTGGCGACATAATGAAGCGCCTGAGTGAAAGCGACTGTAGGCGCCTGACGCGTTTATAATCTTGAATTTACAGACAGCGCAAATACGACCACGTGGGCTAAAAGTCACAAAAGCGGCGCCCGCCGACACGCTCGTATACGCACCGTCCGTGAACACGTGGTACGCAGGTGTGTTACACACACGTGAGGCCTGTTGGGGTGTTAATCGGCGAAACCGGAATCGGCCCAGCTCCTGCGGATGGCGCGACCACGGGTTGAACGTGTGTTCCAAGTTGCGGGGATCGAACGACTCGTTGGCAAAATGAGTCAACCTGGCGCAACACGAATAATGAAAATTCGGCGTTCAGGCGATCCAGCTCAAGCGGGAGTGGTGGGCAGTTGGCCAGGATTTGCAATGCCGACGTCCGAGTTGTGTGGAAGGCGCCCGTCAACGCCAGCAGACGCGAGCGCTGAACCGACTGCACACGGGCGGTGAGGTGCGAGGTTGGGAAAGCGGGCCACCACACCGGCGACGCGTATGCAACAGCAGGAAGCAGAACCTGTCTATAGAGGCGTCGTAAAAGGACGGGACATAGCCTGGAATGCAGACGTACGAAACTTAGCAATCGAGTAACCAATACCTCGGATTTAGTCTGGAGAAAGTCAACATGGGCGTGAAAATTACGCTTGTCATCAAAGACCACGCCGAGAAGTTTAATGTGATCTTGATGTTTTAGAAAGGCGCCGTCTAGACGAATAGATGGACGCCTCTTGGAAGTGCCAATATGCCCATTGTTGAAGAAGACAAAGAAAGATTTTGACTGACTAATTTTGACCTTGTTTTGCCTGGCCCAATTGCAAATCAAGGATAAGACAGATTGCGCCAGACTCTGCAGCTGCAGGCGCGAGGTGCCAGACAGCAGCACGATGGTGTCGTCCGCGTACGCCTGTAAGTGCACGCCGTCCGGCATGGGAAGGCTGAGCAGGGAGTGGATGATCAAATTTCAAAGTAAGGGGCTGATGGGGGAGCCCTGCGGACTGCCAATCGTCGGGCTAGCCGATACCTCACCCGCGCGCGCTCGAAACACCACCCGCCGGCCCGAGAGGAAAGAGCACAAGAGGTGATACAAGTTGGCCGGACTGTGGTGTCTGCGCAAAAAGAACAGCACCGCTGCGTGCCACACGCTATCGAAAGCTCCCTGAAAGTCGAGGGAGATCAGAACGGCGGGCGTTTTTGATGCCTTGAGCGAGAGCAGGCGCTGCTTCAGGACGTACAGGGCTAGAGGAGCACTCCGGGCATGTGTAAAGCCAAATTGGGAATCGTGAAGGAGGTGATTAGAATTTAGAAAAAAAGTAAAGCCGGGAATTTATTAATCGTTCCAGTACTTTGCCGAATAAGGAGTTCATCACGATAGGACGGTAAGCAGAGGGTAAATGAGGCGGCCGGCCAGGTTTAGGAATGAAAATAATGCGCCCCTCTTTCCAGGACGTAGGAAAGTGTCCCAGGCGGAGGGCCGCAATAAACAAAACAAGAAAAAAGGAAGGGTGAATACGGAACAAATTTCGAACGAACATGCCATGCCGGTGAGCCCGCCCAACCCCGGCGCCGAACGTAAGTTGCCCTGAAACAGCGCATGCTCGATCTCCGGGAGCGTAAATGCGTGATCGTCAGGCACGGGAGGGTATTCATAGCACGCAAGCGCGCGAAGTCGTGCGTGGAAGGGGGTATCGTAACTTGAGTCGTCCGTCGCGACATGCTCACTCAACAGCAATGAAGCAGATGCCAACACTGATGACGTGACGACGTTGGGCGAGGTCTCAAGCGGTGGGAGGAGCGTCGCGGAGTGTAATTTCGCAAACGCCAGTTTGAACGGCGAACCATAAAGGTTGCGAGCCGTCGAATCCTGGCAAAGCGCGCGATCCGCTCCGTCTTTGGCCCTACGAATCTGCTGTTTGTAGGCTGCGAAAGCCGACGCATATTGCGTGCGGTAAACCGATCGCGGATCAGGAACGCGGGCCCGTTGAAAGCGACGACGCATCGCGCGCACGCGCAGTCTCTCCTCAGCGAGCTGAAGGCTCCACCACGCATTCGCATTGCCGCCACGCGGTTTAGCTTTGCGCAAGTAGCGCCGACGGAGCGCCTCGTAAATCTCATAGAAATGCGCGACCGTGCTATCGCGCGCATGCCCAGATGACAATGAGGCGGGGCTAATACTCTCGAACCACGGATGCATCCGTAGGCGTTCGAGGATCTGGGCTCTTGCGTAGTTGGTAAGGACACGCTGCGGATTTCGCGTTGCAGCGAAGAGCGTAAATTCTGCGTAACGGTGATCAGAAAGGTTGTCCCGGTCGGAGACCTGCCAAGTGAAACCCGCGCTCCCGAGAGAGACAGACGCCAACGTGACGTCAATCCATGAGTGAGCATACGGCGTCTAAAAAGTGGGCAGTGACGCGGGGCTGTTGTGTATTTGCAGGGTGTTGGCATTGGCAAACTGCACGAGCTGCGCGCCGCGCATGTCTCCAGGCCCGGGCCCCCACAGCGCATGCTTCGCATTGAAGTCGCCTCCCATAATATATGATCGCGGTGAGCCGTCAGAAAATACCTGCCACAGCTCGTCCAAAAAGGGATCGAGAGGGCGATGGGGCGGCGCATAAATAGCGATGAGGACGAACGAAAGTGCGGCTCGCTCGCACCTGACGGCCACGACCAGCTGCGATATATATACGGGAAAGAGGTCGAATGTAGGAGCCCGCGCAAGGAGAGCGACACGCGGGCGCTCCCGCGAGTGAAACACTGTAATATCGCGGGGCGCGTGGGGAATCTTGTGGTCGCGGGTGTGCGGGTGAGACACCCGTGCAAACGAAAAATCACCCTCAACCATGTGCTGCACCAACAGCCGTGTAGCATCACGCGTGTTGACGAGATTTGCCTGTAAGAAGCGAAGCGGCGAGGCGTCAGCCATGGTTGAGAGCAACGAACGTGGTGTCGACAGGTGAGAAACACGGACGAGAGAGGGCCGGCGTGCACACCGAAACAGAACAGACCGCCCCGTGACGCCAACTAACCCGGTGGCCGGTAACCCGGTAACTAACCCGGTAACAACAACCCGGCCAACTAACCCGGTAACAGGAGAGGTGGCCGCACTCACATGGCGTGAGTCGGCGACGGGTGAAATATTAGGCAACGTTAGCTTGACGTTTACCGCCCGTTGCGTTAAGAGCAGTGCATACAGACAGCAGCTCATTAAGAATGATAGTCTACAAATTATCATACTTGATAAGCAAAGTTCTGGTGGAAATTAGACACATTTTTACAAGTACGTACCGAAAATAAGAATGAAAGTGTGATGATTTTTATTCCGCAACCAAAGCCATGCCTACCATGGACCAGCCACACCTAGTTCACATGGGTTTTCCCGTGCTTACGAATCTCGCCGGCAAGCTATCTTGCCGACGCCGAGCATAGCGCGCTGTATTACTTCAGAAAAAGTTGTCGCAGTTTCACCCGAAAGGCGAAGCACCAATTGCGATAGCAAATTAGTAGAGAGCTATACGGAGTAAGGATAGTAGTTTTATCAGCTGTATAAACTTGGACATGCATCAGCACCAGCAACGCGCAGAACTGTTGCCGACGTGTCGGCGTTTTGCCCACGTTCGCACAAACGCGCGCGGCGTTTTTATATAAATGCGCATTTGGTGCCGCAGTTAAACGTCGCCTCCCCTCCCTCCCTCCCGTCCCCCCACAGCCTTTCGCGCGACGGAAAATGTAGCGTTTGCGCTCTATATATGGAAAGCAGGAAAAAGAAGCTTAATTCCGCAGCCCTTCAGGGAGCACGGCGCAGAAGGCGCGTTTGCTTTCCGACGTGCGTTCGCTCCCCGTGAAAGCGCGCGTCCCTCGTGCCCTTTTACTCGCACCAATGCCTCCTAAAAAAACAATGCCTGGGACGTCGCTTGCTTTGCCATTGGAGGTACGCTGCCGTGCGTTGCGAGCGAGCGCCGCGTGTTGGCGCTAGCGACTGTACTGCCGGAGTGACGCTGTCGGCAACGCTGTGTCGACGCAGCTGACTACGGTACAGAAAGTACGCTACAGGGGCCAGAATCACTGTAACTACGCGTTGTGCAGGCGGTTGCTTGCGCGCTCGTGGCGTGTATTTGAGGTGCGGCGTAGAGCGCGCGCCTGCTGCGTGACAAAATTTTTCTTCGAAGGAAGACCAGCTCTGGGCTGTCCGGCAGAAGATGCCGGCCGAGTCCAAGTCCTAGCTTTTTTATAAGCTTTTTTCGACCGTCTTTCGACAATGCCGTGTAATGAGTTTTGAAGTTTTGAGCATTACAGTCACTTGGAGGATTTTGGAAGAACAGTTAAAATTGTGTCAAGATTGGTAAAACTGTGGTAAAAAAAAATGCGTGGCGAAATCGTGGTAAAAAAAAATGCGTGGCGAAGAGAGCTACGCTCAAAATTTAACTCGTCTTTAACTCGTGTACAGCGCCACGTCGCTAGCGCGTTGGAGATGCGTTTGAAGAACGCTGGCATTCTTTCTGCCGACGGTCAACCGTGCATGCTGTGTTCGCCGCTGCCGAATAGTTTCGCCAGAAGCTCGCTTATGGGCACAAGTTCGTCCAAATAAAGGCTACTGTTATCCCAAGTCACCTCCTCTCTTTGCCAACTGACAAAGACCGTCACTTCAACGCGACAATATGTAGCATGAATGTCGTCTGGTGAAGCAAAGGTCACGGTAGGCAAGGGCGGGTGAGCGTCGTCTGCTCGAGTTACCATGGCACGGCGACGCGCCGCCGCCGCCGCCGCCGCAGGTGTGTTGCAAGCAGTTGCAAGCGATCGCCGCGAGAGGCTCTAGGGGTTGTACTATGTGGAGAGGAGGAAAACGGAAAGGGTAGGGCGCCGCGTCTCCGGACTCACGTCCCAGGCATAGTTTCTTTAGGAGGCATTGCTCGCACATACAGCATCCGGAGTGCGGCGACAATTTCATCCTCGTTGACGTCATACGGAACCTCACGGCGACGGCGACGGCGACGCCGACGGCAGAAATCTGCTTTGGAGTGTCCATATAATTGCTATCTCAATAAAATAAATTTGCGGTTGCAGAGAGGTGTCCTTACACAGGCGCCCTTACACAGGCACCACTCGAGACCTAAAAGTATGCATATTATTGCGATAGCAATTATATCGACACTCCGAAGCAGATTTCTGCCGTCGTGAGGTTCCGTATGACGTCAACGGCGATGAAATCGTCGCCGCGCTCCGGACGCGCTCCCTGAAGGGCTGCACAATTAAGCGTTTCTTTCCTCCTTTCCATATATAGAGAACAAACGCAACTTTTTCCGTCGTGCGAAAGGCTATGGGGGGACGGGAGGGAGGGAGGGGAGGCGACGTTTAGCTGCGACACCAAATACGTATCTATATAAAAAAGTTGTCGCAGTTTCACCTGAAAGGCGAAGCATCAATTGCGATAGCAAATTTGAAGAGAGCTATACGGAGTAATGATAGCAGCTTTATCAGCTGTATAAACTTGGACATGCAGCAGCACCGGCAACACGCAGAACTGTTGTCGACGCCGCCGGCGTTTTGCCCGCGTTCGCTCAAAATGCGGGCGGCGTTGGTGACTGTTGCCGGAGAGACGGATATAAATAGGCACTTGGTGCCGCAGCTAAACGTCGCCTTCCTTCCCTGCCCCTCCCCCACAGCCTTTCGCGCGTCGGAAGAAGGTACGTTTACTCTACATATATGGTGATTGTAGAGGAGGAAAGAGACGCCTACTTCTGCAGCCCTTAAGGGAGCACAGCGCAGAACGCGCGTTTGTTCTCCGCCGTGCGTTCACTCCCCGTGAAAGCGCGCGTCCCTCGCGCCCTTTCACTCGCACATACAGCGTTCGGCGGCGCGCGGCGACGATTTCATCTCCATTGACGTCATACGGAACCTCACGGCGACGGCGACGGCGACGCCGACGGCAGAAATCTGCTTTTGAGTGTCCATATAATTGCTATCGCAATAATATACGGAGTAATGATAGCAGCTTTATCAGCTGTATAAACTTGGACATGCAGCAGCACCGGGAACACGCAGAACTGTTGTCGACGCCGTCGGCGTTTTGCCCGCGTTCGCTCAAAATGCGTGCGGCGTTGGTGACTGTTGCCGGAGCCTCTGATATAAATAAGCACTGGGTGCCGCAGCTAAACGTCGTCTCCCTTCGCCCCCCCCCTCCCCCACGGCCTGTCGCGCGTCGGAAGAAGGCACGTTTGCTCTACATATATGGTGATTGTAGAGGAGGAAAGAGACGCCTACTTCTGCAGCCCTTAACGCGCAGAACAGCGCAGAACGCGCGTTTGTTCTCCGCCGTGCGTTCACTCCCCGTGAAAGCGCGCGTCCCTCGCGCCCTTTCACTCGCACATACAGCGTTCGGCCCGCGGCGACAATTTCATCTCCATTGACGTCATACAGAACCTCACGGCGACGGCGACGGCTACGGCGACGGCGACGCCGACGGCAGAAATCTGCTTTTGAGTGTCCATATAATTGCTATCGCAATAAAACGCCGTGCGTGTTCGGTGCGAAGGCGGGCAAAACGCCGACGGCGTCGACAACAGTTATGCGCGTTGCTGGTGCTGCTGCATGTCCAAGTTTATACAGCTCATAAAACTACTATCCTTACTCCGTATAGCTCTCTACTAATTTGCTATCGCAATTGGTGCTTCGACTTTCGGGTGAAACTGCGACAAATGTTTTCTTTCAAACGCGTTGGATGTGTCTGGTTGATCGCGGCATATTCGAGGCCACTGTCGCCAGGTTGTTTTGTCGAGTACTTTATATTAACGGCCCTTCCGGTCGAGTTATTTCACAGTTGTTTATTTTGTAAAGCTTGATGCGCGGTTCCTGGCAGACAATGCTTAGAAAAATTGTACCCTCTAAAAAATCAGCAGCCGGTCCTCTGCCGGGGAAATGGGGGCAAGCGAAGCTTGTCGTGTGTTTCTTCTGTGCTGGTCGGAACTAATTGCGCTGACGAGTACTACATTGTTCTCGAACCACAACCGGTCACAGGCACTGTAGCTGTCTCCCAAGTTCCGGTTGAGAAACTCGCGTTCAAACCTGGCCGTCGCACCGGGGAAGTTGGCCCTAGCGTTGCCGAGGCGTGCACCACCGTTGTCGGGTTCCTGGAGGCCAAGACGACACTGACGTCTGGGCTCAACTCGCACAACTCGTCTGACTCGCACAACTCGAGGTCGACAGCTCTTTGCTGACGTTTGGCCTCAACATCGCGCTCCCGCAACTCGAGGTCCGCGGCTCTTTGCTGACGGTTCGCCGGGGCTTCGTAAGCCCTCACGCTATAATCGTTGCGTCGACTATGAGCCCTTTCTCGAGCGAGTTCGCGGCACCGTTGCTCAAGCGCAGCCTGCTCCTCGGCAGAACGCACCACGCCAAGGCTGATCTGAGGCGAGGTAAACCAGGCGGAGCGCGCGCCAACCACTTTCATTTCCCTTTGCATCCCCGCGACACACCAAACGAACCTGATTGGTCGCGCGCTTCATGTGATCTGGCGCCAGCGCAGGTTTCACCCGCACCTGCTCTTTCTTTCTTTTCTTCCTTCTACGTTCCTTTCTTGCAATCTTCCTTGACGCTGGCTCGTACCCGCATACCCATGGTTAAAACCCCTATATCCGATGCGGGTATGCGCCACACGTGACTGTTTTGTTGACTACAACGCCACCGACACTAGTGATCCAATACAAGCTTCGCTTGAAAACTTAAGTAGCACGAAAGCTAGCAGAACTGGTTTCCTCGGAACTTCACTAATTATCTGGATTGGGAAGTGCGCTTGTGCAGCACACCTAATGGCACACGGACACACTAATGATTTTCAGCTGAGTGATATCTTAATAAGATTCAAGGCTATACACACAATGATGCCACGTTGCAATATGTTACGTGTCAACAATGTTCATACTTGACTCGCATCCTATTCCGATCGTGGGCAGTGCTTTGGCAGCGCCTCTAGGCTCGTTTCATTGCGGGTATTTCATCAATAGTCTACATTTATGTCCACTGCAGGACGAAGGCCTCTCCCTGCGATCTCCGATTACCCCTGTCTTGCACTAGCGGATTCCAACTTGCACCTGCAAGTTTTCTAACTTCATCACCCACCTAGTTTTCTGCCATCCTTGACTTCACTTCCCTTCTTTTGGTATCCATTCTGTAACTCTAATGGTCCACCCGGTATCCATCCTACGCATTACATGGCCTGCCCAGCTCCATTTTCTCCTCCTAATGTCAATTATAATATCGGCTATCCCTTTTTGCTCTCTGATCCACACCGCTCTTTTCGTGTCTCTTAACGTTAGGCCTAACATGTTTCGTTACATCGCTCTTTGTGCGGTCTTTAACTTGTTCTCGAGCTTCTTTGTTAACCTCCAAGTTTATGCCCCATATGTTAGCACCGATAGAATGCAATGATATTACACTTTTCTTTTCATCGACTGTGGCACGCTCCCAGCCGTATGCACTCTAGCCCAATTTTATTCTTCTGTAAATTTTCTTCTCATGATCAGGATCTCCTGCCAGTTATTGAACAATATCATCATCATCATCATGTCTATTCCTGTATACTGCAGGACGAAGGCTTCTCCGTGTGATCTGCACTTACCCCTGTCTTGCGCTAGATGAGTTCTACTTGCGCCTGCAAATTTCCTTACTTAATCACCCCACCTAGCTTTCTGCCGGCCTCGACTGCGCTTCCCTTCTCTTGGCATCCATTCTTTAACTCTATTGGTCCACCGGTTATCCATTCTTCGCATTACATGGCCTGCCCAGATCCATTTCTTCCGCCTAATGTCAACTAGAATATTGGCTATCCCCGTACGTTCTCTGACCCACACCGCTTTCTTCCTGTCTCCTAACGTTAGGCCTAACATTTTCCGTTTCATCGCTCTTTGTGCGGTCCTTAACTTGTTCTCGAGCTTCTTTGTTAACCTCCAAGTTTCTGCCCCATATGTTAGCATCGGTAGAATGCAATGATTGCACACTTTTCTTTTCAATGACAGTGGTAGGTTCCCAGTAAGGATTTTACCATGCATGCCGTATGATCTCCAGCCCAATTTTATTCGTCTCTAAAGTTCTTTCTCATGATCATGGTGCCCTGTGAGATATTGACCTATATAAACATACACCTTTACAGACTCTAGAGGCTGACTGGCGATCCCGAATACTTGTTCCCTTGCCAGGCTATTGACCTTTATTTTTGTCTTCTGCATAATAATATTCAACCCCACTCTTACACTATTTCGGTTAAGGCCCTTAATCATTTGCTGTTTTCGTCACCGTTATTGGTAAATAAGAAGTCACAGGACTGCGCGGTACACGCAGCACAGTCACAGCGTAAGCTGGTTGAGCGGCGCAAGAGTAGCTCGAATTTCGGCACCAATCATGACATGGTCTTCGCGGCAAAGTGTCTTCGCCTATATTTTGTTGAGAAGGATCTGAACTGTCCGCCCTGCGTCGACGGCAAGCTGCGGCTTGTAATGCTCTCTGCACAGCAGTTTGCTGAGCCTGATGATGCCTGGTTGTAGCTGCGCACGTAGCTCTATGATTCGCTTCTTCAGCAGCGGTTCGTACCTCGCGTGGAGACGTCATAACGTGTACCGAACAGGTACCCAGAATACGTGGGACACATCTAACATAGGGATAGGGTTGATTGCGCGCCTAGTCTGAATGGCATCTCGTAGTCTGCGCCAGCGCGCCTGCCTATAGGGCGCGTTTAAAGGGAATATTTCTGCTGCCTGGTAGCAAGCGCTTGCGTGGCTCAGTTGTAAAGTATCCGACTCCCACGCAGCGGGCCTGGGTTAGATCCCGGTGAAGAGCGGGTACTTTTTTTCGATTTTCCCGCGATAGCGGTTACGGCCAAACGCCGGCGGTGGCATCATCGCGAACCAAAACGGCTATTGAAATGGGCCCATAACAGCTTACGCTATTATAGGACAACGTCATCTGCAAAGCGAAGGTGGCTGAGATATTCGCCGTTGATACTCACTCCTAAGCCTTCCC
Source organism: Dermacentor silvarum (assembly GCF_013339745.2). NCBI lineage: Eukaryota > Metazoa > Arthropoda > Arachnida > Ixodida > Ixodidae > Dermacentor > Dermacentor silvarum. Next base: position 87,527,118 of record NC_051163.1, read on the forward strand.
AGTCTAAGAGCTTGAATACATCTAAGCATGCAGTGAATAGAATTGGAGAGATTGTGTCTCCTTCTCTGACCACTTTCTTGGTAGGTAACTTGCTACTTTTCTTGTGGAAAACCAATGTAGCTGTGGAATCTTTGTAGATATTTCCCAAGATATTTACGCATGCCTCCTGTACTCCTTGATTACGCGGGTATATGGAAGTCAATTGTGGTGATATGGAAGCTCAATTCTTACTAAAGACACGCGAAGAAGTTTTCCAATCGCAAAAACTTGTTGAGACCTCTCAGGGAAAAGCGAACACTTGCCACTCATCGTCAACAGAACGTTCGACGTGCACCATGCAGCGCGATCCCGTATGCCAGCAAGGCGTCTCACGATAGACGGCGATCGCAAAATGGCGGCGCCCTCGGAAGAACGGTCTATAGCTTGTACATGGCCTGGAACATACGAATATTGTGTAATTCTAACATGATCTTTCAGACAATTGGGACTACGTGAATATCAATGAGTGACGTTAAATTCAGCCTCCGAACCCTTTATGTCCTGCAATACCATCAGCATTGTGATGTTTATCTACTATTCTTAAAACAGAAAGTATTTAGAGAATTGCGAGCGGCTTTAGATACCGAGACAATCGGATAATACTTCAACTTCGGCAGATACCTTTTAGACCATTTTGCGTTGAACTCCAGATTGTGTCCAGTCATCCAGCTGAGATAACGACCAAACCGGTCACGTCAAATACCTGTGGGGTATGAAAAGAAAGCTTCGCCCCAAACGAATGACAGAAGTAGAAAACTCTCACAAAATACCACCGGAACAACATAGCAAATGGAGGCAATCATATTGCAGGTCCACTGCACATGTTGTAATCTGTGTGACGCGAAGCTTTCGTTAAAGAGGGTAATAAAATGTTACACATTTTCCCACTAATTCCTGCGCCTGTGGCTTGAAGGAAAATGGCGCGCTCGTGTGCGCTCTCGGACCCGTGCTACGCAATACGAGAAGTATTAGATTGGGTTGGAATTCTTCCTTTCGTCTTCTTTCTTTTATAAGTGTGTGGGGACCGCTTCTTGGCCGATCCCCCTCTGTGTGTATTTGTCATACGGAAATCTTCATACTTATAATCCACACGTGCACATGCTTCTTGGCCTATTCCCCGCTGCGTTTGCGTGCCATACTACGCGAATCATGTCGTTAAATATCACGCGGCGACGATCTCAAAGAACTAGTTTCTTTTGGCTCGATTTGGCAAATCTGTTCTGCGTAATCCCGCGAGGTGGAGGAAGCGTCACGAAAATTAAAAACGGTGATCCACCCAAATGTAGCCGAAGCTACAAAGGAAACTTATACAGATTTCTCAGGAATAAAGGTTCGCTGTTGAGGAAGAGTTCGTCCTGGTCCGGGCGGATTTCCTCGTAGACCAAAAGCGTGGTGCGCCGGTGCCTGCGAACGCTGAGAATTGTGCCCTCACCTGGCGCAAACTCAGTGGCATTTACGCAGTGACCCAAGTCAGCGAGAGGGTAATTGAAGACCGGCACATATCTAGTGCATTCATGGGGTAGCTTGATGAAAGGGACACTAAAGCAAAGCATTAAATCAACTTAGACCGATAAAGTATTCTGGCAGAACTCTGCTGTCGTTAATAACACTGCAATAGGTCAATTATTAGAAGAGAAAATGAAGCTCAAAGCTATTTTTTTTGCGCGGAAGCCCCCACGTCAGCACTTCAGGGTGACGTCACGACTTCTAAAGTAATTGTTCGTATTTGGGCCAGGTTGGCTCAGTAAACATTCACGAAACTTGGCGTATTCAGTCTTGGGCTCCTTTAGAACACAATGTAGTCAATCTTTACCGCTAAAGAATTAACTGAGACCTAGAAGACGCTGTCAAAACCCATGACGTCACGGTGAGCTGGTGCAGGAAATAAAAGGTGGCGTCGCCACTCGCATCTGTGTTTTCCGTTTCTTTCTGGCGCACCAAGCGGCTTCTCGCGGTAAAAGTGGTATTTTCGCTATTGTCGAATGATAATATACTGATACAGAAAAAATCAATTTCACCTTTACTGTCCCTTTAAGCTTTGGCGTGAAAGCGTTAATTGAAAACGGCATATACCCAGTGCATTTGTGCAGCAGCCTGCTTATGCATCGGGCTGCAGTCCTTGAGGAACCCTTCTGACATGGGCTTGATTCGGCTCAGAATCGATTAAATTTAAGCTACCTTTTCCGTCATAGTAGAGCGGTACATTCACAGTGGGACATACCTAGTGACCCAAGGTATTGTCGCTTAATGTCAACTAGAATATTGACTATCCCCGTTCGTTCTCTGATTCACACCGCTCTCTTCCTGTCTATTAACGTTAGGCCTAACATTTTCCGTTCCATCGCTCTTTGTGCGGTTCTTAACTTGTTCTCGAGCTTCTTTGTTAACCTCCAAGTTTCTGCCCCATATGTTAGCATCGGTAGAATGCAATGATTGCACACTTTTCTTTTCAATGACAGTGGTAGGTTCCCAGTAAGGATTTTACCATGCATGCCGTATGATCTCCAGCCCAATTTTATTCTCCTGTAAAGTTCTTTCTTTGATCAGGGTGCCCTGTAAGATATTCACCTATAGAAACATACTCCTTTACAGACTCTAGAGGCTGACTGGCGATCCCGAATACTTGTTCCCTTGCCAGGCTATTCAACATTATTTTCTCTTCTGCATATTAATCTTCAGCCCCACTCTTACACTATTTCGGTTAAGGCCCTTCGTCGTTTGCTGTAATTCGTCCCTGTTATTGGTAAATAAAAGCATGCGCGGCACACGCAGCACAGTCACAGCGTAAGCTGGTTGAGCGGCGCAAGAGTAGCTCCAATTTCGGCACCATGCACGCACAACAGGGTCTTCACGGCAGTGTCTGTGCCTCTATTTTGACGAGAAGGATCTGAACTGTCCACCCGGCGTCGACGGCGAGCTGCTGCTTGTAATGCTCTCTGCACAACAGTTTGCTGAGCCCGATGATGCCTGGTTGTAGCTGCGCACGTAGCTCTAGGATTGGCTTCTTCAGCAGCCGTTCGTACCTTGCGAGGAGACGTCATGACGTGTACCAAAGAGGTACCCAGAATACGTGGCGCACATCTAACATCGGTATAGCCTTGATTACGCGCCTCCTCTGAATGGCATCTCGTCGTCTGTGCTTGCGCGCGCGGCCATTGCAGGCACTTTAACTAGATGGCGCCACCATACTGGCGGAGGCTCGGGTCGTCTGCGCCTGCGCGCCTGCCTATAGGACGCGTTTAAAGGGAATATTTCTGCTGCCTGGTAGCAAGCGCTTGCGTGGCTCAGTGGTAAAGTATCCGACACCCGATCACGGCGGAGAGCGGGTACTTTTTTCGCATATCCGGCCATAGAGGTTACGGCCAAACACCGGCGGTGGCATCATCGTGAACCGAAGCGGCTATTGGAACGGGCCCATAACAGCTTACGGTATAATAGGACAATGTCATCTGCAAAGCGAAGGTCGCTGAGTATTCGCCGTTGATACTCACTCTTAAGCCTTAAGCCTAAGAGCTTGAATACTTCTCAGCATGCAGTGAATAGAATTGGAGAGATTGTGTCTCCTTCCCTGACCCCTTTCTCGGTAGGTAACTTGCTACTTTTCTTGTGAAGAACCAATGTAGCTGTGGGATCTTTGTAGATATTTTGTCTTCTGCCAACCTGACATACCTAGTGACCCAAGTTGGAGTCAACGACGTTCATTGACGAGTGACACACACCTTCTAACATATGCCCGGTGACCGAAGTTGATATGAAAAACGTTCATTGCAGACCAGTACAGACCGAGTGGCAAATACCCAGTGCTCCAACTCGGCGTCGAATAGTTTCTTTGAACAACCGTACCTACGCAGTCACGCGCCTTTAGTTACCATGTCGGTGTGAAAGAGATTGGTCCGACGGTTGGTTTCAAACCTTCTTACCTCAGCTCACTCGTAGCCAGACGCGCTACCCATTCGACCATTGACTACCGAGCGACCTACGTAGACGTAAAAATGGTTCGATACAAGATTACATAGGTGGATAAATACATAACCTGCGGAAAGTGGGTGACCAAAGTACCCGAAGAAATCTAATGCATTAAAACGCTCATGTTCTATGCTTTAGCTGCACGTTAAGGAACACCAGGTGATCGAAATGAATCCCGAGCCCTCCAGTATAGCGTCACTTGTAAACGAGAGGGCTGTTTCCTGGCGTTAGGCACCACAATTTCATTTTAATCTAGAGCGTTCCTTTCGACTTCAGCCCAATTTTCTGTACCTGTTATCTGTTAGGCATCGGGCCGTTTGCGTGGGCACATCCGGAAGTCTCGTCATGTGGACCGATGTGCGCATGACGTCACTGGGTATGGGTAACTCCCTATGTGAGGCTCTTCGATTAAGCCCTTCGACACCAACTTGGCCATGTGACCCTAGAGCCACTGGCCGAGTGCCTTTGAGGCCAATGAGTATGTGACTGAATTCAGTGAAATAATGACTGCGAAAGCGTCAAATTGCTCATGGAGCGAAAATGCCTCCGGTGCCTGTAGCAGCGAAATTTCCCATTGGCTGCGAGGCTACGTCAAGCGCGCATGTCGTCGTAATTTCTTTACAAAGTTTTTCTATGGAATTTCGGGAATAATAGCCCACAAACAAGTGTCATGAAACAAAACACTGACAGCGCATGCTTTTTATGTTAAATCTTCTGAGACGGAAATATTGTTACGTAGGCCACTTGGCCAAGAGGTAACAGCCCGCAGTAGCATCTAATCTTCGTCGTCGTCTTCACACTGCTCGCCTCTTCGTCAAGGCAAATACTGTTCCGTAGCAATATTAAAAGTGCAAAACATCTAGAAAATAATTTCGCGGCGATCTTTGTTTGACGTCGTGCGGCACTTTTACAATTTCTTACGTCTGCTGTTTGTGAGATCAACATCTGAGAACTAACTGCTTGTACTGTAAAGCCAGTTTTGAATCGGAAAGCACGACCCGTCTACCACGACCCTCCGCGTCAATAAATTGAAATTTACTGAAATAAACTATGAGTTCTGCAGCCGTACACATCGTGACATAAGACGTCTTCAATAACAGTGCTAGTCCTCTTGCTGGTAGAAACACAGCGCCCCCAGGAATGGTTGATGTGATCGATCCATCAGCAATGATGTACGCAGTTGCTGCAATTGTTGTACAACACTAAAAAAATGACAGCAGATCCACGAGGTGAATGATGATGAGTGGGCGAAGCTCCGGAGGGAATCATCGGATCTCCCGCTTAAGGGGACGCTAGCACAAACGCGTTAGAAACGTGCAGTACTCTCTAGTGAGGGGGAGCGGCCACAGCGTCTTACGCAGCCATTTACACATACCGGAACGTGCACCGCGTTTGCCGACGCCATCACATGACTGCTGAGAGAGTATACCCCCGTATTCATAAACGCTCCTCGACTTGAACTTGACTTGCCACCGCTTTGGGCAGCGCGTTCGAAACGCGTTGAAGGTAAGGTGGAGAGGCCACAGCGTCTTACACCAGCTTCTTACACGGGCCGTAACGCGCTAGCACAAACGCGTTAGAAACGCGCTAGAAACGCGGCCTTTCGTTAATGTTGGGTATTTATAGCCATCGTGGTGCGTTTGTCCATGTCCGCTTCGTGGCGTAGTGGGCTAACGCCGCACGCTCGGAAGCGAGGGGTCCCTGGTTCGATTCCGCGCTACGGACACAACTGCGGAATTGTTTTCTCATTTTTCTCAGACTGGTTACACACTACTACTACTACTACGACGGGGACGGAACGGGTGCCGCCATAAGGAGCTTCGCCCCTAAAAGAACTAAGTTGTTTTAGAGCATTCGGTAGTAGATCTGATTTTTTCCTGAAGTTCTGGAATGGTGAGGTGTTCTTCGAGATGGCACAAACAGCACGGAGGAAACACCGGGCTGGTCGCAGGTGCGTACCCCGATGTCAGCGAGGCACTTGTAATCGTCAAAACTCGTTTCGAAGTGCCAGCGTCAACAGTCATTTCCAGTGTATATACCTTGGAACCTCATTTGCTATAATGCGTAAACTGCAAAATGTGCCGCAACGTAACTACTTATAATCTTTATGTGTAAAGTTTTTGCTAATTAGTCGATCATGCCTATGGGATTTCTACTGGAACTTGAATGCATGCCCCCTCGAGTAATCCTGCTCGAAGAATAAATTGATATTTTCTGCCACGCGCATTAAAAGAATTCCGCATAGTTTAAAAAAACAGTCCGTATATATCAATACAGTTCAAACTTTACAGCAAGGCGAAATAGGTGTTCCTCATTGGAGATGAGCTTTCTTGATCGTACATCTCATGCAACGAAGAACTTCGAACTTCACTGTGTCTCTGGCAAAACCCCGACGCCGATTTGCTGACAAGCTCCGCGTTCAGGCTATTTGGCACGATCCTATGGTTATAGGCAGCGCAAACGTCGTACGGACACATAAGCTTATAAACACGCACGCTAACTTCAGCTGATTTCGCTTCAACAGCAAGGGCTGAAGAATAAAATTGCTCCCTCTCATGACACGGGGCGGTGTAACATTCCAATCTTTCCATTCAGTTGTTATTCATGAGCAGTTGTTACAGCAAAATGAGTTGAAGTTAGCGTCGGTGCTTGCTAATGCATTTACGAACCTTTGGCAACAAACTGATATTCCTTGAGTCTGTCTAACCGTTTTCGGGCGCCGATCCCGTAGATAGTGTGGTCTTGCACGGTAGTAAAAAAAAAAAAAAACACCGCCCAAGCACCCCGTACAGATGGTTAACCAGCGAAGTTGAAACGTGTGGCCCCGTTGTTCAGCAGTGGGTTAATCCCGACGCTGTATCGAAGTGTTTCTGAAGTATTGGTTGCACGGGCGCTATAACGTAAAATGATACCAAACTGTTTTGATTCCGATTTCTTCAATCAGCCTTCACGATTGCTCAAAACATTTTCAGGCCACTCCCAACTTCGCCTGTCTGTCACGCGACGTCACGAAAACCGCGATAGCTCCCCATCTGATATAACGTGTACACACTGATTATACATGATTAAAGCGCACAAAAGAAAAATAATCATTCCTGATTCGACGCTTTTTCACCATTAGCCCTCTGCTGTTGGTCCAATGTTTTCTGGCTACGCCCACTTCACCTGTCTGTCACGCAACCTCACAAAACCGCGAAAACTCACCACGTCAAAGTGACCTGTACGCGAAAAAAATGCAATAATATGCCGAACAAAACTGAAAAGTTTTCTGAATAGCCACAAACTGCCCCGTTCCGAGAGGAAGAAAACTTGGCTGCCAGCCGATCGCTCAGGCCCTAGCTACTCGCACATGCCGGTCAGCATGTATTTATTTGCGCATGATAAACCTTTGTGAGTGGCAGTAAAACGTTATCGAACCCTTTAGGCACGTATACGACATCGCTCTGCCAACTCTTCCTTGCTGACGATCCGTTTTAGCGGCATTCTTATCCTTCCGTTGCACGCCGCCACTATTTTCGACCAGCCACCGCAAGCTAAGTAAGGCCAAACGGACCAATCGGAGAAGCCGGCACCACCCTCTTCATGCGGTTATCTATTTTCACTGTGCTGGCTCGGCCCCATCAAAACCCTCTCCACTAGAGCGTGCTCCTCGTCTCTTGTCAGCCAATTAGATAAGAAAAACCGCTGAGTGCAGACAATGTTATTGGTTTTGAAAGCGAGCAAAGGTGACCTCCTTTAAACGAGGACAGTGTTTGATTGGGTTGTTCAGACAACGTGGCGGGTCACCGCCCGATGCTTGCGTCGATGGTTACGTAATTTTGATGTCAGGAGTTTGGAATCAAAACAGTTTGGAATCATTTACGTTATAGCTTTTACGTTATAGTTATGGCTCTTGACGCGGAAACTAATCAAGAATCCCACCAGCTTCAGCAGGATGGGACAGCAGAAGACCAAATGGACGAAACTCAAGACCACTCTGACTTGGTGAGTCGAGACGCTAACATCTCCCACTCGCGTGAGGAAGAGAACCCTAACTTGCAGGCAGTGAAATCCGCCAAACAACTTAAACAAGAGGCTTTGGAGCGGAGGCGCGGCAACGCAGAGCCCCGAAACCAATTTCAAACGAGCACGTCCACCTATAAGAAATTGCCTAAACTACCCCCATTGCCTAAGGACGATTACAAAATCGTCAGTTGCCCAAACCAAAGCCTCCCACTAAGAAATATTCTCACTCCCACGCTTGTGCAAGCAATCATAGGTGCACGCCAAGCTGCCTTCAAGGATGACCAATTCATCCTTAGAATTAATCCGGGATCAAACACTGCGATCCTATCGACCAAGTATGAGGCAGTTGCGGGCAAAGCACGCCTCATACGCACGCTCGTATTGAACGGCAGGGCCCACGCCGTCCGTGCCTACGCCGCAAACGGAGACGGCACTCTAAGAGGGGTCATCCACGGTGTACCGATGAACACCTCGACCGACACTCTCATGGCCCACCTCCGTGTGAGAACGCAACGGGTAGAGATCATCACTACTCGAATGATCGGCACAACCAAAAGTGCAGCTATCACCTTTTTTGCTCCCACACTACCTCGAGCCGTGTATTATTATGCAGGGCAGCTCCGTTGCTACCCATTCAGACCCACAATTCAAGTTTGCAAGGTCTGCCGACAGAAAGGACACCGCACAGACGTCTGCCCGCATCCGGACCGCCATATTTGCTGGCTGTGTGGACTAACAGATCCAACAGATGGACACCCGTGTGCTATTAGTTGCGCCTCGTGCGGGGAGGCCCATCCCGCAGGGGACCCAACTTGCAAAAAGAGACTTAAGCCAGCGAAACCTAAACAGCCACAACTGGAGGGCAACCACACCCATAAGATCCCCTGGGACAACAACAACCACCCACAGAGGACGAAGAACATCCGCTGGTTCTCTTCCGAAGAGGAAGAAGAAGCCTACAAATCGGGCGACGACAAGCGCCGCTCCCGGTCGCGCTCGCCGTCCCTGAACCGACGACCACGAACGCCACCAAGGAAGCGCCACCAAACACCGACTCTGCAGAAGAACCACCACAACATCTCGCCAGCAGGAGGTGGCAGAAGCATCGACGGGAGCAATGGACACATCGAACAGGCATCATCGGCCAAGGTAAGCTGGGCGGAGGTCGTGGCTCCCAAAGCTGCACATACTACACCCATTACACAAAACGTAGAATATCAAAGAGTAATCACAGAAAACAAACAACTGAAACAACGCCTAGACAGACATAAGACCAAAATAGCCTGGCTCAAAAAACACCTGTCCCAACTTATGGGAACCACAAGACCCACAGTACAGTCTACACAACAGCAAATACACAGCCCAAAGGAAAAGCCACAAGAGAACACGCACGCACTACCGCAACCTACACCAGACCGCGATCCTGTAGTTCACACAGGTATACAACAACCTGAAGGAAACCTCATGATACAACTGCAACTAATGCAACAACAAATAGAGCAGCAAACTAAAATACAAATGCAGCAGTTTTTGGTAGAATTTCAGGAACTAAAGCGTTACGTTCATGAAACCCTTAACAAAGAATCGAAGCGTAGACGTAAGAATACCATACAGAAATTCCCAGGAGTCCGATCCGATGACAAAGACATGCTTACCTCGGACGCTAAAAGCACAACCACCACCTCGCATCATGGCAAATAGGCGACCCAGAACAAAAGAGAATCTCACAATATGGTCCTGGAACTGTCGTTCCTTGCACAACAAACACGCTACACTCACACTATACGTACAGGCGGCGCTGATCTCTCCAGACATAATCTGCCTGCAAGAAGTGGGAGGTAGGCCCAAGGCGATTACGGGCTACAGACTGCACATAGAACCTAACCACCCAAAGGTATCGACACTCGTCAGGAAGGAATTCGCAGTGATACTCGCAACGGTACCACACGAAGACACTCCACACCACATCGTCACGCTCTGGCCAGCCAAGAAGGGACGTCCGAAGCAGGTAAGATGCAACTTATATAGTCCCCCACATGACCGGAAAGCGGAGTTTGGCCACATCTTCCAACATCTGAACACCACGCTTGAACCACGCGACCGCCTAATCATCACAGGAGATTTTAACGCATGGCACACGACATGGAGATACGCCAAAGACTGACCCAAAGGTACGAGACTACTAGAGGCGATATACAGCCATATGACTATATACTCCTCACGACACCGGGAAGGCCGACCCGAATGGGAAACAGTGTAAACAGGGACACCACACCCGACCTTGCCATCACCAACAATGCCAGGGCCATGCGCTGGAACGTGTTGGATGGCACCCTGGGCGGCGATCATAATATAGTGGAAATAACCTATGAAACAGCTCAACTACGACGCCCCTTCGGAAAAGCCAAAATCACAAACTGGACTAAGTATCGAGAGCAACAAGAAGTAGGAAATGGGCCCAAACCAGGAACCATAGCTGACTGGACTCACTATATTAAGGGCCTCTATGATGAAAACACTAAAATATATCAGACTACGGCAGACACCCCGGCCATCGACAACCGCTTGACACACCTTTGGGAAGCTCGTCGGAGACTCACCAAATGGTGGCGCCGACAGAAACTAAACAGAAAACTGAGACTACGAATAGCGGAAATCACAGAGAAGGCGAACGCATACGCGAAAGAACTCTACCATAACAATTGGCGCACATTGGTGACTCCCTAAGAGGCACATAAGCACGAAAAAGACATGGAACATTCTACGGAGTCTTTTGGACCCCTCAACCACAAGAACCGAAACAAGTGCTACACTCCAGCGGTTAGCAGGGGAATTTCAAGGGGACCATGATCATGTAATACAAGAGCTGAAACAACGGTACACAGGAGAACGCAAGCGGGACGGAAATTCAATAACTAGTCAAGAATACAAAGGAACACCCAACCACGAGCTGGACGCACCCATCACCTTCGCAGAGGTGTATGCAGCGGCACAAAGCTTCAAAAAGAATACAGCACCCGGATTGGATGGTATTACAAACGCCATGATACGGAACCTTAGCACTGACACATTACAAGCCATCACGGACCACTTCAATCAAGAAATATGGACACCGGGTGGAAAACTACCCACTGAGTGGACAATGGCCCAGATCGTACTAATACCGAAACCAGGAGAGCGGAGAAGCCTTGACCAGCTGCGACCAATATCACTAACATCCTGTATGGGCAAAATGCTTAAAAAAGTCATACTCAATCGCCTCGAACAATACACAGAACAGGGGCTCCTACCAACATCTATGTACGGATTCAGGCGAGGGATGTCTGCCCAGGAGATATTGTTATTGCTCAAAGAGGAGGTGCTCAACACACCTCCAGGTAGCCTCAACAACTTACTACTTGCCCTCGAAATCGAAAAAGCCTTCGACAACATCGCGAACTCTGTCATACTAGACGGCCGCACAGCCATTGGATGCGGTGAACGCATATTCCATTATGCCTCTACATTCCTTGGCAATCGCAAGGCACAGATTGGCATGGCCGGAACCAACTCACCACCATACGAACTTCCACTGAAAGGCACGCCCCAGGGTTCCATCCTCTCCCCATTCTTGTTTAACATCGGGCTCCGGAAGCTAGTCCTACAACTCGAGGATATACCGAATCGGGGCTGTGTCTTTTACGCGGACGACACTACACTATGGCCAACAAAGGGCTCCTATGGAGAACGGCAAGATGTCCTGCAATACTCTATAGACAAGATTCAAAGCTACCTTCAGGCGGCAGGTATGACCTGCGCCCCAAACAAATCGGAATACCTGCAGATAAGACCACCGCGCACCCAGTCCAACCGTGCACCCCCACTTCACCTGACGATTGCCGGACAAGGCATCAACAGAACCCCGGTAGCACGAATCCTGGGCATGCACATACAAGAAAATAACAGCGTAAAGACGGCAATAGACAAACTCAAAAACACCGTAAAAAGGATTACAACCCTCATAGCTAGAATACCAAGAAGTAAAGATGGGATGACAGAATGCGAGACATTACGCCTCGTACAGGCCTTCGTCCTCACCCGAATCACCTTCGCTCTGCCCTTCCAAGCTACACGCAAGACCGAAATAGAAAATATCGCCAAGCTCATAAGAATCGCATACAAAGCTGCACTCCAACTTCCGAACTGCACGAGTACAGACAGGCTCATGTCGATAGGCATAAATAACACATATAAAGAACTGGCAGCCGCAACGCTAATCGCAAAGAGAAAACGACTCAACACAACACACCAGGGCAGAAAACTACTGCGAAGATTGGGATACCCGCTCACCCCCCAATACTGCGGAGACGACACAGTCATCGTACCGATGCACCTACGGGCTCGCATCATCGTGGAATCGGTCCCCAAGAACATGCATCCGCTATACAACTAAAAGTTCCGGCAAGCACGAGCACGAAAACGCCTCCAGAGAAGGAACGATCATGATACTTCACTGACGCTAGCCTTTACTCCACAACACCACAAGGCCCCAGAAAACCGGCATACGCAACGGCAGTAGCTAAACAAAAGAAAGTGGTGGCCTGCGCATCTATACGCACCAGATCAAGCGCCACCGCAGAGGCAGCAGCCATAGCCCTCGCAATCAAAGACACAGAACGAAGAGGTCGCTCCGCATATATCCTGACGGATTCACAGGCTGCCTGTCGGTTATATATTAGAGGCACACTTCCCAGGTGCGTCACCAATATCCTGGGCCCCACGCTGACTGAGGACCATGGGATGGTCTGGTGCCCAGGGCACACAGGCCTCGAAGGCAACGAGGAGGCCGACTGTGTAGCTCGTGGACTTGCTGGCCGAGCCACACAAGGCTCTTCGAGGCCCCTCACAAACCACCATGAAGATCCCATCACGAGCAGGCAGATTTTGGAGGGCCAACGCCTGACCAGACGGAAGTACGCTCCTCCACATCCTAAGTTAAGCAGCCAACAAGCCAGGGACTGGCGCCGCCTTCAAACCAACACTTACCCGCACATATCAAGGTTGCACGCAATGTTTCCAGAGGTATATACAACCAGTGTATGCCCCTAGTGCAACGACCACACAGCCACACTGACACGCATTACATACCAGTGTACGGAACGCCCAGCTGAAGCAGTATCCAGGCTGGTGAGCTCATCACAGACACTCACAACGTGGTCTTGGGAGGCACTACTTTCCAAGCTGGCACTGGGAAGCCCCGAGAATAACCACAACAACCACTCTTCGTAGAATAAAGTTTATTCTCTCTCTCTTTACGTTATAGCGCCCCTGGCTTGGTTTGCACCAATGTCGTGCCAAACAGCGTTGTGGTGTGAACCGAAGAAGTAGACAATGCTCGCAAGATCTTGGCTCTCAAGAACATTCGCGTCAACGGCAAGGAGCACGAAGTGGCGGTGTACGCTGCCGCCGAAGGTGTACGTTAAGGGAGCGGTCGGCAACGTCGAGCGCGACATCGGCGACGCGGAGCTCTCAAGGATCATCTTACACCGGGGAAACCACTCGGTTTGCAGTAAAGCGCATCAAGGAAACCGGCTCCGTCATTGTTCTCTTCGACAGAGAAGTCCCCAGCTACATCACATCACCCGCAGGGGCGCCTGCGTAAGCAGGCGTTTGGTGGGTTGCGACACCACGGACCCGAGCACATGGGGGTCGGACCCTCCCACGCTTAACCGTGCGTGGCTTAGCCGTGTCCGGGGAAAAGGGGATCCTGGGGGTTGAGCCAATGCTGAGTGCTTGGACCTTTATGGCCCCTCGGCGGAGGCAACACACCCCTTTGGCCTCGGCTTCACGTAGACGGCACCCCCGGGCTGACCCACCCGGGGGAAATCGGTAGTTGCCTTTTCCTATCTCTCTCTCACTCCAACCTTCGTCTTTCTCTATCACTTTCAATCTTTCCTGTCCTCTCCTCGCTTCCTCTGACTTCTAATTTTTCCAGGCAGCAAGGGTTAACCTGGTGTATTTTATCCAACCTTGGGTATTCTATATTAGGTTATAGTGGCTACGTACAGCTGGCGTCTGCGTTTCCTTCGGGTCTCGTAGCGTCCCCTTGTTGGGCTCGGTGGTGGGCGGCTGGCATAGCTACCGAAATTAGAGTAACTTATATGGCTTTTTCGTCGTTCCCCCGACTCCCCGATCGCCCTCTTTCCAAGAGAGGGCGCACCGATGACTCGCTGAAACTTTTCGTCCAGACCAAAGAGATATACCCAAAGTACCACGTGTTAAGTTGCCAAAACACTGATAAAACTGCCAGAACTCTATCACCATTTGCTGTTGCGAAATGCCTCACTGAGAAATTAGGTCCCGGCTATAAGGTCACAAAAATGGCCAGCGGTGACCTGTTGCTAGAACTAAGTGACAAGAATCAGTTCGAGAAACTGTCTGGACTTGCTGAAATTGGCAATACACCTGTCTCGATGAACCCCCACCGTTCGCTGAACAGTTCACGCGGAGTCATATCGGAACAAGATTTCCTTGACTTGAGTGAAACCGAGCTCCTTGAGGGCTGGAAGGAACAGCACGTGACAAATGTCCAAAGAATTAAGATCAGGCGGGATGACAAAGAGATCCCCACTAAACACCTAATTTTGACGTTTTGCACAAGTACCTTACCAGAATATATTGAAACAGGCTATCTGAAAATCAAACTTAGGCCCTACATTCCAAACCCTCGCCGCTGCTTTAAGTGCCAGCGATTTGGTCACGGCTCTCAAAGCTGCCGGGGCCGTACCACATGTGCAAAGTGCGCGTCGCACGATCATCCTGCGGACAATTGTACTGAGACACTACACTGCGCAAACTGCGACGGTGACCATCCTGCATACTCTCGCTCATGTCCTTCCTGGAAGAGGGAAAAAGAAATAATTACGTTAAAGATCAAAGAAAATATCTCCTTTCAGGAAGCGCGAAAGCGCATTTCCTTCCTACATATCGCAGGGTATGCTGGTGCGGCGCGTAAGGGGGCAACGCCGCAGCAGACTCCGGCATCGGCCCGGCCCACAAAGAGTGTGGCCGCGGCTGTGCCACCAGCCCCCCAGGCGACAGCAGCAAGCGCTGCTGCGCCATCTCTTAAGGAGGGCCCATCAACCTCTGGGTTGGTGGCCTCCAAGGCCCTGCTTTTTGAGGCAAGGCCTACCCTGAAGACACCCCGCTCGAATGAGCGGAAGTCCAGCGGCTCCCAGGAGTCGATGGACACAACTACAAGCCAGCCGGCGCACCCAGCGCCTCGTGAGCGGCGCGAATCTCGCGACCGCTCCAAGAAAGACAAACCACGGATTACGGGGCCTGGAAAGGCTCCGTAAGCCAACTTGAATCCTCTTGACACACAGCACAAGAACTCAAACAACATGGATACACAAATATTACACTGGAACGTGAGAGGTCTTATGCAAAACCTCGATGACGTTAAAGAGCTTTTACACAAATACAATCCAAAGGTGCTGTGTGTTCAGGAGACACATTTAAAGCAAACGCAAACAAATTTCCTGCGGCAATACGCCATCTTCCGCAAGGATCGTGATAGTGCTAACGCTCCGTCGGGCGGCGTAGCAATAATTGTTGACAAGTCAGTAGCTTGTCGGCATTTAGTCCTCCAGACGCCTCTCGAGGCAGTATCAATTCGAGCAATTATTTTCAACAAATTGGTTACTATCTGCTCCATTTACATACCACCAGATTACCACCTCAGCAAGACAGAACTCTACAGCCTAATAAATCAGCTCCCTGAACCCTACGTCGTCGTCGGCGATTTTAATGCGCACAACAGTCTGTGGGGAGACTCCCGGTGTGACTCGAGGGGTCGACTAATAGAAAACTTTCTAGTGACGTCCGGTGCTTGCCTGTTCAATAAGAAAGAGCCGACATACTACAACATACATTACAATTCATATTCTTCAATAGATTTAGCTATTGGCTCTCCAACTCTTTTCCTCGACCTGCAGTGGAGTGTCATAAACAATCTTTTTGGAAGTGACCACTTCCCTGCGACATTAAACTTAGCAAAACAAGGAAAACGGTCCTCCGCATCCTCCTAGATGGAAACTACCAGCGGCAGATTGGTCGTGTTTTAAAGAGTTAACATGCATATCGCCAGACTTTATCAGTGACCTTAACATAGACGACGCCGTAGCGTATTTTACTGCTTTTATTGTAGACGCAGCAGAAAAATGCATTCCTCAGACAAAGGGCAGCTCATCTAAAAGACGGGTTCCCTGGTGGAACGACGACTGCAAGGAGGCGCGAAAGAAACAAAACAAAGCATGGAGCATATTCCGCAGATTTCCAACTGCTGAAAATCTCGTTGAGTTCAAGCACGTCAAGTCACAGGGAAGGCGGACGCGCAGACAAGCAAAGAGGGCAAGCTGGGAGAGTTTTCTCTCAAGCATAAACTCTTACACGCAGGAAGCGAAAGTCTGGAATGGGTTGAAAAGACTGAACGGCCAGTAAACCCAGCCATTACCCCTGGTCGATGACCAAGGGAATACATTGAAAGACCAAGCTGACGCTCTTGGCGAGCACTTCGAGCGCGTATCCAGTTCAATTCACTATTCCGAGGCATTCTTAAAATATAAAGATATAGCAGAACACAACGTAATAAACCGCAGATGCACACATAATGAACCTTATAACCTCCCCTTCTGTATCGCCGAGCTGAAAGCTTCCCTGACTGCTTGCCTCAGCTCTGCACCCGGACCTGACAGAATCATGTACGACATGATTAAACACTTTCACGAAGACACTCTAATGACACTGCTTGCACTGTACAATGCAATATGGGCTGCAGGACACCTCCCATCTACATGGAAAGAAGCCATTGTCATCCCGGTCTTAAAACAGGGGAAGGACCCATCCGCTGTGACAAGTTATCGCCCAATTGCGCTCACTAGTTGTCTATGTAAGCTATTCGAAAAAATGATTAATCGTCGTCTTCTACATTTCCTGGAATCAAACAGACTGCTTGACCCTTACCAATGCGGTTTCAGAGAAGGCCGGTCTACAACTGACCATCTCGTGCGCATCGAAACAAACATTCGGGATGCTTTCATACATAAACAGTTCTTCTTATCTGTATTCCTGGATATGGAGAAGGCGTATGACACAGCGTGGCGTTACGGAATCTTGCGAGACCTGTCGGCAATGGGCATTCGCGGGAACATGCTAAACGTTATAGAGAGCTACTTGCAGAATCGTACTTTCCGTGTCAAAATAGGTAATGTGCTGTCCCGTTCATTCATACAGGAAACTGGGGTACCTCAGGGAGGCGTGCTCAGCTGTACGCTCTTTATAGTCAAGATGAACTCCCTCCGAACATCATTGCCATCAGCCATATCTTATTCCGTGTACGTCGACGACGTACAGATAGGTTATAAATCTTGTAACCTTACAGTGTGCCAACGACAGGTTCAAGTTGCCCTGAATAAAGTCTCTACATGGGCCACAGAAAATGGCTTTAAAGTAAACCCAAATAAAAGCTCGTGTGTTCTATTCACACGAAAGAGAGGGCTCGTAGCAGACCCTGAAGTGGAACTACACGGACAGCTCATACCAGTAAACAGAGAATATAAATTTTTAGGCACAATTCTAGACTCTAAACTGACTTTCATTCCCCACATAAAGTACCTTAAAACGAAATGCTTAAAAGCAATAA
This sequence comes from Dermacentor silvarum, assembly GCF_013339745.2. Lineage (NCBI taxonomy): Eukaryota > Metazoa > Arthropoda > Arachnida > Ixodida > Ixodidae > Dermacentor > Dermacentor silvarum. Next base: position 87,544,810 of record NC_051163.1, read on the forward strand.
ACATTCTTAAAATATTGTCGCACACCACATGGGGCAGCGACAGAAAGTGTTTGTTAAACTTATACAAAAGTCTCATTCGTTCACGCATGGACTACGGTGCAATAGTCTATCAGTCCGCCGCCCCCAGTGCTTTAAAGATGATCGATCCTGTTCACCATTTAGGCATCCGCCTGGCAACCGGAGCCTTCAGAACAAGCCCTGTGCAAAGTCTTTATGTGGAGTCAAATGAGTGGCCCCTATACCTACAAAGGTCCTACTCTAGCTTTATGTATTTCCTGAAAGTAAACTCAGACTGCCGACATCCTTGTTACTCCATCATAAATGACACTACGTGTGCCACACTTTTCCAAAACCGACCTACAGCAACGGAACCCTTCTCACTGCGGGTGAGGAAACTTTGCGAAGAAAGCGGTGTTCCACTGCTTCAGCATCATGTAATGCCTCCGGCAAAGCCGTTACCGCCTTGGCAATGGCAACTTATAGAATGCGACACATCGTTTGTTGAGGTCTCGAAGTATGCCCCGGAAGTACATATCCGGATGCACTTTCGTGAACTCCAATCGAAATATTCTTGCCCGGAATTCTTTACCGACGCATCAAAGTCACATGCTGGCGTGTCGTATGCGGCAATCGGTCCATCCTTTTCTGAATCCGGTGAAATGCATCCAGAAACAAGCATATTTACGGCTGAGGCTCAAGCCCTATTGTGTGCAGGGAAGCATATAATGAAAACCAAGCTTCAGAAATCTGTTATATTCACCGACTCTTTAAGCGTAGTAAAGGCATTAATGTCTCCTCGTAAACACAAAAACCCTGTGCTCAGTGAGCTCTATTCAGTGCTATGCACAGCATATTCGTCTAACCAACGTGTCACTATATGCTGGGTACCCGGCCACAGAGGTATTGAGGGCAACATGCTTGCAGATGAAACTGCCGTTTCCCTTGTAAGGAAGGGGAACACCTCCTCTATAGCTGTCCCTGCAATAGATATGAAGCATCTCCTGCGCAAAAGCCTTAGGAGCTATTGGCAGCACTTATGGGATGCGGAAACAAGAAATAAACTTCACGTCATTAAACCAAAATTAGGGAATTGGCCACCCACTACGAAAACACGACAAACCGAAGTCATTCTTTGCCGCCTCCGAATTGGCCACACGTATGGCACGCACTCTCACCTGTTGACTGGTAATGAACCCCCTTCCTGTAGCAAATGTGGCGAGACACTAACTGTAATCCACGTCTTAATAGAGTGCAAGGAATTAGAGCCTCAAAGAAAGAAACACTTCTCCTTAGCATACAAACAACACATCCCTCTACACCCAGCAATGTTTCTGGGCACAGAACCATTTTTTGACTACAGGTTAGTTTTAAAGTTTATTGAAGATGCCTGTACATTGCGAGTCATCAGCCCCCTGCACTCGTAGCACATCCTCTCTTCAGAGGCTGCTGCTGCGACAGCAATATTGTAGAGCACGCGCCTCTCAGGCCTTGCGTTCAAGGGCCCTGTTGAGGCACCGTGCTACTTTCACGTACACATCTTATGACATCATCACTCCAGAACACACCATCAATGGTCACTGCCCACATCTCTAGTCACTGTCATAATTTTAATAGTTATATATTTTACGCAAGTTACAGCGACTGATTTTAGGCCTATTTACAGCCATTCAACATCGACCATTCACAGTACATTCCTCTATCTCATAAACAATTCATTGAAAACTCATTACCATGTGTATGGCGCTCTTTGGCCATATCTGGCCCTTGCGCCATAAAACCCCATACATCATCATCACCAGCTACATCAGAGTCCGTCAGGCAATAGTTTGGTGCTACCTCTTCAAGAAACAGATTGAGGTGCGCATTAAGTGCACTCGAGTTGGTTATTGTGCGGACGTCTGCCCCACTCCAATGGTCAACGTGTGCCGCAGCTGTGGCGCCAAGGGCCCGAAGCAGGAGCACTCGTGCCGTGTTAGATGCAAACTCTGCGGCAAGGGCCACCCTACCGGAGACAAAGCCTGCCAACAGAAATACCAGACTCCCCTTTGTCGTTCGACAGAGGCGAAAAGAACGAGAGATGGAACGTGCATTCAACGTGGACCTGGACGATTTCCCAACGCTCGAGGCCGGGCAGCCTGGGCCGTCTTCTGGCGGCTGGCTGCAGCCTTTCATCATGGGAGGCGGACCCGCGCTTCGCGCTTCCCGCTACTGCGAAATGGACCTCCAAGGAAAAGAATCGAGAACTTCTAGAACATCAGCTGGACCATCTACCCAGGTAAGCGGGGGCACGTCACCGCTAAGGAGTCAGGAGAGCTTCAGAAAGTCAGGAACGAGAACTCAAAACTCAGCTCAGAATTAGCGGAGGTCAGAAAGGAAATGGCAGCGCTCAACACCGCTTTCTCAGCATCGAGACAGGATGGCGACGAAATGGCGCCAATGGTCGCAAGCACCTAGCTGTAGGTGACGTTCCCGAGGTTGACGTAACAGAGAGCCTTTACCAAATCAAAGTGTCCTTGAAGCATATTTCTTCGCTGCCTCAAGAAATCATCAAAGATATAGTGATACTCAAGGCACAGAATTGCTTTATTGATTTTCGCTTAAAGGACCTTGAACCCGGGTAATAACAAGTGCAGGGGAATGCTTATCCTCAACGTATACAGTTCGCCAAAGCGATACGACGAGTGCTTCTACGGCCTCATCGGAAAAGCAGTAAAGATGGCTACCGACGCCGGCATACCACTCGTAGTAGCCGGTGACTAACGCACCTCACTCCACGTGGGGTTTTGTTAGAGACTCGCCCAAGGGGGTTTCGTTATGCAAAGCCATACAGGATTTTCATCTCACGCTACTCACGAACTCTGGTTTCCCGACGCGCATAGGCAACTCGGTAACGAGACCCTCGACCCCAGACCACTCTCTAGTCGCCTATGACGGCAAGTAATCAGGGCGAAACATGGGGAAAGATCTGGGGTACGATCATATTTTCATTGAAATGACACTACATGCTCAATGCAAAACCACCGAAATTCTGCGGATAGTTGATTGGGATCTCTTTAGATCCAGCAGGAGAGACAAAGTCCCTCTTAACGAATATGGCGAGTAGATAGAAACCCTCTTCTCCGATGTCTCTGCCTCCACTAAGAAACAGAGACGGAAAAAGATTTCGCAACCATGGACAGTCATTTAGCGCACATGTTTGAGGCTAAAATGGCTTTCAAAGAACGGTGGGTAAAGAACAAACTCAACAGGTCACTAAGGAAACGCATCGCCAAAATCAACGCAGAAATTTCCTCGTACTCCAAAGTGTTAGAACAGAAACACTGGGTCGAAACATGCGACAAAGTCGATGGGCAGATGAGGGTGGGCGGCAAGCGGAACTTGCTTAAACACCTTCTAAAACCCACCGACACCTGCGCCGCGCAGAGATCGGCCATCGAGAGAATTGTTAACCGAGCTCTCACTCTTCGTAGCAAAGATTGCGTCATGAATGATCTCGCCGCAATTCATCTGCCTCTAGACACCATCTCATCCACGCCGCCGCCCGGCTACGCCAGAAGCGATTCCGGTGAGTTGGACGGCGACATATCGGAATGGGAAGTCAGGTATGCACTTCACAAACTCAATAGCACCTCAGCGCCGGGCGCTGACCGCGTCACGGACCGCATGCTGAGAAATCTTGACGACAAATCTTACTGACCGATCTTTTTAACAAACATTGGAAGAACGGCTTGTATCCACAAGAATGGAAACACGCCACCGTCATACTGATACCCAAACCTGGCAAAAAGTGCACGACAGAGAATCTAAGGCCGATCTGACTCCGATCGTGTGTCGGTCAAATTTTCAAACATGTCATAAACGATAGGTTCTCTAAGCACATAGAGCGCAACGAGCTCTTCCCACCCAACATGGTAGGCTTTCGCCCACACTTATCAACAGAAGACGCCATGCTTCTAATCAAATCGCAGGTCATCGACGCCTACACCAGAGATCCAAGAGTTATTTTGGCTCTGGATCTGAAAAAAGGCTTCGATACCATACTTCACGATCACACCTTGGAAGCCATCTCCGAGCTTGGTCTCGGTAGGCGTTTCTTTGACTTTGTTAGGCAGTTCCTGTCTGGCAGAACGGCTACCATCAGGTTAGGGGAGGTGGAATCAGACAAGTTATAACTAGGCAGCACTGGTACCCCACAAGGGGCAGTGATTTCGCCCCTTCTCTTTAACATTGGTATGACGGCTCTCACTAGATAGCTCGATAACAGTGACATCGGCTCCGCTATCTATACCGACGACATCACCGTTTGGTCCCGGGGCGACTCGGTGGGCCACACTGAGAGTACGCTGCAAGAAGCCGTCCGCACGGTCGAGAAACACCTTTCTCGTATGGAACTCGCACTATCAGGCAACAAGTCCGAGCTCCTGGTCTACCAAGCCATCCGCATGGGGTGACGCCCTAAAGGGTGGAGACCGACCGCGGAGATCGACATAAACTTTATCACTAAGAATAGCGCGGAAATCCCCCGCAAAGACACCATACGCTTGCTAGGCATGCTTATCTCGGAGAAAGGCACGAATGCAGCTACGATACAGAAGTTGCAACAGCACACCGCTGCCACCGTTCGGCTCATTCAAATCAAGGGATGACGGGCAGAAGAGGAGTCATCAAGGAGGACAACCTCCTCCGGCTATTCCATGCCTTCCTTCTAAGCCATGTCACTTACGTCGCCTCCATGCACGTCTGGAGCGCTGCCGAAAAGGCGAAACTCGAAGTCCTTATTAGGCAGACTGTCAAAAAGGTCTTAGGGCTCCTTTCTAGAACGAGTACCACCAAGCTCGAGGCGTTGGGCGTGCACAATACGCTGGACAAATTAATAGAGGCGCAGCGCACTGCCCAGATTTCCAGGCTTACATGTACTGGAGTGGGCAAGGCGATTCTAGCAAGAGCAGGCATCACCCCTCCCCTGACAAAGGAGAGAGCAGTTCTATTTCCAGACACTGTAAGGTCGACGATCATGGTTTATCCACTTCCACGAAAGATGAATCCGGCACATAATCAGTGTAGCAGGAGAGCGCAGGCTAAAGCCTACCTCTCTCAGTTAAGCAGTGGAAGAGAAAACGAGCTTTTCGTAGACGCATCTCGTTCGGGACCAAATAGCTTCGTGGCCGTCGTGGTAGACATGAGCGGCTGCGCCGTTAGTGCCGCCTCGGTAAGCACCAAGTCCGTCGGGGTAGCCGAACATGTCGCCATCTCTCTGGCGTTAACTGCCAGAGAAACATTCCTCATCTTTTCTGATTCCATGACGGCCGTCAGGTCGTTCGACGCCAATCAAATCTCTTTGGCGGCTGACAGCATTCTCACTCACAACAAAGTATTTCCTCACGAGTTGACGTGGTTTCCCTCCCACATGGGCGCCTCCTTCGATGACATCGCCAACCCCATCGAACTGGCGCACGCTCGGGCGCGAGGAGTTATTTACCGCCCGGGGCAAACGAGGCTCCCGCCCACTGCGGGGGAGGTAAGTGGCGGTGGTGCCCACGGGGACCCGTTGACCACCCTTCACGAGATAACTTCGCATTACAGACTAGACAAGAAATCCTTCACTGATCCACATAGAGAATTAACTGGCAGGCAGGAGATAGCTTTCCGACTCCTCCAGACGGAATCCTTCCCGTCGCCGGCCACCATGGCCATCTACACGGACATTTCACCTAACTGATTGGCGCTTAATCAACTCGCAACCTTTCCCATAGCCTCCTCGATAAACTCTGTGCCTGTGAAGACGCCGTGACAACAATAGGGAGGCGCCGTCGGCAGAGTTGCAAACTGCCGCCGCTGATTTCGCTGAGGGCGCCACCGACGTAGAGTGCCGTCGCGTCTCCCGTCTGCGCGGCGGGCGCGACGCCGACTGTTTTAATTGCTGCGATCGTGGCACAACCATCCACTGGGTGACCAGAGCCTTGTTTATAGCGCTGTAGAACACCATAGTAGTGTCTCGATTACAGTCTGTGAAAGTGCGAGCGCGGTTGCAGCAAGTGTAACGTCAAAGCAGATCGCGTCGCACGTATCAAAAAAAAAAAAAACGAAAAAAAAACGCGAATTTGTTCATTGTGGTTAATACGCCCTTAGTTACCGTTGTAAAGTGCAGAAAGTACGCAAGTCGCCAAGCGTTCTTACAGCTCTATCTTGTCAAAAACGTCTTGCGACGCTGCTCTATAGTGAGCCGTCCTGCTTATATTCTCCTTCTTCCTTCATTCTTATAGGGAGCCGTCCTTCGGGCCTCGGCGCACGTAAATTCTCTAGATTTTAAAGCAAAAAATATCTAGGGACTTCAGGCGCACGTTAGTAGCATACTATTTTTTACGACTTTCAGGCAAGTTTTCCCCAAGTTCTTTTGCATCTGATGAGCGTTGTGGCCGACGTGAATATTCAAGAAACCTTTGCACTTTCTACCACGCCCGTGTGCCTTGGCGACCAGGAAAAATAGAAACAAGTATTTAAGGACCTAGAAAAAGCGCCGCATGCCTTGAATAAGCAATATGCGAGCAAATATTTTATTGCAAACGCTTTGTTGAACGATGCATGCAGCTCAGACATACAAAATACCGAGATGCATACAGATCAGACATACAAAATCACGAGGGCGCTTCTGTCACTATATGCTTTGTCATTATATGCGTTGCTCGAAGTTACATGTATCCACGTGAAGAAGTTCATGGTGCTTCACCCGCACATGATGTCTGTGAACCAGCGTGGCCTCTTCGAATTTTTTTTGACGTGATCGCACGTCAAAAGCATCTAGCAATCACGGTCGCTCACCGTTAAGCTCAGGTCCACGATCACCCAAGAAAGTTTAAAATTTGTGGACCGTACCAACGCTGCTAGGTTTGACCGTAATGCACGAGAAAACTCGACAAAAACAATGCACCCGACTTGCGATCCCAGCGGAGGTTACGGAGAGACGGAGACGCGGGCACACGGCAGGAATCATGAGCTAGTCTACGTCGGTGGCGCCATCTCTCGGTAGAAACGACCAATAGGGAGAGGGAAAAGCGACGGCCGATCGAGCGCCGTTTGACAGGCACAGAGTTATCGAGGAGGCTATGCCTTTCCTCATTTGATGTGGCGGTGCCCGGCGTCCCCACGAGGTAGTATCACGTCAACGAGACGGACTACTTACAGTACATCGGAAGCTCAGACTTAGCGCACCAACTCCGGACGGTCCAGGGAGCCTGTGAAGCGATCGGGTACCTTTGGTTCCCGACCCCTTCGCGGGCGATGCCCTCGGCGGTTTCCTAGGAACCCTCTTCCCAGGACGCAAATAAAGTTTATCTGTCTGTCTGTCTGTCTGTCTGTCTGTCTGTCTGTCTGTCTGTCTGTCTGTCTGTCTGTCTGTCTGTCTGTCTGTCTGTCTGGTCTGTCTGGTCTGTCTGTCTGTCTGTCTGTCTGTCTGTCTGTCTGTCTGTCTGTCTGTCTGGTCTGTCTGGTCTGTCTGGTCTGTCTGTCTGTCTGTCTGTCTGTCTGTCTGTCTGTCTGTCTGTCTGTCTGTCTGTCTGTCTGTCTGTCTGTCTGTCTGTCTGTCTGTCTGTCTGTCTGTCTGTCTGTCTGTCTGTCTGTCTGTCTGTCTGTCTGTATTGATGATCTGTAGATTGCTGACCATTTCGCACGTTATGTGCTGCGCCGTTATCGTTTGGGCAGCCCACTAAGAAGCTAGTTTAATGCATGCATTGGCAGCTCCTATTTAGTAATCAATGCCCACCGGAGCAATCGCAGACATTGCTTCTACAAAGAATTGGTTGGGCGTATGACGTGCAGGTGCAAGTTGGAATACGATAGCGCAAGACAGGGGTAATTGGAGATCGCAGGGAGAGGCCTTCGTCCTGCAGTGAACATAAAATATAGGGTGTTGATGATGATGAAGACGTGTAGGTAGGTTATGCACACATATACCAGATACGTAGAGCGGCGCAATAATATGTTAGCAGGCTTCCTTGCATTTTCAAGCAAAGCTTGTATTGCCTCACACGCGTCGGTGCCGTTGTAGGTGTGACCGCAAAAAACTCTCACTCTCAAGCAGCGCGAAAATGGCTCGTCGAGCACCGCACCTAGAACGACCGACCTCCGGGTTGCGAGACCACCACGCTAACCAATTTAGCCACTGTCGATTCATCATACGCTCCCTTAAAAGTGGGGTTTTAAATGCACAGGTGGTCGGCACGCGTTCGTTCAATTGCTCCCGCGGTCGTCGTCGTCTGCTTTCACAGCTGGCTGCGTTGCCGCTAATCATTCCAGCATACAATTTCACTTCTCTGCTGTCGTCGTATGCGGACGCCGCGTTCACGGGGGTGGGAGCCATTGCTTAGGGCGTATGGGCCATTTGATGCCTCTACCACGCCATACACCCTGCGCTGTATTCCTATAAATTCCTGCACTGCGATCAATGCGCAACGCTTTACCAAATGGTATGGGCTTGCGCAAACACACCACAGCTCACACCCCTAGCACACCCCACTACACAGCAATGGGAGGCAGTGCTGTCCTGCTCCGACTCGACGGACCAGCTCAACCTGATCAACCGAGCTAGAAGGGCAGCTAAAGCCGCTGGACTACTGGACTGAGGGCACCACCCACTGCAGAGCGGAGGAGCTACGTACGAACATGTGACGTTTTGAATAAAGATTATTCTCTCTCGTATGTAACGGACGGATTTAATTTCGAAGAAATTTCATGGAAATCTATCCAGAATGAACGCGCTCGAGAAAGGCCTCGTGGTCGACGTGCCGACTCCAGCGGAGGGTAAGATTTTGCAGCGACACGCCATTATTAAAACTTCGCTCCACACTTCATTACGAGTTGTTGCCGCCTGACGCGCAGCGGGACGCGCTCAGTCTCGATATGGCGTCGACAGAGCTTTGGAATTCGATAATGAATATTTCGAAGTAGGTGCGATCTTGAACCAAGAAAGATGGATTGCTATTATATGTGACTGTTTGGAAATTCGCCATTTAAACAACTGCCCCCAAGGAAGTAATTAAAAAATGAATGAATGAAAATTTGGTAATAATCTGTAGAAGCTCGCGTTAATAGCGGCAAAGTGTGTCCACCGAGCCTCAAAACTCGTCTGCAGAAACGCCAGGCTCAGTGCACTCATTAAGTTTTAATGCGCAAGCATTATATGCCCTATTAAGTTAAAATTCGTCGTGTCAGCGTGGAAATATGGTACAAAAAATTTGTCGCAGTTTCACCCGAAAGGCGAAGCACCAATTGCGATAGCAAATTAGTAGAGAGCTATACGGAGTATGGATAGTTTTATCAGCTGGATAGGATAGTAAGGAGTTTTATCAGCTGTATAAACTTGGACATGCAGCAGCACCAGCAACACGCAGAACTGTGGTCGACGCCATCGGCGTTTTGCCCATGTTCGCACCGAACGCGCGCGGCGTTTTTATATAAATACGTATTTGGTGCCGCAGCTAAACGTCGCCTCCTGTCCGCCCGCAGTGTTCGTGCGACGGAAGAAGTTGTGTTTGCTCTCTATATATGGAAAGGAGCAAAAAGACGCTTTATTCTGCAGCCCTTCAGGGAGCACAGCGCAGAACGCACGTTTGCTCTCCGACGTGCATTCGCTCCCCGTGAAAGCGCCCGTCCCTCGCGCCCTTTCACTCGCACATACAGCGTCCGGAGCGCGGCGACGATTTCATCGCCGTTGACGTCATACGGAACCTCACGGCGACGGCAACGGCGACAACGACGGCGACGCCGACGGCAGAAATCTGCTTTGTAGTGTCCATATAATTGCTATCGTAATAAAATGGCAGATGGCGTAAGGATGAAAACTCACAAACTCACTACGCGGCACACGCAGCACAGTAACAGCGTAAGCTGGTGGAGCGGCTTAAGAGTAGCAATTTCGGCCCCACGCCGAACAGGGTTTTCGCGGCGATGTCTCTTCGCCTCGTTTTGACGAGAGCGATCTGAACTGTCCGCCCGGCTTTGACGGCGAGCTGGAGTTTGTAATGCTCTCTGCACAGCAGTCTGCTGAGCCCGATGATGCTTGGTTGTAGCCGCGCACGTAGCTCTACGATTTGCTTCTTCAGCAGCAGTTCCTATCTTGCGAGGAGACGTCATAAAATGTACCGAAGAGGTACCGAGAATACGTGGCCCACATCTCACATCTGAATCGCGTTTATAGACGAGAAAACGATCGCCAGAAGGTGCTACTGCGCCTCCTTACAGTGCCCCAATGTGAAAATGTCAAGCAGCGCGGTCGCGACGTGGTACAGTCTCCGCTTTGATTATATTGTTTCGCCCGCACTTTCCTTCGGTGCTCGTGCTGATGGCACTCCGTTTTCGACGGCGGCAGATCGCGTGCTTGCTGAACAGCAATGCAATAACTGCAATGCGGTTTCAATAAGGTTGCCGACGCCCACAGCTTTTTTTTCATGGCGGCAACGTCAAGAACGGGGAGCGTCTGCTTCCACATGTGTATGGCGTTCAGCAAATTGTGGGCGGTGATGTGACAGTGAAAGCCTAGTTCGTGTCGGGGGTGTCCAACAAGATTGTATACGACATCGAGTTAAAAGTACCCACCGAGTTAACTAATTTAGTCACTTTTATTTCTCTATGGTGCAGTCACAAAGCGGTCATGCATGCTTGCAGAGATGTGCAGAAACGGTGACGATTGCGGCTGGTTTCGTTGGTCGCTGTTGAATATTTTGTTCCGAAAAAAGAAGAGAAGAAGACGAAGTTATAAGCGAGCGTGGACACGAGGGCGCGCCCGCATTTTTTTAATTTTCTTCGCAAGCCTGGAATAAACAAGAGGTTCTCTACTTCGGCTCCGCTTCCTGGTTTTTCAACATTATGGTGCCGTGACCAGGATCAGATCTACAGTTGAAGACCCCTGACGATGAAGCGAGCTCCCTGAAGAGGAGGACCGACCGACGCGATCAACGCGACGCTGCGACAGAATCGAAGAACGATCCACGTCATCACGAGGCCTCCGATTCCCGACGTGACGACATGGAAGGACTACGACGGAAGTGTACTACCGTTCGAGTGGCGGTCACCAGGATCATCAACGACATGACAACTCTTATGCAGACGGAACCAACACCATCTGCTGAGTTGACCGACCATCGTAACCTATTGAAGATAAAGGAAACTATGCTTACGGACCTTGATAACCAATTAGAACAGCAGGTTACCGATTATAACCTTGAGGATGAGCTTCAAAGCGTCGGACAGTATCAAGAATTTATCGTCCTCGCGAAATCGCGCGCTGAACGAATTTTATCCGCGCTACAAACAACGACTACGCACGCATCTCACAATGACTTTTATCAAGGACGCGCGCATGTTAAGCTACCTAAGCTCGATGTGCCGAAGTTTCACGGTGACCCTAATAAATGGCCAGAATTTTGGGATCAATTTGAGTCTACCGTTCGCCAGAACCGATATATCACAGACGTAGACAAATTGAAATATCTTCGCAGCTACCTGATGGGTAAAGCGGAAAGTGTCATCAGCGGTCTGTCGACAACTAATGAGAGCTATAGCCGAGTTATCGAACTTCTCAAAGAAAGATTCGGTCAGAAGACGCTGATTGTTAACGACTACATGCGTCGTCTTCAGAACCTACGTAAAGTTCGTTCCTGCGAAGATTTCGAAGGGTTTTAAAGGTTGCATGAAGTGCAGACTCGCGTGAGATTCCTGCACAACCTTGGCGTAGCAGAAAAAGAATATGGAGTGCTTTTGAAAACTGCTATTATACAAAATATTCCGCAAGAAATGGTACTTCCGTTATACTCAGCGCATCTTGCCTGCGACAAATACAGACATTACTAGTGACAGGCTAGATGAAGTGTCTGTTCTTCTAGACTTCTTGAGCCTTGAAGTAAGAAGCCGGAAACCGGCTTTAATGATTACTTCTGACAAGAGAGAAGAAGCCTCAACCGCAAAACGACAATCTAATGAGCATTTACAAGGCTCTGCATCTATGTTAACCGTGAAACTGACTCCAGAGAATTGTATACTATGCGGAGACAAAGATCACTCGGTGGATGTCTGCCCAACTGAACTAACATTAGACGAGAAAAAAGAGAAACTGCACAAATTAGGATGCTGCTTCCACTGCGCTAGACAATTTCACAAAGCTAAGCAATGCCGAAGCGGGAAGAGACTGAGCTGTGCGAAATGCAAGGGGCCACATATCACCACGATGTGCGACCCAAAATGGACGCAGAAGAATACAGAAACAAAGACAACTGTTTCCAGCTCGTGAACAGACTCGCTAAAGTGCACAGTTCTTCTGCAGACCGCCCAGGTTTGGGCTCTGGGTACTGGAAGCAAATGCTTTGTAAGAATGTTGATTGATGGTGGCAGTCAACGCAGCTTCATCACGGAAGAATTTTCTAGGAAGCTGAAAGCTACTGAGTTAGCTGAAGAGCAGCTGACCATCTTGGGATTTGGAAACGTTTCAGCACCGCGGAAAGGTTATTGGAGAGTACGAGTCACGCTGCATAGCCAGCACGACTCAAACTCACTTGAAGTAGAGTCTATGGAAGTTCCCGAACTATGCAATTACTTGTCAGCATTGACAGAGACAGAGACAAATGTGCTTGAAAAGTTGAAAAGCAAGAACTTACGTTTGACTTGCGTCAACGCAGTTCAGGTCTCTCCTGAGCCTGAAATAAGCATGCTTCTAAGTGCCGACTATTACTGGCAGTTCGTCAGTGGCAGAATTCATCGACTAGACGAGTCCTCGACTGCAATTGAAACTATCATCGGATGAATACTTCATGGAGATAGTCAATCTAAGTTCTACAAGCCGGAAACCGTAAGGAACTTCAACATATGCCTAACGGAAGAAAATGTTTCCCAGCAACTGAGGTCTTTCTGGGAAGTGGAACACCTGGGACTGACTAACGAAGAGAGACTTTCGTAAGATGAATACGTCCTGAAAAACTTCGCTATCAAGTTGAATTGCCGTGGTGCAGCAATTGTTCCCAGCTTAAAAACAACCGGGATGTCGCGTTAAAGAGGCTGGAGTCCTTGCATAGAAGGCTACCTCGAGAACCAGAGTTTCAGAAGGAATATGACATTGCCATTAGGAGTAACAACGACTTCGCTGAGAAGGTCACAATGGACAGTATGAGTGAACATATCACGTACTATATGCCACACCGAGCAGTAGTGAGACGTGACAGAGCTACGACGAAAGTACGGGTGGTATTCGACGCCTCTTCTCGTGCTTGGACTCACCTTCACTCAATGACGTCTTGTGGACAGAGCCGAATTCCAACCCCAACATCCTCAACTTACTGCTGAATCTTCGCAGCTTCGAGATTGGAATTTCCGCCGATATCGAAAAAGCGTTTCTTCAAGTGTCGCTGGACGAACACGACCGAGACGCGTTTCCTTACTTCTGGTTGAAGAAGAGTCTTCCAATATTGAAGAACGGCGTATGACAAGGGTTCCTTTTGGCGCCTGCAGCAGTCTCTTTCTCTATGCTGCAACTCTGCTACACCACTTCAAACTGGTAGAAGACAAATACCCTTCCACAGCCAAACTATTGAAAGATAATTTCTCCGTTGATGACTTGGTCATCGGGGCAAAAAACAAAGAAGAAGTGCAGCAAGTCGTTAGCGATTGCTTCATTATCTTGAAGGGGCAGGAATGCATCTAACAAAGTGGACGACAAATGATGGAGACTTACGAAACTTTTACCAAAGTAGAGACTTAAAGGTACAGCTCAATGTAGAAAACGAAAAGAAGATTCTTGGCCTCGTTTGGGATACTGACAAAGGTATCCTAAAGCCATCACTAACGAAGATGCTTGAATCATTGAGCGAACAAAATGTTACGAAGAGACAGATCTTAAACTTCGCCTTACTCATGTAAAATCCTTTTAGATTCTTAGCGCCGTTCGTGCTGGTACTCAAGTTATTTATACAAAGGCTGTGGTTAGAGAAATACACCTGTGATGCGCCACTTCGTGCATGATTTCCTTCTTATAGAGCGGAGAGCATGGACTAAAGGCCCCAGAACTGTTAATCAGGTGGAAGTTAAGAGACATTTTGGTCAATCCCTCCTGGACAAGAATGTGCAGGTTACCATCCACACCTTTAGTGAAGCTAGCCTAGTTGCGTACGGCGCCGTGCTTTACCTTCAGATACGAGACATCAATGAAGACACAACCGTTCAGCTACTGCTAGCCAAGTGGAGAGTCGCACCTCTACAAAAGATAACTCTGCCACGATTAGAACTGATGGGAGCCCTCGTTGCAGTTCGACTAATTGCAACAGTGAAACGTGCCCTAAACCTAGAGGGCGTTGAATCAGTTATGTGGGCAGATTCTATGATTGTGATTCATTGGCTAGGCCGTGCAGCGAAACGCTGGGAACAGTTCGTAGCAAACGAAGTTGCAGAGATACTCTCCCTAACTCATTTGAACATGTGGAGACATTGCCCGGGTGATCATAATCCAGCCGATTCATTGTCTAGATGATCCACTGCGGAGCAACTCTTACAAAGTTCGATTTGATGGAAAGCACCAAACTTTCTCTACACTGAGACGACTTTCGATGAGCCCTGCTACACCGAGGATAGAGTCGATATAGAAAAAAACTACCTGTACAGCAGCAGCAATTCTGGATACAGTCGGCCTAGAAGAGGAAACTGCAGCTGCTCGACCAGTGCTTACGATTGTAAAAATCAACGATTATAGCTCTTATAACTGACTGATGCGTATAAGTGCATGGATACAACGATTTACTAGAAATTGCAGGTACACAGACGCCAGAAAGAAGGGACCTTTAGACGCAACTGAAGTACAAGAGGCTGAAATTTATTGGATGCGTTGAACACAAGAAAAAGTATTTGGACCGGATGTCAGCAGAATGGACATTACACTCTAACAATTCAGACCATATCACGACAAATTAGGGCTTCTTCGCTTGGGAGGTCGCCTTCAGTTCAGAAACCTACGGGAAAGCTCCAAGCACCTCATTCCGCTTCCTGCTTCAGACACATTCACAAAGTTGTTGGTCAAGAAGGAACACCAACGACTTTGACACGCTGGCCTCAGTTTTCTTTTAACTGAACTGAGAGAAAACTTCTGGATACTGAGGGCCAGGCAGGTTGTAAAGAAAGTCATTCACGAATGCACAGTCTGCCGACGAGATTCCTGCAAGTAATACTCGAAGCCCTTCGGGCGTCTGACAGCAGAACGTGTTGAGCCCTCTCCACCTTTCGAAGTCAGTGGTATCAATTTCGCCAGACCGCGTTTACATAAAGATAATGGAGGGCCAACGAAGAAGTGTTATATACTCATCTTCACATGTGCAGTCGTCAGAGCGGCTCCTCTGGAGCTTGTCAACAGTCTTACTTACGACAAATTCCTGCTAGCCTTTAAACGATTTGTGGCACGACGAGGAATTTGTAATATTGTATATTCTGACAACGCCAAGACATTTAAAAAGGCCTGAAGGGAGATTCAGCGAATTTATGAATTAATGAAATCACAGGAAGTAAAATCGTATTCCGGAAGTCACAGGATTGTTTGGAAATTTAGCACCGAACAAGCTCCCTGGTGGGGAGGATTTTGGGAACGACTCATTAAAGATCTGTGAAGTCTACATTGAAGAAAACACTGGTAAATAATTTATTTAACTATGAAGAACTTCGCAACACGCTCTGTCAAGATGAAGCGATAATAAATTCACGACCGATAACATTTGTGTGTGCAGAAGCCTCTGAACCAACGCCGCATACATCAAGCCATTTCCTCATAGGCCAAAGATTTACTATGCTTCCTCCAGACTTCTCGAGCACAGCATCAAAAGAGACACCGTCGTCACGCGAATTGCTTCAACGAAAATGGAAACACAGAGAACATGCGTTATACAATCTCTGGAACCGGTGGCGACGAGAGTACCCCCAAGACCTTCGTTCAGCTCACATTAATGAAACTAGGCACTCAGAATCAGTGAAGCTTGGAGACATAGTACTGATAAAAGAATTAAACTCGCCAAGGCAATTGTGGAATATGGGACAAGCGACAGAATTATTTCCGGGCAGTGACGGAAAAGTTCGCTCATGCAAAGTACGCACTTCAAGTGGCAACACGTTGCGGAGATCGGTACAAAAGCTGTACCACATAGAATCCGCTGGACAAGCTCTGTCTTGAAAAGAAGCAAGCACACGCAAATTGTTCGGCCGGGAGCTCTTAAATAATTTCCTCCGAAAAAAGAAGAGAAGACGACGAAGCTTGAAGCGAGCGTGGACACGAGCGCGCACCCGCATTTTTTAGTATTCTTCGCAAGCGTCGAATAAACAACACGTTCTCTACTTCGGCTCCGCTTCCTGGTTTTTCAACAGTCGCTGGGCGCGCTCACATGGCTTCTCTCATTTTGGCTCCCAGGGAGTGGCATCCCCATTGTCAGCACAGAAAAAACACATGCATAAGTAAGTAAGTAAGTAAGTAAGTATTTTATTTACAGTAAGCAATATACAAAGCTCACTATACAAAGCTCAATATACAAAGGCACCAATAATCCAATAAAGCTAATTTACGACGTGAGTACTACATCTGCGCATAATGCCTCATATAATGCTATATGGGTATTTAATGTATATCATGCCTTATTAAATGCAGATATTAGAGTCATGGCAAGGTCTCTCTTCACTGCTCATGAGAAATCGCTCGTACAAACTGCGCCGCCAAATGAACCCAGATCACGGTAACCGGCGATTACTTTGGGACCTTAGCACGAGCGCAAGAATTAGTGATACATGCCTTATCGAAGCAAATCTACTTTGTCGTCGGGCGAATTCTCGCAGCAGCTAAAGTAGGCTAACACCGATGGCCGGCTACTACACGAAACGAAGATTCTTGGCAGGAAGATTGAAGCAGGAAGAATGTGAAAGGTGACAATTACTTTAAAGCATGCTTGGATACTGTGAACCTAGAAAGCATGACCAAGCAACAAACATAACGCGCATGTCTCGGGCAGCTGCTTTCCGATCTGCCGCTTACCGACGCAAGCGATGGCCGCAGCTTGCATTAAATGCGGATTGCCATCACACAAAGGACAAGTAGCGCGTGGACCCTTTTCTTGCTTGCACAACTATCAATTTAAGTTGCAGCGTTTGGTAAAGGGATATAATTCTCTTGAGCTTGTCCTTGCTGCTCGCGAGTGAACGAACAGTACAATCAATTAAATTCGATGGTTTTACGTGCCAAAACCACGATATCATTATGAGGCACGCTGTAATGGAGGGTCAGGAATAATTTTGACCACCGGGGGTTTTTTAACGTGCACAAAAATCAAAGTACACGGTGTTACGTATTCAGCGGCTCGACGCCGAGGGCGGCAGGATGACCGGCCCAAGGAACAGACGACTCATGCAGCGCCAGGAAGACAATCAGCTTTATTCTTTCAGCGATGCGCTTTTTGTGCGCTACGTAGCCGTTCAGGGGGTGGAAAAATAAAATAAAAGATATCGCGACAAGCGGGGCGATCTTATCCGCAGGCCCCAACGTAGAGTGTGACCAGCACCGCGAATATTACAACGGTAACAAGTGTATTCTTGCATTTCGCCCCCATCGAAATGCGGCCGCTGTGGCCAGAAATCGAGCCTGCGTCGTCGAGCTTAGCGGCGCAACACGTATGCATTTACGGCTAACATGGCGGATGTCCCTGTACGATTCAACTACGCGACACGTCTAAAGAAACGGCCATCCGCTAAATGCAGGCACATTACTGTTGCGTTTTTATCGAGTGGCGGTGATATTGCATGCGAATGCGAAAGTACGTGACTTACTTAACTCGGCGCACTGCAGTTATCCATCCACGCTTGTCGTCTGTCCTCGTACCACCTCCCCGGAATTATGTAGGACTTCACGGGCGGCTTACTACCTTTCGAGGGTATAGTGGCAATCAACAACACAGTAGTATTGCGTGCCACCTTTCTTGGTTGATGAGGTCGTGTCGCCGTCGCCAAAAGAACGCGCACGATCGCTTGCGCTGTAGAGAACACGGGCGCGCGCTGTTCCGGCGACGACCTTCGACACTCCCATCCTTCCGCCAGGAGAGTTTTCGGCGCTGGTGCCTCGCGGGCAAACTTTAGGTTGCCTCGTATATTGCGCGCCTCGTCTGAATCGCATCTCGTCGTCTGCGCCTGTGCACGCGGCTTTTGCAGGCGCCTTAACTAGATGTCGCCACCATACTGGCGGAGGTTCGGGTCGTCTGCGCACCTGCCTAGGGCGCGTTTATAGGGCCTTTATCTGACGCTGATAGCAAGCACTTGCGTGGCTTAGTGGTAAAGTATCCGACTCCGACGCAGTGGGCCTGGGCTCAATCGTGGCGGAGACCGGGTATTTTTTTCGCATTTCGGGCGATAGCGGTTACGCGCCTGCGGCCGCGGACAACAACGCGAACCAAAACGGCTATTAGAAAGAGCACATAACAGCTTACGCTATAAAGTACGCTAAGAAATGACGGGATTGATGTCAAATTTCTCAGGGTGGTTCCGGTAAACAAGGGAAATTAATGGTTTTGAAAACAACATTTTATACATTTCGGTCTGGGTGGGAATCGAACCTGGGCCTCCGGGGTGCGAGACGACCACGTTTCTCCGACACCACGGCGGCTACACAGTTCTAGCTGACTAAAGGTGCGGCCTAGTGCGGGCGTCACTGAGCACGTGACGGAGCTGCCACTGGTGAGATGGTGACGACACATCATGAATGTGTATAGTGAGCGCTTTCATGATGTTCCGAGGTTCACAAAAGGTATAATGTTTCGCATTCCCCCACGTAAGCAGTCTGAAGTGTCTCTGCCGAAATATTATAAAATCTGGGGATGGTTAACAAAAACACCCGGTATGTGTGTATGTATAGTTTGTAATTACCAATGAAGTGCTATAGCTAAATGTCTACTCGTGGGCAAGGCGGACGAGTGGGCGACCAATCAGACCAACAAACTCAAGCGACTGACTTTATTCGCAGGGGTGCGTGGCTTGAGGAGCCCTAGCATGGAGAAAAAGTGCGTCAACGCGTAGCTGAAGAACGAGGAAGACGATGGCGCAATTGCAGGGACTTTCATTCTGTGGCGAAGCGGAGACAATAGACCATTTCTTGTTGTCTTGTAGGCGTTTTTCTGCAATAAGGAAAAGACTACTGGAAATTCCGCTTCGCAATATTGGCCTATATTTATCGGAACCTGTAATTCTATCTTTTGGAGCCTCCATTATTGGGTTCAGCCACAGAAATGCTTGCTTGGCAATCCAAAATTATCTCATTGAATCAAATCGATTACCATGATAAACTTATTGTCACCTTTGCCACCATAGTTTTCTTTTATTCATATATTTCTTTTTAACCTATTTTTAATTAGTGTTTTTTTTTCTTTTCCTCTCACAAAATTTTCCTGTCTCAACTCCAGCATTCTATTCGTTAATTCTCTTGTTTTTATGCACCGAACATAACCACCCGATTCATGGCCAATCCCCCACTGTGGGTATGCGCCACAACCCACTCAGGACAACAACAACAACAACGACTTTAGATACCTTTGTAGCGAGAGCTACATTCGCCGCAATCTCGCCGTTTCGCTGTGGTCGGTGGCCGCACCGCGAGCTGAGCCGTTGCCTATAGCAAGCGCGGCCGTTCATAGCCGGAGGAGCCGGCGTTGTTTCGTATATTTTGAAGGGGCGGCTCGGTGGGATTGGTCGGCAGATATGGAAAGTGAGTCGGAGAGACTGAATGAAGCCAGGCTACGTCGTCGGAACGAATCCAAGAGGAGGCAGCGAGCCGAAGAGACGGAGGAAGAACGAGCCACACGCCTCAAGAAGCGTCGTAAGTACGAAGCGGTCAGGCGAGTGCATTCAGATGAGGGTGGTTCGTCGTCTAGTTCGGCATCTCGTGTCAGGGCCGCGGATCAACGACGGAATGAAACGAGTAGGAGGCAACGAGCGGCGGGGACAGAAGAACGTGCTCGGCGTATCGAACAGAGACGGCAGAGTGATGCAGCTCGGAGAGCGCCGCGCCTAGCCACCGATACAGCGCAATCCGCCTTTTTTCACGGCCCGACGGCGCATGCGCCCTGCCCTGACGGATTAGTCGCGAAACGTTTTGGAAGGGTCGCGCGCGCGGCCGTGCGGCCCCATCTCAGGGAAACGTCCCTTGAAAAAAAAAAAAAAAAAGCGTTCGGACGCGTCCTACTGACAACTCGTGCCGTGTACCGCGTTGAAACTCCACTGGTAGCTCGACGTCAGTGCAGTACTGAAAGTGTGCGTATAGCGTAAGACTGGCTTTGCTAGTGCGACGGGCTTTCTTGTCGACGGCACCGATAAAATCACCGTGCCTATACCATCGTTCGACCGAACCCCGCGCGATAGGCCGTCGAACCGATAACGCGATAGCCGCAACACCTCCGTTGGTATATATAAATAATCGTGCTCAAAGTGAGTCAAAACATGCCTACGAAGTTGAAAGGTTGAAATGCGCAAGGCTTCGACCAGGCCTCTCAATCCGTGCACATGACGTTTGAGCCAATGTTGATTTCAGCGAAGCTTAGGCCTGGCTCCGTCGAGTTCGTGCACCCGCTACCGGCGCACCTGTACTGAAAAGTAAGCAAGTTAGGACGAAGGAAACTGCTTTTATAGTTCAGTTCTGGCCTTAAGGATTTGAAATAAACTACTCTTCGCTTCGCACGGCGCGTACACAATAATCTGCAAGCGGCGACACAGCGCTGTGCCCAACGGCTGTGCCAACATATGTAGGTCACCGTTCCCGTAGGCTGCCGCTCGTATTCGCAACGTAGATGGGTCGGTTTGTACGTGTTGGTATGCTCACGCATTTCTTAATTGCTGAGATGTACTGTTTATCTCTGCGTCAAACGCGAAACAAGAGACGGTACATTCGGTACAGCAGCATAAACAGCCGCCTCGCTCAGTTATATACCAACGGTGTCAGCGATGGCATCCGAGTTTTTGCGGGAGAACAACACGGCCTTTAAATGAGCGCTTATGTGAGTCCATTTTTCTCTAATATTGCTTTATGACACGCGCAAACTAAGTAGGATGAAGTTAAAGAAAAGCGAAAATCAGTAATAAATTAACAGCCCGATATTTGTAACTGGATTACAGTCGCCGTTGAGTAGCTCAGGCGCTCATACTGACTCGTCTCACGGTGGAAGAACGCGGCTCATATGAGCAGGTATGTGTGTTTTATTCTACGTTTTGACATTTTTTTTTCATATCAGCGGTGCACCTTTTCCCAATTTTTCACGCTAACAACGATCTGTGGCTGTAGATGTCGATGTAAACAAGCGCACCGCTCTGCTAAATCCGACGCGGAAGGCTGAGGGCTCGAAAACTTCTCATTTATGCAAAATGTCTAAAGAATGTGCAAAAAGAATTTAAAGAAAAGCGTGGTGCAAGCGTAGGAATCAGCGACAACAAACTCCAAAGCAGCCGCGACGGCAGAGGGTACTCAGCGTACCTTTATAGGCCACACTATAAACAAAACAGCGCTATCACGCCTGCTCACCCTATATATATATAGTTGGTGAGTGCTACGTGGCTTCCAGGAACGACATGCTGCGCCGCAGAAGCCATTAATAATTATTCGCGATCCACGAAATGCATAACCGATGCGCACTCAACAAGGGCGCAGGTTCACAAATCAACCAGCGAAAGCCCCGGCACCCTACGAAAACGTTTCCGGTGGCGTGAGGCAGAGGGCAGCACAGGAAAATGAAAAAGGCGGATTGGAGGACGTGAAGGCTCGCCATGTGACGGCCCATGTGATTCGTCTGGCTGACAGTTCAAGTGGGACGCGCATGTTCCAAACAGACTTTACATTTGGATTTGCGTGTGACGTTTGCGAAAGACTTGGGCATAACCGTACCTCTCGCTACGCACACCCGGGCATAACTGAGTTAAGCCAGAGCCAATTTTATTAACATTGTACTTATACAAAGATCTACACCTACATCCACAGCAATTTCTTTATTACCTCTTTAATTCTTACCTGCTTCATAATTTTCTTTGAGATAGCCTGATTGCTTACTCACGTACTATCCTAGTCTTTTCGGTGTATCCTTTTGTTTTTCCTTTCTAAAACATTTTCTTAAGCTATCTCCAACCAGCGTATTCTTGGCCGTTATCGCCTTTAATAGTTAGGCGCCACAAAAACAAACAATCAGTATCATCATCTATAAATGGTAGTCAGTGCGGCGGCCCGGGCGTAGACTCGCTTTTGTGAGGTCTTGATGCGCGCACTCCGGGACAATTCCACAAGAAGCGCGGTAGATCTGCAAGGGAAACTGGGCGAGGACAGAAGCGACAGGCTTGGCCGAAGACTGGCTGAAGGCTGGCCGACGGTCTCCGAGCCCTCAGACAGGATAGAGCTGTCATGAATGGAACACCCTCGAGGATCCTTATTAACACAATCTCCTTGCGGCGGAAATGAACGGGTGGTAGGTCTGGTCAACACGAAGTTGTGAATGCGCATATGGAGCGGCGAAGGATTTCCATTGCTTGATAGCTCTTTGAGCGCTTGGTGTTGAGAGAGAGTGGCAGTGGATATATCAACGGAGGTTTGTGACTGGCTCCGTCTGCCTGAATGTGTCCTGGTGAAGACAAGCTGGCTCGCTTGTTCGTTATCACATGGCGCTGAAGACAACCGAGGTATTCAGACATTTCATACTTGCTTGATTTTTCTCCAAACTATTGCGCTCATCCAGTATGAGGGAACGGCCAAGCGAGCCAATCTTGCGGGGTAATAAGGGGTGCAGTCAAAGAATAATGCATTGGGAATAAAAAATTATTTGATACGTTATTTTAATGGAAGTAGTAAAATTTATTTTGTGAATGAAACTAGAGTTTTGTTTCGATAAATACTTTGAGTCTTTATCTACGTTTCTATGTACGAAACTTCCTTTCTATGTGACGTAGCAACACATGCTGTAGAAAATACATACATGCACGGACTTCAGCCTTTTCACACTCCCCATATCTAAGCAGAGTAGATTTATTTAATTCCAATGCATAGCGGTATGAAACCTTATGTCAGTAGCTGTTTGAACAAAGGCTTATGATATCTTCTAATAGTTTGAGGCGGTGCGAGTTTTGTATTTCTTACAAACTTTTTCTTATTTGAAAGTATTTTATTCGAACGATCTTGGTACATAACGTGTTTTTTTTTTTGTTTATTTTGCCTTTCATGATGGTTAGGTAGACTTGCGGTCAGTGAAAAAGGTCTGGAGAAGTGTAAAAAAGCCACATTTTCTATTTCCATCGTTCAATAGGGCAACGGATATCTGGCACCAGACATAAGTAATTGCAGATACGTGTAGATAGCTGACCGAGGCAATTGCAGCGTGCATTTGGGATCACTTTTATATATGAAGTCGCCTCACACGGTTTTAAAATGCAGTCTTTCTTTAAATCACCGTTCAGGTTTTGGGTGATGTGGCAATGGCCGCGTTAAAGGCGGCTTGCTTTCCAGGATCAAGGAGTCGCTTTCAGTGTGCCGTCTGGAAATATTCCAACTCTCAGGTCAAAAGTTCAACTGGTGTCACGATCCAAATGACCAGTGCAACCGACAATAATTTGACTGAAAATGTTTGCCGTGACACGCCTTTAGGTTTGGCTGGAGGGGTCACTCGCTAAAACCACATTTAACAAAAACGTGTTCAACTATTATCGATTATATCTTTGCAACAATAGGAGCCACGCGTCTTATTTTGGTATTGTTGTATAGACAATAGAAGCTACTACTCGATCGCACATGCGTCACGTGCAGAGATGACGCCGTTGTCGCGCCACGTATAAAGCAATCGGAGCTAAGTTTAGCCTCCCCGCGGTGTTGATAGGGGCAACTCGGCAGTGCTGTTCTCCCTCTGAGCAGGAATGTTCGCGTTGAAGAGAACTGACTACGCCATAGTAGGTGTGGTGGATCGAACTCATACTGGTCCTAATGAGGAGCTATATATGGCCAACAAGTGCTGAATTTGTTGCAGAAATTTCAGGCTTGCTCGCCTATTGTCCCCCGAGTTCGACGCGTATGGCCTAGAAATAGCGTGACGAGACCCGGGCAGCATGACAAAGGAATATCCAACACATTTGACCACGACGGAATGTATCTGACCTCATAGGAAGCACAAGCGCAGTAGCCTCAAGCATCTATAGGTGCGGCGGGCTTGAGCGGCGAAGGGCACTCTCCGGCGCTGTGAGTAGGGGACAAGTTACTTTACCCTATAGTGCCCAGGCACCCTCTGTCAAACAAGCCCGCTCACTATGAATATGGAGGGAGTACAATTCGTTGCAAAATGATACGTAGCCCGTAGCTGTAGCACAAATTAGGCACGTAAGCTTTTATTGCGATAGTAATTACATGGTCACTCCAGGCTCATTTCTGCCGTCACAGTCGCCGTCGCTGTGGCTGTGAGCTTTGCTATAAAATCCAAGGCCGATAATATCGTCGCCACGCGTGGTATGCTGTATGTGCGAGTGAAAGCGTGCGAGGGTGAGCCAGCGATGGCGGTTCAATCTCGCGCACGCAAAAGATGGAATTGGGGAGGAAGCACGCCGTCCTCCGTCGCACGCAAGTCTCCAGGGGGAAGGCAGGGAGGGGGGTGCGTTCTAACACGCGGACACACGGCGGACTGTGTCCCCGCCGCTGATGGCTATCAAGACACAGCGGCCCCAGCGGCCCGCTCGGGTCCGCCGGGGCAAGAAAGTTTCAGAAAAAAAGTCGAAGTTGTGACAATCATAGATGTCCCTCGCATGTGCAACTGCTACTGTAGCGAGAGCTACATTACGCCAGGTTTTCGCCTCTTCGCCATGGCCGCACTTTTAGCCGTGACGTCACACCACTGCCCTCGATTCTCCAGCAACTCGGCTCGTCGCGGTCGCCGCGCGGCCACCGTTCCTGCCGGTAGGCGCTCGCCGCGCGCTCTCTGTGTGACGTCAGACCACGGGCCTCGATTGTCCGGCGACTCCGCTCGTCGCGGTCGCCGCTGCGACCACCGCTCCTGCCATTGGGCGCTCGCTGCATCCTCTGTATGACTTCACACCCCACGCCACAAAAGCCCATTACTTTACGAATCATAGAAGCGTATTCATTGGTGTGAAAAATACAGTTTTACCCGTTGATTGACCACAACGTCTCTCCTTTCTTAGTCTAGTGGGAAACCACTAAGTTTAATAACAACATGTCTAACTACAAGCAAAGCCTAAGCGCAGCCGGGGGTCTGTAGCTATCGGTACTCGACTAGGTTTAACCAGAGCTAATCCACAGCCAATTGTTTTTTAAATGCAGTAGCGCTAAACATAGAGTATGACCAATTACTTGGACACTGGTTATAAAGTAGTTTTCTCAATGCCGCTTTCTCTTGACGTGTAATTAGGCGAACACTCCGCGACCCGCCGTGGTTGCTCAGTGGCTGTGGTGTTGGGCTGCAGAACACGAGGTCGCGGGATCAAATCCCGGCCACGCGGCCGCATTTCGATGGGGGCGAAATGTGAAAACACCCGTGTACTTAGATTTAGGTGCACGTTAAAGAACCTCAGGTGGTCCATATTTCCGGAGTCTCCGATCGTGGTCCAAATTTCCGGAATAAGATTGCGATTTTCGCATGTAAAACCCCATAATTTCAATTAACATTCCGCGTTCCGCCAATGGTTAGAAGACGCACTCTTGTAAATGCGCACAGTGAATTGAGGGTTCTTTACATTAAAAAAGAAAATAAATTGATTGCATTTTGTTCATTACTTTCAATCTGATTAGATAAAGTCGTGCGTAAGGTCTTTTGAAACGTACTAAAATTAACAAAAGTATTCGAATTCTCAGTTATTGAAGTCTGTGGGCATACGAGCTCAAACAATATAAAAAGTGGTCATTAATTGGTCCCCAGTTTAGAAAAGACCATGAGGAGACAGATTAGAACGAGAGAAAGTAAGGTATATAGCGAAAAGTGATTGGCTTATGTGATTAGAGTGTTTGTGCTTATTTATGTGTTTCATTGAAGACATTGAAAAAGGCATTATTGTTGGAGGGTTTCATTGTCTGCAAAATTGAAAGAAAGCAACCAACATTTCAGTATATATATATGGAATTGTCAATACCATCAACGATAAACATTGCGGCTGTAGTTAAAAATTAAACCATAAGAGTACATGCACTTCTAGAACATCAAATACAACGAATTATCACAGAAGATCAGAAATATAAATGTTTGAAAGAACATCTTAAACACTGGTTAGAAAATTGGGGGCATCAGCATTTTCCAGTTTAAAGCATTCCATTCATCAATAGTGTGAGGGAAAAAATAAATATTGAAATGCGTTAATCTGACAATTGTACGTGCATATTCCTTTTTATTTTACTATCATCCGTCCTGCTGGAAATATCATGTAGTGCTGTCAAATATTTCTCTTTTTTCACGCCTGATTGGTAAATATAGCTCTGAAACAAAAATTCAGACGCTGTGTTGGACGCTGCCAACGAAGTTGGCCCACATTTTTCACCCTATGAATACCTACAAAGGGCACTCCGCAAGGCTCCATGCCATGTCCTCTCCTATTCAACCTTGCCATGCGAGGTCTCCCTCCCCTCCTCGATGAGATCTCGGATGTTCGTCGTGGTCTTTACGCAGACAATATCAGTGTCTGGGTTTCAAAAGGCTCCCTCAGACACACTGAAATCAAATTGCAGGAAGCGGCTACCATGATCGAGCAATACGTCCGTCGTGGAGGTTTGACATGTTCCGCTGCCAAGCCGGAGCTGTCGTCGTCACAAAACACACTCTTGGACAAACAGACTTGTCTGTTAACATGAGATTAGGTGCGAAACCCCTTCCACGTAGTTGTTCATGACAGTGCTTGGTTTCACTTTACAAGCCAATGTCAAAGCAAAACTTCGCAAACTCTTCGCCAACTCACGCCTCAATGTAACCAAATCCTGCATATGCTTTGGCGGGTGTCTAACCGCTGATATCGATTCAAAGGGGCTGATGCCTTACACCTTGTACAGACATTGATACACTCACGCCTACTGTACCACCTACCTTATCACAACATAACTCGCACTGAACGCGCACGTATGTCCACCCTACTGAGAAAAGAGCAGAAATCTTTCACTTGGTCTTCCTGTGCACACGGCTACCCTTAATCCGGAGCTACTTGATAGGCAAACTTGATACTGCGATGAGCTGCCCTTGAGTAACAAAATATGACCCACTTTTATGCCGGCTTTTCGGCGACGTAGGTCATAGCTGGATCGAGGGCTGCAAGTTCTGCCGACGTAGATATAGTCATACGTGACAATTTGAATTTAACTGTAACCTGCTCGCTGGAACGACGAATGCGGCAATTGAGCTGGCAGGTGAGGTCGAATAGTTGGTATATATATGTATGCAGTCATGATACGTCTGGTTTAAACTCTGTGATATGTCTACTACGTTGCTGCAGTGCTCTGGTTGCTCGCTCGTAGCACTGTCGGTGGAGCTGCGTGCTGTAGAGGTCATAGTAGTTTTCTTAGGTGGATCTGCGTCTACAATACCTCTGTGTTGCTTTTTTATCTAGTAGGTTTTCCTCCCTAGTTTCGACAAATTGTTCGTTCGTTTTTTCCCGGTTCAGGTAAATTTATGCTGTCGAGCTGATTAGTAATTCTCGCCAATTGTTCCTCGCAGTGTTCTTCGAGAATATCAGTTAAATAATTCTCAACCGTATAAATATAATCAGCGGCACATATTCATTGACAGACGTAGGAGAGAGGTTAATTGAAGAGCGGGACTTACCTAGTGGATTCATGGCGCAGCTTGATAAAGCGTTGCGGTGAAAGGCGTTCATTGAAACGCACCGCATGCCCAGTTCACTTGTGCCGCAGCCTGGTAATGTATTGAGTTGCTGTCCCTGAGGAACCCTTGTGACGTGGGTTCAATTCCGCTGAGCTTCGGAGAACTTTAATGTATTCTTTTCGTCATTGCTGAGCAGTACATTCCAAGCGGGACATAAATCGTTGCCGAAATTTGCCTCGACGAAGGTGGCAAATTTCAGGGCTCAATTGTTATGTTTCGAAGTTACCCAAGTGGGCGTCAAATAGTTTCTTTGAACAGCGCTTCCTACCCAGTCCCACGTCTATATGGGTCATGAGGGCACGAAGAAAGTTCGTTGACGATCAGCAGATACGTACACAATGCCACATACTCAGTGACCCGAGTTGGTTGATTGGTTTCGAACCCTCTTACCTCGGCAAAGCTGCCCATTGCTCTACCCCATTCGACCACGGTGTACACAGCGACCCAGGTAGACGTGAAAACGGTTAGATACAAACATACGTAGATACAAGCATACATAGATGGATATATCCATAGCCCCCGGAAAGTTTGCGAAGAACCCGAAGAAAGCTAATGCATTAAAATGCTCGTTTTGTATGTTTTAGGTACACCTTAAGGAATATCAGGTGGTCGAAATGAATACAGAGGGCTCCAGTACAACATCCCTCATAATCGAGAGGGCGTTTTCCCGACGGAAGCACCACAGTATCATTTAATGTGACGCGTTATTGTCGAGCTCGGCCCAGTTTTGTGTAACCGGTGTCTGGCAGGCATCTCATCGTTTTCGGGGGCTATTCTGGACGATAGTTTAGTCTAATAATGAGGAGCGATGGACCTCTAGGGCCGCCAGGTATGCATCACTTTGTATATGACACTTTGTATGTGCCTCCTTTGAAACCAAAACTAGGCTGATCTCAGAAGCAGCACTTGAAGTGGGAGGTAAGGCACCAAGGCAACCAGTACGTAAGCTCTCCGAAGTAACAAAGGACCTAATCAAGAAGCAGAAAACATGAAAGTGTCAAACTCGAGAGATCAGACAGAATTCGCTGAACTGTCGAAACTGATCAACAAAAACAAAGTAAGGGATATTCTAAATTACAACGTGGGAAATATTGAGGAAGCCCCAAAATGTGGATGCAGCCTGAAATCAGTCAGAATAAAATGTGGCATAGGACAACGCAAGATGCATGCACTGAAAGATACGCAAGGTGATATCATCAGCACTTTCGACGACATAGTTAAAGCAGCGGAATAATTCTATACTGACCTGTACAGTTCCCAAAGCAGCCAAGGTATTTTCATTCGAACTATTGATCAACAGGATACAGAGATTCCTACTATAACTGGCGATGAAGTTATAATAAGGCCCTTACCGGGCTTGTGCAGGGGAAAAGCTGCTCGAAAAGATAGAATAACAGTCGATTTATTCAAAGACGGAGGATATATCCTGCTTGAGAAGCTTGCAGCCCATTATACGCAGAGCCCAACGACTTTAAATGTATCAGAGATCTGGAATAATGCCAACATTATACTAATATATAAGAAGGTAGACGTTAAGGAACTGAAGAACTATAAACCCATTAGCTTGCTTTCAGTATTGTATAAAATCTTCACCAAGATAATTTCTAATAAAATCAGGGCAACACGTGACTTCAGTCAACCAAGAGAACAGGCTTCCTTCAGGAAATAATATTCTACGATGGAATATTACGACTCGAGCAAGCCGGCGTCCCCGATGATGCTCGGGATGCATGTTGCGCGGTAGTTTGTCGATGCTCAAGGATTCTCTTAAGCATGGCGGTATCTTGACCTTGCGGTCCGCGTCGGAGATGTAGCGTTCTCCGTAGCCGAGGCGCGCAAGGACCGATCTGCCCGTCGGCGTGAGCTTCAGCCTCTCGAGTTGGTTGATTTTCTGGGCTTCCACCAGCTCTTGCCAGGTGTTATGAGCACCCATTTTGAGAAGTCGGGTTGTAGATGCCACGGGTGGTAGACCCATGGCGAGCTTCGTAGCTTTGCGGATGATGACATTGAGCTTGTCGACTTCGCAATTCTTGAGAGCCAGGTACGGGGTTGCGTACGTTATTCTGCTGGTCAGTAGAGTTTGAACGACTCTCAGGGTGTCTTGCTCCTTGAGGCCACTGCGTCGATTGGCTACTCTCCTTACGAGGTGTGTGAGTTGGGAGATTGTGCGTTGGAGCCGTGGGAGCGTGGCGACTCCTGATCCATCTCGGTGGAGGTGCAAGCCTAGTACTCGAAGCGAGGCGACCTTCGGTATTTGAATCCCGTTGAGCGTGACGCATGGGTCTGGAGCTTCGCAGGTGGGAGGTCTACCCCTCGTGCGTGCCTTGAGTACGAGTAGCTCCGATTTCTCGGGTGCGCAGTGGAGGCCGCAGCTATCAAAGTAGTGCTCGATAACATCAACCGCTTCTTGAAGGCAACGTTCTTGCTCTCCGGTGCTCGTTCCTCGCGTCCAGAGCATGATGTCATCCGCGTAGAAGGCGTGACGCAGGCCTGGGATGTTTTCGAGAAGTCGGGGGAGCTTGAGGAGTGCTACGTTGAATAGGAGGGGCGACACGACGGAGCCTTGCGGCGTTCCCCTGTTCGGCAGCTTGAATTCCTTACTGCGTAAGTTGGATATCCCCACAGTGGCCGTTCGGCCGGTGAGGAAGTTACGGACATAGCCGTAGGTCTTTGAACCGCAGGCGGTCTCCTCGAGCTTTTGCAGTATCGCTTTGTGGCTGACATTGTCAAATGCGCCCTTCACGTCGATGGCAAGGACGCACGACTTGGTATTCTTGCTAAGGTGGTCAATGAAGTCGTCCTTTAGGAGAAGAAAGACGTCTTGCGTAGAAAGAAGCTGGCGGAAGCCGAACATGGTGTCTGGATAGTGCCCATTGTCTTCGAGGTGCGATGAGAGCCGGTCGTGGACCATATGCTCAAACAGCTTACCAACGCACGAAGTGAGAGAGATTGGTCTCAGGTTCTCGAGAGCTGTGGGCTTGTTGGGCGTTGGTATCATGAGCACTTCCGAGTGCTTCCACGCGGCCGGCAACTCTCCTTTGTCCCAGCACTCGTTGTAATACCGGAGGAGAGCCGTCAAGGCCTGTTGGGGCAGCTGTCGTAAGTGCTTGTTCACTACCCTGTCCTTGCCTGGGCTCGTGTTTCTCGTGAGCTTGGAGATGGCTGCTTGGAGCTCTGCTGGTGTAAAGGGCCGGTCCAAGTCAGCGTTGGGTCTGCCTTCATATTCTTTGAGTGGCGGGGTTGTCGCTGGTTCAGAGGGACCGCGGAGCTTGTTTCATAGTTCGCGGAGTAGGTCTTCCTCCGAGCCGTCGTAGTTGTGTGCTAATCGACGGTTGTGTTGCCGTTGCTGCGTCTTGGTGGGGCCTTCGTCGAGGAGAGCGCGCAGCAGGTGCCACGTTTTCTTGGTACTGAGCGTGCCCTGAAGAAATGAGAAGGAAATTTACAGAATAATAAAATTAAGTCGGAGTGCATAAGGCAGGCATAACAAAAACCTGACTGGGAGCTTATCACTGTCGTTGAGAAGAAAAGCGTACAATCATTGCATTCTATTGGTACTAACATATGGGGCAGAAACTTGGAGTTTAACACAGAAGTTCGAGAACAAGTCGAGGACAGCACTGGACAAATAGAGAAGTTTAAGTTAAGGACTGAGCAAATAGCGAAGCTGCGACCGCACCTAGCTTTATCCCGGTTCTGCCAAGTTTTTGCGAGGTTATATTCACGGCCACTGTCATCAGACTGCTTTATCGAGTGCTTTATGTTAACTGCCCTCCATGTCGATTTATTTCACAACTCTTTATCTTGTAAAGCTTGATGCCCGGGTGCCAGGTAAACAATAGGAAAAAAAATCAGCAGCCCTCCCTTGTCGAAGAAATGGCGGTAAGCGATGCTTCTTGTGTGTTTCGTCGGTGTTCCTCGGAACGAATTGCATTGACGAATACAACATTGTGCTTGAACCGCAACCGGTCACATGCACTGCAGCTGGCTCTGAAGTTCCGGTTGACAAACTCGCGTCGAAACCTCGCCGTCGCACCGGGGAAGTTGGCGCTATAGCGTTGCCGAGGCGTGCAACACTGTTGTCGGGTTCTTGGCAGGCTATTGTCCGGCTATAGTCCCGCTACGATGGCCCTTGCAGGGTGGCACGTCAAGTCATCGACGTTGTGTATGAAATCGAAGCAGTCGACGCGCCAGCGCCATCTACACCACCGCCCTCTGCTATCGCGCACGTTGCGAGATTTACGCCGTTCGTCACCGGCGCCTCTGGTCCGTCATAGCAAGCACCGGTCAACGCTTTCGCCCGGGGGGGAGGGGGGGTATAGTGCCACGAGACAGTGTAAGGGTTGCTACTGTCGGTCGGACGAAGCCGGCGGCGACGAAGTGGCCAGAGTCGCGCGACAGCCTTGGATCCGTTGCCGCTGCTTGTGGCTGTTGTAACCTTGTATATAATTGTAATTTCTAAATAAACGTTATTTCCGTAACAATATTTACAAAATGTATACAACGGGCCGGAGACAGGCGTGCGGGAACTCCTGTCTCCTGGAGAACGAGCTCCTGTTCCATGAGACAGCAGCTCCTGGAAGCTCATAAGGTTTGACAAAGCTCATAAGATAGGCTGACACGTAGTGTCGTGCTCATGCAACCTCCTGCCATCGCCCGTTGGTGGGTTAACAAGCTTGTTCGAGAACAACCAGCAAAAAAAAAAGAGCTACAGCTGTCTAATTTGTTGCAAAGACTCAGAACGGAATGCCTCACCGGACAAATGTAGTTTTTAACGTTATGCACACATAAAAAAAAACACAAGCATGAAATGCACCGTATACACATAGAATGCACAGCCTGTCTTGATCAAGGCCATCATCGTAGCTGCTCGCAGCGGAGATCGTCTGCAGAGATTGTGCCATCACTACTAAATGTGTCCTCTTCGAGGTTCACCATCACTGGGTACGGACAGTCAACAACATCATCAATGATGTGATGCACTGTATTCATCGAGTCTTCTTCATCTTGAACGTGCTCTACGTACTTCTTCCACTTCTCAGCACTTACTTGGTGCTATCATTCCATTTCAGCGGCTCCACTTCTTACATCTTGAATCTCCTGTTTTTCCTGGCAGTAAAACCTTTGACGCCACCCCATGCTAGCTCTATCGGATTGAGTTGGCAGCGATAGGGTGGCAAGCGCACAGCGACGTGGCCTGATGCTGCAGCAATGCAGTCCACTCGGTATCGGTTTCCACCTGTGTTAGTGTTTTCGACTAGCTTCATGAGCTCAGCCTTTACCATGTCCTGGCTATACGCAACACCCTTTGCTGAAAGCCAGTCCTCTATTTCCTTTTTGAGGCTGCGCACTTGCTGTACCTCATCCTGCTTCGCGGAGGGATAAGATCCGTTGTCCTTAACTATAACACTTCGCGGTGGCAGAAGAGGCAGCAATTTCTCGGTGAAGCACTTTTAGTTGTGCTCTACATTCATCTCCTCATGATAATTGCCTGAGCTTTTGTATGCGCGAAACACATCCCCTGCATCTCGAACAAAGCCATTTTCATTGCCTCAGTGGCTCACAATAAGCCTTTCCCAGTGGGGTTTTGGAGGCCCCTTGACAGTGCGGAACGATGCGTCTTATGCAGGTTGTCTATATATACGGTTTCTTCAACCCACACTTGACTACTTGTGTAGCCGGCGTTGACCCACGTTTCGTAGGTGTAAAAAATCTGCAAAATTTGTCGTAGCGATTCTGCAGCAGGTAGTGGCAGCAAAAGAGACAGAATAAACTTTATGCAAAAAGAGCACACGAGCGTAGGTAGCTCCTCTGCACTGCACTGGGTGGTCACCTCAGTTCAGGAGTCCAGCGACCTTAGCGCCTCTTCTCGCTCGGTTGACCACGTTGAGCTGGTCCGTCGAATCGGAGTTGGACCTTCCATTGCCGTGTGGTGGGGTGTGTTATGTTTGTGAGCTGTGGTATGTTCGCGCATACCCATACCCTGTGCTAAAGCAATGGGTATTGATCGTAGTGTGGGAATTTACAGGAATACAGTGCAGGGTGCATGTAGTGGTAGATGCTCAAAGGTGGAGGCAAGACTAAATAATGTGCGTTGCTTCAATGAGCAGTGCGTTGCGACACCGCTTCTTGTATCGGAAGCCAAGCTTCGACAACCTGTCGATCGTTGCCGTCGATAGGGATAGCAGTCGCTGGCCCCTCCGAAGTGGCGCATCAGCTTGGCGAAAGTGTGGATCTAGTTTCTCCGAAAAAAGCTGTGCGCAACCATTCGCAACACCGCCACGTAAAAGTGGTGCAGCTTCTTTTTGCGCTCACGACCTCTTCCGCCAGAACGCTTCTTCGGTGTCAGTACTCTCCACGCCTTTTCTTATTCCGACACCCACTCGTACAGCGCCCGCTCGCTTACCTTCGTAAGTTGCGCTGTCCTCTTGACGAGAAAATTCGCGCTGGCTCCTTCCCCACACTCACTGCGAGGTAATTCTGAAACATTCAAAGCTAACATCTTTGCCGCTTTCGGGAAACATTCCGCTTTGGAAGAACGGCGTGCACTACAGAGCTTGCATGTAGGCTCCCTAGCAGGAAGCCTCCGCTTCTTCCTTTTTGCGTTTGGTTGCTACGCTCGTTTAACTGCATGCAAAAAAAAAAAAGCTCTCAGTACCGTCTGCGCAAGAGGCTCAAATCAGTGCCGAAACCGTGGATTGACTTCTGGCATATCTGCAACAAAATCTTCGAATGTGCAAGCTAGAATTTCTATTTTTACGGAAAGTAAGAAAACCACTTGCAATACTAAAGCCAAGGAGCTTAAAAAATGAAGATGAAGGCCTCCTAGTGGGCATTGAATTCGATCAACACGCGCGGCGATACCTAATGTAGTGATTAGAGCAAGGAACAGAACATGCAAAAGCGCACTATTTGACGCTGCCCCGGGACACCACTACCGCGCGCTTTGTAGCTTCCACACTGCTGCACCCATCTTATCAGATGAAGTGTAATGATAGATCATAAATCAATTCAGCGAGTTGCGTTGTGCAAGATAGGCCAGACCGAAAACCATGCTGGGCCTCCAAGAAAAAATTGTGTTGTTCAAGGTGCTTAATAAGACCAGAGTACGCCACATGTTCTAGTGTTTTACACCAAATGGAAGTACGTGAGATTGGCCTGTAGGTACTTACTTTGCTCCGGTCACCAGTTCTGAGGTATGGGCGTTGCTTGGCGAATTTGCATTCCTTCGGTAATCTTTTACTCTGCAACGATTTGTTGAGGACCCCTGCCAAATACAGTGTGTGTGCTACAATGTTGATGTATTTGACCTAGTACGGCATCGGGGCCATGAACAGCATGTTGATCTAGCTTACAGAGGAGAGTTCAATGCCTGATTGGTTCATTGCTATGTCTGTCATGACCAGTAGCTGCCTAGGTGCATATAAAACAGTATTTAAAGAGTTTAGGAAGAAAATACAGTGGAAGTATTTATTAAAACATTCAGCCTTGCGTACATCATAATTTATTAGGTTGACCATGTTTTGTAACAGGTAGACCAGAATTATATGTTTACTTGTTTACTGTTTTAAAGTTGTGAAATTTAGTTCCCCACTTTTTTATGATTACATGTGATTTCTTCCAGGAGCTAACATATACTTGTTACTTTCCATTTTCATTTTCTTCTCTTGTTCGGAACCTAAAATCTTCAATTGGTTGTATAAATATTCCTTCTTGGTTCCACAGCATTCTTATTACAATCGGGGTTTCTTCTTGATAGACTTGCGTAGTTACTTGTTGATCAAAGGCTTTTCTATACGACTCTTTGCAGAAAACGTATTTGAAAGAACGCATTGGTATATCAAAAAAGTATATTTCTCTTTGAATACCTGCCGCAAGTTTTCGAAATCCACTGTCACTATAGTACACAAATTGCAACCAAAATGTGTCTAATTCCTTTTATCTTATGCCTATTGCATGCTACACTTGCCTTGACTACTTCATGATCACTGATCCCTGGTGTAGCAATAACTAAGCGCACTGATTCACTTCGATTAGAAAAGAAGTAGGTCTAGAATGCTACTAGCCGTTGAAATAGTTCTAGTGGGAAAGTTAACAAACTAAAGAGCTGTACGTCCGGTCAACAATGGGTGATAATGTTTCCATACAACATCAGGCATAATAAAAACACCTGCAAGTAGGTACATTCATACAAAAACGCCCTTGAACAACTTAAAAATGGTTCTGCATTCATGTTTTTTTTCGGAGGCGGGTAAAAAGAACTTAAAGTAACGCTCCTCCCGTTCGAGATATCTAGCTGGCACCAAACACACTTTGCAGAATAATCATTGACTTGTTCCACGGGTATACTGGATACGTCAACATGCGCGAGAGCAAACGCCCCTCCACCTTGCGCATTACGATCCCTGCGAAAAAGGCGGTAGCCCACGAGAAATATTTCAGGTGCCAACCAAGAGTCTCTTTCGATAACAAGCTGAGGTTGCGACATAGAAATAAGGCTCGCGAAATCTTATGCCTTGGTTTTCAAACTTCCACAGTTCGTAACAGTGAACAAGCGTTCAGATACTGAACGATTTCCACGCTGGGAAAGAAAGTGTCCTTGCAGCTATTGCGTGCATTCTTTAACAAAACTGTCGATTTCATTGTAGACGTATGTTTGAACGTCTATAAGTAACTTATTATACTTTCAGATATACTTAACATTGTGTTCACGAGCATAAGCTAACAGCTTGCTTCGAGCTTGGCGCACACTCCTCGAATATTTTGGAAGCAGGTGACAAAACGCGTTGTTTGTCTTCGAAAAGCGCAAACCTAACAATTATCGGACGCACCCTATTTTCGGAGTGTTTTCCTATACTGTGCGCTCTTATAAGGGCGAAAGAGTTAATCATTACTCTTAACCTTTCTGTACATATAGAAACCACCTTACTGTACTGTTCATCCCAAGCACGTTTTTTTTTGTTTTGTTTTAGACTCTGAGTATTTTTCACTGGAATATCAAGCAAAGCAACTGAGTCATGAACAGTTAAATAAAATACGAGCAAGTTTCTTATAAAATAAGGAACTTGCAAATCAAATAGGGTCAAAACATCTGCGACAAGAGCATTTGTTACTACCACCAAATTTTAAAGTTCACATCGAACGAAGGAAAACAAAAATTAAATTACGGCGTTTTACTTGCCAAAACTGCTACTTAATTATGAGGCATACCGTTGTGGAGGGCTCCAGAATAATTTTGACCACGTGGAGTTCCTTTTTTTTTACATCAACAACAAGGCCTTCTTGCATTTGGCCTTCCTCAGGATTCGATCCCGCGACCGCACCAATGTGACTGTCGCCAAGACTTTGCCTCAGGTGAGGCAATGGCTGGCGGTGACCTCGACGTGCAAGCGAACGGGCGACCAAAAGCTGTGATTACGAATTATGAAGTCTGCCAGTAACCCGCGCTACCTCAGTGTCATCGGCCCGTCACGAAGGCATTACATGGAGCTCAAGCCCTCTGACAACGTCGTCATTGCAACGCGGCTGTACGAGCTGGCCGTATGGCGCTGCTAACTATTATTCAGCAAATGACGTAAAAGTGACATAAAAGTGAGACAAGGCATCCGTGTCACCGCTACATGAACCTCGCACACTGTAGCCGAACCCCCAATGCGAAACATTGCATGAACACGCACACGGCAGGGCGCATGCGAGAAAGTATTTTATGAGAGCCAAATCCACCCACATTCCGTGTCGGCACTTCCCGGGTTCACCATCGACGAAAGAAGCAGGCTCACAGGCGGTGTAACTTCCATTACGACACTAAAATGAATCGCGAAACTTTAAACACACGAGACTTCTAGCCGAAAATGCCTAAAACGGAGGAATGCTGGGCACTTCAGGCAGCGGATCTGTGCTAGCGCCCCCTGCCGATTGCTCTCACAGGAGTGCCTGTGTTTCAATCGCAGATTTTATTGTGTTGCCGTACGCAGTATTAATGTGCTCCGGCACAGAGTTTGTTGGTCTCTCCGAATTTGCCATTGGAAATGACATTCGATGGGACGAGGACATAGCGATCCAACCAGATAAGTGAGTGGCCACGCTTGGATCTCGGTCGTGCAAGCTGTGCAAGCGAAAGTAACAATGACTCATTCAGCGGTGTGATTTTGTTCTCAGATAAACGTGAGCCACGAAATGCAGACATGGCTATGGTACAGAAAACACTGCTAAAATATCCGAATGGGTAAGGCTCGAGTCGACCCCCGCAAACTAGTTCTTAAGCACAAGCCAGGTGTGATGGAACAGAGCAGCTCATCGTACCTGATTAAAACATTGCACAATTGGAAGTTCACTAATACAGGTCTGGTGCGGCGAACAGGCGAGAATGCCTCCGCGACCGAACTGGCGTACTTCGGTGATCAAATTGTTAGAGTGTGGTGTCGCATTGCGAAGCTCTCCCTGAGTGGCTTTGGGATTTTTCATGAGAATAGACTCTCCGTTTGTCGGCAACAGGGCCACAGGAACGTCTCTGAGCCCGCAGCATAGGAAAAGGACGTTTGGAAGATTATTAGTGGAAGTGCCGACTAGTCAGCGTTTGCCGGCCCGGGATAGGAAAAAGACATCAGTCTGGTGTGCCCAATCAATGATCGATATCCAGCCGGACCGCCGAAAAGACAACATTCTAAAGTGCTTCGACTGTGGCTGGTTTGTATGACATGACTGAAGATGAACTGGTGAACTGAAGCTGCAGAGGTGAGCACACACGGACACTGAAGAAAGAACAAGAAAGGAACACGGACCTTGTGCACACATAATTGTTTCAGGGTCAGTTGTCAAGGTCGATGCTCCCGAATCTCGAGCGAAAGCAACGTTGGCTGCTGAAACACCGTAGCAAAGGGAGGCCAATTAGCATGTTATAGAGAAGCTTACCAAGTGCGGAAGCGTGCATTAATGAAACACTGTGTGCAGTCTTTATAAAACCAAGCCTTTCGCTCGTAATAACTAGGTTTACAAAAATTGAAACCTCAGCCAGATTTTTTTACTATTGTGTACCGCCCGATTCATGGCCTATCCCACGTGGTGAGTCTAGCAACAGTCACAGGCACCGGTCAACCAAAAATCTTACGAACTCGCCTCAGCGGTGGAGTACCTGTAGCTGTCTGCTTTCCGCTGCTGGTGCGAGCGTTGTGCGCACACGACCGTTTCTGCTGAGCAGCTCCGTGCATGTGCTTTGTGCTGAGGAGCCTAAACGCTAAGCCTAGCGCTGTCTAATAACACACTGGTCGCTCATGAACGCTGACCGTTCTCCATCGGCCTCATCTTGTGCGCCATGGAGGAGCCACGCCTGCGACGCCACTGGCGACGTTCCTCATCACGTAACCGTTGTGAGACACCTGGCCGCTGTCAGGGCTCAGCTCCTCCAGTCTAGCAGCACTTGCCTGGCGTGCTACGTCGCACCCACATCGTGCGAGAAGGAACAGCGCAACGCTAATAGCTGAACTTTGCGATCAATCTGTTATTTATGCCAATTCGTGTTAGACGCCCCAAACAAGGCTAGACTGTGCCCAGACAGTCGGCCCTGGTTCTTCGACTGGAGCCACGGTGGAAGATGTATATTATTTACGTGAGGACACTCGCGAGACGCGAACGACCAGATAAAGTAGTAACAGTGCGCAATGGAACCGGAGACCTATCGGTGGGACGAGAACACTTCAAGATATAAAAAAGTTTTATTGGGTTTATGTCCCGTTGGTATAACAACCGGCACTTGTCGGGAAATACGAAATGATTGAGCGACGCGCCAAAGTACGTCACCGTGGTGAGGGAAGAGCGTGGTGGAGAGACACGCAAGAGAGGGCATCGCCTCGATGGAGCAGGTACGGCAGCGTGAGGGTGTTCCTTGGCCGCACAGGTTCTCGCATGCGTTCTAAATGAAGTTGCGTCGTCCCGCCGATAGGTATCCGCTGCCATCACCAGGCCGATGAACGCGTGCCGTTGCTACTTTGTCTGGTCGATCGCGTCTCGCAAACAAGCAGATATGAAGGTAAAGGTAAATGGCTTAAGGAGCTAGATGGGTGGGGCCGGAAGTCCAGGGCTCCACTGGCTTTTGCCGCCAACCGGAAGTGGCCTAGAAGCGCTATAGTCGCACTTTGGGGTACGAGCTAGCGAGGAGTGCCTCCCATTGCACCTGAGAGTTGTCTATTCTATAGTTATCCTGTAATGAATTGAGTTTCTCTGGTCTTTCACAACAATCCCATGAAATCTCGTAAAGGATTTGTGGTGAGTCGCGGCACCATGGACAATCGTGCCATTACAAGTTGTAAATATTTTGTGCAATCTCAATAAATTTGGATAGACCCCCCTTTGAATTCTACGGAGGTCCATTGCGTCTTCCGCTTCAGGAGACTTGTGGGGGCGCCATATTTTAGGCGTGTGCCTCGCTGATGAGCAAGAACCTCGCGCGGGGCCAACAGAGCAAGGTCACCATCCCCTCCTCGTGAAGGCCATCCGGTGTCGTGTGGGGTGGTTGTAATTGGGAGGGCGGCTGGTGCTCCGCTCGGTTCGTGAGCTCTCGAGCTAGAACGTCCGCCCTCTCGTTACGCTATTGGCCTGCATGTCTAAGGCTCCAGACCAGCATATAAGTGTTTTACAGCGAAGCTGTTGAGAGCCAGTTGGCCCTAGATTGTGTCCGCGTGTAGATACATACTATCATCTTCAGGATGGGGCTCCATATGCGTTGCTGGTTTGGCTCCATATGCGTGGCAGTTTCCCGCCAGTTGTGCCTTAGCACAGGTGTCAAAACGGATGACTAACATGACTTCTAAGCCATGACATCAATAACATCACATACTCGTCAGTTAGGTCACGATTAAAAATAAGAAAATCACGTGTGGCGCATAGCCGCATTGGATATGCGGGTACCAATCCGGGATATGCGGGTGTGAACCAGGAATAAGAAAGAACGAAAAGAAAGAAAGAAGGACGGAAAGATAGAAATAAATAAAGAAAGAGTGAAAGAAAGAAAGAACGAAGGAAGGAAAGAAAGTATTCACGTATGGCGCATACCCTCGTTGGATACATGGGTGCGAGCCGTCGAGAGGCGGAGCGGGACAGATCTCACAATATCCTGACGCTGCCGTGCAGTGTGCCGCGGCTATAAAGGCTGTGACTCATACGCTAGTTTATGACGATGTGGCGGACTTGGCGCCGCAAATTCAGTGCTTGGTCAACACGCTGATGGCAATGTATCCTTCCCAATATATGGCAATATAAGCCTTCCCGGCTTTCGCGCTCTCGATCTTTAATTGCCCAGGCGATGTCGCACTCCGCCTTGGCGATCGCGGACGTGTACATTGAGGCGCTTGATATCACGCAACTCGAGTCTCTATTGATTACTGTAACCTTTGAGCGCTACCGACCGAGATGTGCCCAACAGGTCCTGGTCACAACTGTTTTTATGAGAAGTTTATTTCGACAAAGACATACATATGCACTTGGCTTCAAGTACAAGAAAACATTCAAATGCTAACGGCACTGGCACATACAATCAAAAGGGCACATTATGAAAAACGGAACACAATTAGTTTGAATACAAATCTGGCAGGTGTTCTGACCTGTCAGAGGTTAATGTGTTAGTACGGCAACAGCTGCGCAGTAATGCGCCCATTTCGGAGCTTTATAAAACGTGTTGACCATTTCCGCAGGAACTGGTCTTCGTTTAGGTAGATAAGGTCTACGCACGCCTGTTCGTACGTCAGTTTACGTAAACGGCGTAGTAACGGGTACATAGCTCGCTTTGGCTGACCATGTAGTTCCGCTGATCCTCGTTGGCGCTACAACACAAATGCACCTATGCACACAAGATAACATCGAAGAGATTTCGCGGTGGTGTTCTTGATTGTATGCGCACCTAGAACATTCGCCACAGCAAGAACCAAAACGTTTTTGAAACAGGACAGTCAAAGAAGGCATGCTGTAGCGTTTCTTTTTTGGATAGCGGTTATTGGGAGTTATTCCCCACGCTGCCGTGCGGGTCCTCGTAGGCAAAACGCGCCAACCTCGTCT
Source organism: Dermacentor silvarum (assembly GCF_013339745.2). Classification (NCBI taxonomy): domain Eukaryota; kingdom Metazoa; phylum Arthropoda; class Arachnida; order Ixodida; family Ixodidae; genus Dermacentor; species Dermacentor silvarum. The sequence continues at coordinate 87,586,722 of NC_051163.1, forward strand.
TCAGACGAAGTCGCCCACCTCGGCGGGCACTGCCTACGAAGTCAGACTGCGCCAGTTGACACTACTGCACCTCTGCAGTTCCTCGCGCTTTAAGTTTTCGACGGCTAAACATTCGCACACCTCTGTTAACGGAGTTTTCGCTAAGTCAACATCAGGTAGAGCTGATCGAATGGACTGGAGGCTGCTGCATGCGTCTTTATAGTATGGCGATGGCTGTTCCGCCTTCGGGCCTGTCCTTTTTTTTCGATATAGAGAGCTTTTTCGAGGTACCTAAAATATATTTTACAAGCTTTCTGCCTGGATAGTCGCAGTTATTCACGAGGTCATAGAAACCTCGCAATGCGAGGACAGAGCTCGTAGTTCTGATACAAGGGATGCTAAGACCACCTGGTTCCGTTGGGAGCCGAAAGAGCGGGCGTGCCACTAGTTCAGCCTTGTCGTTCCATTGCAAAGAACCGCAGAGTGTGGCTGGCCTCTGCGAAGCCCTGCGTGTCATGGCGGGCGCGCTATGCGGGTTACGTTGTAAATTGCCGCGCAAACACTGGATTTCACGATGTAGCAGCACTCGGCTAACGTCAACGAGAACTTTGATGACACTGACTAGCTTCTTTTCTGCTTTCTTACGCAGGTCTGTCCACGTCTGCTGTGCTACTATCCCGGACGTGAGGAACACTACTCCCAGGACTTTGACTCCAGCTACCCAATCGACTTCTCCGCCAAGGGCGGATGCAAAGCTCCCGAAGGCCATCGCCTTGCTTTTATCTTTGTTCAAAAGGGCTCGGGATAATTCGGAGTATTCCTTAAATAAATGTCCGAAGGCGTATGTTCGAAGGCTTAAACTAAGCCTTCGTTTAAGCCTTGGGACGGTTCCGAAGGCTTAAACTACGCCTTCGGAACCGTCCGAAGGCGTAGTAGCTCTCTTGGTTTCTCAAGTAGAGGGATATGTCGTCTTCATATGCGGACACCTTTATTTCTCCTTGGCCTGGCAAGGGAAAGTCGCGTATAGACGGGAAAAGTGAAATGCGGCGCAAGCAAGGATCAAGACAAAGAACAAACAGGTGCGAGCTCTTTCAGCACCCTTGCCTAAGGCCTCGTGTCACGGGGAAAGAATCGCTTAGACGGCCGTTTAAGAGCAGCTTCACAGATAAGCCACAATACAGAGGCCGATTTCATCTAGGAATTCGGCGGGAAAGCCGAAGGCTTCCAGTACACCAAACATGTATCTGTACTCAACTCGATCGAAACCTTTCGCTTGCTCCAGCGATACGAAACAGCCTGGGATATGTGTCCTAGAAGCGAACGTAAAAAGCTCCCTCGTCAATGCTAAAGATAAAAAATTGAACGCCCAAGAATGCTACACATCTGCGTCTGGCTGTTTAGGTCGGAAAGAGCGCCGCTTATCCTCTTCGCTAGCATTCAGGAAACTATCTTGTAGACTGCAGAAGAAGCCACCACAACATTTCGCCAGCAGGAGGTGGCAGAAGCATCGACGGGAAAATGGACGCATCCAACAGACATCATCGGTCAAGGTAAACTGGGCGGAGGTCGTGGTTCCCAAAGCTGCACATACTACACCCATTACACAAAACGTAGAATATCAAAGAGTAATCACAGAAAACAAACTGAAACAACGCCTAGACAGATATGAGAGCAAAATAGCCTGGCTCGAAAAACAGCTGTCCCAACTTATGGGAACCACAAGACCCACAGTACAGTCTACACAACAGCAAATAGTCAGCCCAAAGGAAAAGCCACAAGAGAACGGGCACACACAACCGCAACCTACACCAGACCGTGATCCTGTAGTTCACACAGGTATACAACAACCAGAAGCAAACCTCACGATACAACAACTGCAACTAATGCAACAACAAATAGAGCAGCAAACTAAAATACAAATGCAGCAGTTTTTGGTAGAATTTCAGGAACTAAAGCGTTACGCTCATGAAACCCTTAACAAAGAATCGAAGCGTAGACGTAAGCATACCATACAGAGATCCCAGGAGTCCGATCCGATGACAAAAACATGCTTACCTCGGACGCTGAAAGCACAACCACCACCTCGCATCATGGCAAATAGGCGACCCAGAACAAAAGAGAATCTCACAACATGGTCCTGGAACTGTCGTTCCTTGCACAACAAACACGCTACCTCACACTATACATACAGGCGGCGCTGATCCCTCCAGACATAATCTGCCTGCAAGAAGTAGGAGCTAGGCCCAAGGCGATTTCGGGCTACAGACTGCACATAGAGCCTAACCACAAATAGCGACACTCGTCAGGAAGGAATTCGCAGTGACACTCGCAATGGTAGCGCACGAAGACACTACACACCACAACGTCACGCTCTGGCCAGCCAAGAAGGGACGTCCGAAGCAGGTAATATGCAACCTATATAGTCCCCCACATGACCGGAAAGCGGAGTTTGGCCACATCTTCCAACATCTGAACACCACGCTTGAACCACGCGACCGCCTAATCATCACAGGGGATTTCAACGCATTGCACACGACATGGGGATACGCCAAAGACAGACCCAAAGGTACGAGACTACTAGAGGCGATACAGCGATATGACTACATACTCCTCACGACACCGGGAAGGCCGACCCGAATGGGAAACAGCATAAACAGGGACACCACACCCGACCCTGTCATCACCAACAATGCCAGGGCCATGCACTGAATGACACCATGGGCAGCGATCATAATATAGTGGAAATAACCTATGAAACAGCTCAACTGCCACGCCCCCTCGGAAAAGCCAAAATCACAAACTGGACTAAGTATCGAGAGCAACAAGAAGTAGGAAATGGGCCCAAACCAGGAACCATCGCTGACTGGACTCACTACATTAAGGGCCTCTATGATGAAAACACTAAAATATATCACACTACGGCAGACACCCCCGCCATCGACAACCACTTGACACACCTTTGGGAAGCTCGTCGGGGACTCACCAAACGGTGGCGCCGACAGAAACTAAACAGAAAACTGAGACTCCGAATAGCGGAAATCACAGAGAAGGCGAACGCATACGCGAAAGAACTCTACCATAACAATTGGCGCACATTCTGTGACTCCCTAAGAGACACATTAAGCACGAAAAAGACATGGAACATCCTGCGGAGTCTTTTGGACCCCTCAACCACAAGAACCGAAACAAATGCTACACTCCAACGGTTAGCAGGGGAACTTCAATGGGACCATGATGAGTTAATACAAGAGCTGAAACAACGGTACACAGGAGAACGCAAGCGGGACGGAAATTCAATAACTAGTCAAGAATACAAAGGAACACCCAACCACGAGCTGGAGGCACCCATCACCTTCGCAGAGGTGTATGCAGCGGCGCAAAGCTTCAAAAAGAATACAGCACCCGGATTGTATGGTATTACAAACGCCATGATACGGAACCTTAGCACTGACACATTACAAGCCATCACGGACCACTTCGATCAAGAAATATGGACACTGGGTGGAAAACTACCCACTGAGTGGACAATGGCCCAGATCGTACTAATACCGAAACCAGGAAAACGGAGAAGCCTTGACCAGCTGCGACCAATATCACTAACATCCTGTATGGGCAAAATGTTTGAAAAAGTCATACTCATTCGCCTCGAACAATACACAGAAGAACAGGGGCTCCTACCAACATCTATGTACGGATTCAGGCGAGGGATGCCTGCCCAGGACATATTCTTATTGCTCAAAGAGGAGGTGCTCAACCCACCTCCAGGTAGCCTCAACAACTTACTCCTTGCCCTCGACATCGAAAAAGCCTTCGACAACATCGTGCACTCTGCCATACTAGACGGCCTCACAGCCATTGGATGCGGTGAACGCATATTCCATTATGCCTCTACATTCCTTGGCAATCGCAAGGCACAGATTGGCATGGCCGGAACCAACTCACCATCATACGAACTTCCACTGAAAGGCACGCCCCAGTGTTCCATCCTGTCCCCATTCCTGTTTAACATCGGGCTCCGGAAGCTAGTCCTACAACTCGAGGATATACCGAATCTGGGCTGTGCCTTTTACGCGGACACATTACACGATGGGCAACAAAGGGCTCCTACGGAAAACGGCAAGATGTCCTGAAAAACGCTATAGACAAGATTCAAAGCTACCTTCAGGCGGCAGGTATGACCTGCGCCCCAAAGAAATCGGAATACCTGCAGATAAGACCACCGCGCACCCAGTCCAACCGTGCACCCCACTTCACCTGACGATTGCCGGACAAGGCATCAACAGAACCCTGGTAGCACGAATCCTGGGCATGCACATACAAGAAAATAACAGCGTAAAGACGGCAATAGACAAACTCAAACACACCGTAAAAAGTATTACAACCCTCATAGCTAGAATAGCAAGAAGTAAAGATGGGATGACAGAAGGCGAGACATTACGCCTCGTACAGGCCTTCGTCCTCACCCGAATCACCTTCGCTCTGCCCTTCCAAGCTACACGCAAGACCGAAATAGAAAACATCGACAAGCTCATAAGAATCGCATACAAAGCTGCACTCCAACTTCGGAATTGCACGAGCACAGGCAGGCTCATGTCGATAGGCATAAATAACACATATGAAGAACTGGCAGCCGCAACGCTAATCGCACAAAGAGAACGACTCAACACCACACAACAGGGCAGAAAACTACTGCAATGACTGGGATACCCGCTCACCCCCCAATGCTGCGGAGACGACACAGTCATCGTACCGATGCACCTACAGACTCGCATCATCGTGGAACCGGTCCCCAAGAACATGCATCCACTATACAACCAAAAGCGCGGGCAAGCACGAGCACGAAAACTCCTCCAGAGAAGGAACGATCCTGATACTTACTTCACCGACGCTAGCCTTTACTCCACAACACCACAAGGCCCCAGAAAACCGGCATACGCAACGGCAGTAGCTAACCAAAAGAAAGTGGTGGCCTGCGCATCTATACGCACCAGATCAAGCGCCACCGCAGAGGCAGCAGCCATAGCCCTCGCAATTAAAGAAGCAGAACGAAGAGGTCGCTCCGCATATATCCTGACGGATTCACAGGCCGCCTGTCGGTTATATATTAGAGGCACACTTCCCAGGTGCGTCACCGATATCCTGGGCCCCACGCTGACTGAGGACCATGGGATCGTCTGGTGCCTAGGGCACACAGGCCTCGAAGGCAACGAGGAGGCCGACTGTGTAGCTCGCGGACTTGCTGGCCGAGCCACAGAAGACTCTTCGAGGCCCCTCACAAACCACCATGAAGATCTCATCACGAGCAGGCAGATTTTGGAGGACCAACGCCTGACCAGGCGGAAGTACGCTCCTCCACATCCCAAGTTAAGCAGCCAACAAGCCAGGGACTGGCGCCGCCTTCAAACCAACACTTACCCGTACATATTGCTACACGCGTGTGGTATTTCGTTGTTTGAACGAGGCGCGCGGGCGCCTAGACGAAGAAGACGAACTGCTCTGGGCTCTCGAGCTATCGGCTGATCTGGCCAGCGCTGCAGCTATCGTTTGTAAATATACTTGTAAATAGTCTCCTGTACTTAATCCTTCGTTCGCGTAACATTTTGGTGGAGCGTGCCGTTCCCCGTCCTCGCCACGGAGCTCCGCAGCGGCCGCACCGTCCAGCTTCCCGCCATGGCTCCCGGTGACACCTCGTCTGCTGCTGCTACTGCAACTCCAACCACAACGTACGTCACGGTGGCCACTCCCCGCGATCCTGGCATATTCTCCGGCCAAGATAATGTCGACGTTGATGACTGGCTACGCATGTATGAGCTTGTTAGCCGCAACAACCACTGGGACCCTACCATAATGCTAGCTAATGTCCTCTTCTACTTGGGCGGAACACCTCGTGTCTGGTTCCGGACACACGAGGAGGAGATCTCTAGCTGGGACGCTTTCAAGGAGAAGCTCCGCGACCTCTTTGGAAATCCGACCGGTCGGCAGCAGGCTGCACGAAAAGAGCTTGCTACCCGAGTGCAGTCTTCCACTGAATCGTATGTATCGTACATACAAGACGTGCTAGCTCTTTGCCGGAAAGTCGACGAGAACATGGTCGAAGTTGACAAGGTTGGCCACGTTCTCAAAGGGATCGCGGACGATGCGTTCAACTTGTTGATCTTCAACAATGTGTCTACCATCGATGTCATTGTCAAGGAATGCCGCCGCTTTGAGCTCGCCAAAAGCCGCCGCGTCGTTCCACAATTCTCCCGGCTCCCTAACACAGCTGCGACGTCGTCCTGCGTCGCCCTTACCGCTTCGCCCCCCTTCAATGAGACCGTCACGCGTATTGTTCGCCGCGAGATCGAGGCTGCCAGTCCTGCCACGTTCCATCCGCGCCCACTTGACCCCACCATTGACCAACCAGCCCCAGCGATCTCCCTCATTCAGGAGGTTGTGCGGCAAGAGTTTGCCAACCTCGGTTTTCCTGCTGCCTGCTCCATCTCCCGACCTGACGCCCGACTGGTGCCGACAGCTGCGCCTCGCAGCGATCTGTATTCCAGATACCGCAACCCTACTGAATGGAGAACTCCGGACGACAAGCCCATTTGCTTTCGTTGCCACCGCATTGGCCACGTCGCTCGCCACTGCCGCACCTCCTGGTCATCGCCATATTCGAGCTACTTTTCCCCGTCTCCTCGCCCATATGCCGACCCTCGCCGCTACTCGCCTCGCCGTATGCCTTCGAGCTCTCACGTATCCGTCGATGACAGTCGTCCCACTCGCTCGCCGTCACCTCAGCGCCGTCGGTCCCCGTCGCCCCAGCCACGCCGCTATTCGTCGCCGACCCATTATGGACCCTCCCGGACGGAAAACTAGGCCATGCAGCTCTTGGAGGTAGTGCTGCATCACGTTCGTCCTGTCCAAATCCTCCGTTGACGCTCCTCACGAACACGAACCTAATTGAAGTAGATGTAGATGGTGTCCCGTTGACGGCATTGATTGATACTGGAGCCCAAGTGTCTATAATGAGCGCTAACCTATGTCGTCGCCTCAAAAAAGTTCTTACACCTGCCGTCACTCGAGCCGTACGCGTCGCCAATGGCGCCACTGTTGCCGTCTGTGGTATGTGCACTGCTCGCGTAGGAATTGCTGGCCGCCAAGTTCCCGTCCTGTTCTCCGTGCTGACCAGTTGCCCTCATGACCTAATCTTCGGGCTCGACTTTCTGACGACGCATTCTGCCCTCATCGACTGTTCCACCGGTACGCTGTGCCTCGAGCTTCCTCTTGTTTCCGACGTTCGCCCCGAACAACCGCACACCCTATGCACTACAGCGTTTGTTCGGTTACCTCCGAAAGCCCTAACCTTCGTCGAATTGGCCTCAACGGCAACCGTGCCTGATGGCGACTATGTCGTCGCCCCTATTCGTGATGTCCTCCTGGCGCGCGACATCTCTGTGCCACACTCCGTCGTTACCCTTGCCGCTAATCGGATGTGTCTCCCCGTTGTCAATTTTGGCTTGACGAAGCAAGTGTTACCTGAAGGCATAGCGGTGGCCACGCTCCGGTCAGTGACAGACGACCACGTCACTGCTTTTGCAGCCGACGCGTCTCCAGATCCTCCTGTTTACCCGCAGGATGCCTTGAACCTCGACGGCCCGTTACGTCCCATGGTCGCTCCGGACCTCGCCCCTGGCCAAGCAGCCGCCCTATATCGCCTTTTGCTTTCCTATCGCGACATATTTGACACTGACAATCGCCCACTTGGTCAGACGTCCCTTGTTAAGCATCGGATAAACACTGGTGATGCTGTTCCCATTCATCGCCGACCGTATCGCGTGTCCACGGCAGAGCGGCAAGTTATTCAGCAGGAAGTCAACAAGATGCTCGCCAAAGGCATTGTTGAGCCCTCGTCGAGCCCTTGGGCGTCGCCGGTGGTGCTCGTCAAAAAGAAAGATGGCACGTGGCGTTTCTGTGTTGATTACCGCCACCTAAACCGAATCACTAAAAAGGACGTTTACCCGTTACCACGAATTGACGACGCTCTTGATTGTCTTCACGGTGCCAAATACTTTTCGTCCATTGACCTTCGATCTGGTTATTGGCAGATTTCCGTCGATGAGCAAGACCAAGAAAAGACCGCTTTCGTCACTCCAGATGGCCTCTACCAATTTAAGGTTATGCCGTTTGGTTTATGCAATGCCCCCGCCACGTTCGAACGGATGATGGACTCTCTGCTTCAAGGTTTCAAATGGTCAACTTGCCTTTGTTACCTCGACGACGTCCTTGTGTTTTCTCCTACGTTTGAGACGCACCTTGAGCGCGTCGCAGCTATACTTGACGTCTTCCGCAAGGCTGGGCTCCAATTAAACTCATCAAAGTGCCACTTCGGGCGCCGACAGATTACAGTGCTCGGCCATCTCGTCGATGCTTCCGGAGTACAACCCGACCCGGAGAAGGTTCGAGCAGTAACAGCTTTTCCTGTACCTCAGTCTGTCAAAGACGTCCGGAGTTTTGTGGGGCTCTGCTCTTATTTCAGACGGTTTGTGAAAGATTTTGCAGCTAATCGCTCGACCACTCACTGAACTTCTGAAGAAAGACGTGCCTTTTACGTGGGGTTCCCCTCAGGCTGCCGCATTTTCCCGCCTTATCACGATTCTGACCAATCCACCGATCTTGGCCCACTTTGACCCGTCCGCACCTACAGAGGTCCGAACCGATGCCAGTGGTTATGGGATCGGCGCAGTCTTAGCGCAACGACAACACGGACACGACCGCGTTATAGCCTACGCTAGCCGGCTCCTGACAACTGCAGAGCGCAACTATTCGATTACCGAGCGCGAATGTCTTGCTCTCGTCTGGGCTGTTTCAAAGTTCCGCCCATATTTATATGGCAAGCCCTTCTCAGTAATCACTGACCATCATGCGCTGTGTTGGCTTTCGTCGCTCAAGGATCCTACTGGTAGGCTCGGTCGTTGGGCTCTCCGACTACAAGAATATCCCTACGCAGTGACGTACAAGTCGGGACGCCAACACCAGGACGCAGATTGCCTCTCTCGCTACCCAGTCCAAGACCCGACCTCTACGTCTGATACTGACACCGACGCCTGCGTTCTCTCTGTTTTTCCACTGGTCCATGCCGCCGACGAGCAGCGCCGTGACCCGTCCTTGCGAGTCATCATTGACCGCCTGGAATCGTCACTTGCCGACAGCTCCCTTCGCTTGTTCACACTTCAAGATGGCGTACTCTACCGCCACAACGTTCACCCCGACGTCCCAGCATTACTCCTTATGATCCGTAAACACCTTCGCTCGGCTGTTCTCCACGAACTTCACGACCTCCCCACTGCCGGTCACCTCGGTGTGTCACGTACCTACGACCGGATCCGCCGACGCTTCTTTTGGCCAGGGCTTGCTCGCTCCGTTCGAAGATACGTAGCTGCGTGTGAGAAATGCCAGCGACGCAAGACACCGTCGACGCTCCCTGCTGGGTACCTTCAACCAATTGACATTCCCGCGGAACCATTCTTTCGGGTTGGTTTAGATTTACTTGGTCCTTTTCCTCTTTCTACCTCTGGGAACAGGTGGATCGCTGTGGCCACAGATTACGCCACGCGCTACGCCATCACCCGAGCGCTCCCTACAAGCTGCGCCACAGATGTTGCCGATTTTCTTCTACGCGACGTGATTTTATTACATGGAGCTCCGCGACAACTTCTCACAGACCGTGGCCGGACATTCCTGTCAAAAGTTATCGCGGACATCCTGCAGTCCTGTGCCACGAGGCACAAGCTATCCACGTCATACCATCCGCAAACGAATGGCCTCACGGAGCGTCTTAATCGCACTCTCACAGACATGCTCGCGAAGTATGTGTCTTCCGACCACACTGACTGGGACCTTGCTCTACCGTTTGTCACCTTTGCGTATAATTCCTCGCGCCACGACACAGCCGGTTATTCGCCATTTTTCCTTCTGTTCGGCCGAGAACCAGCACTGCCCCTCGACACAAGCCTCCCTGTTCACGCAGCACCCACCAGTGAATATGCACTTGACGCCGTCGCCCGCGCTGCCCACGCAAGGGAAATTGCCCGTGGCCGCCTTCTGCACTCCCAAGAGAGTCAACGGCGCTTGTACGACCAGCGACACCGCGACCTGCACTTCCCGCCTGGTTCTTTGGTGCTTCTATGGTCTCCGTCGCGTCAGGTCGGCCTGTCAGAAAAACTGCTGTCTCGTTACACAGGCCCCTACCGAGTGATTCGTGCCGTGACTCCCGTCACCTACGAGATCGCCCCTGACGCCCCATCTGCTTCCCAGTCCAGTGATATCGTGCACGTTACACGACTGAAGCAGTATCACCCTCCCAGTGATGACATTTAGACGCTCCGGGACGTCGCTTCTGCCGCCGGGGGATTATGCTACACGCGTGTGGTATTTCGTTGTTTGAACGAGGCGCGCGGGCGCCTAGACGAAGAAGACGAACTGCTCTGGGCTCTCGAGCTATCGGCTGATCTGGCCAGCGCTGCTGCTATCGTTTGTAAATATACTTGTAAATAGTCTCCTGTACTTAATCCTTCGTTCGCGTAACAATATCAAGGTTGCACGCAATGTTTCCAGAGGTATACAAACCAGCGTATGCCCCTGGTGCAACGACCACACAGCCACACATTACATACCAGTGTACGGAACGCCCAGCCGATGCAGTATCCAGGCTGGTGAGCTCATCACAGACACTCATAACGTGGTCGTGGGAGGCACGACTTTCTGAGCTGGCACTGGGAAGCCAACTGGCGACCCTGGACCAGGCCCGGCGAGCCGCCGCGGCCAGAGGGGCTCTACAAGAGGGTTCCACCCGAGAATAACCACACCAACCACTCTTCGTACAATAAAGTGTATTCTCTGTCTCTAGACTGCAGAAGTGTCCCTACAGAAGTGTCCCTACAACCCAACAACGCGATTGGAGCCAAAGGTCCCGGCAGCGCCTGGAAAATTCCACTATGTACAACCTCCGCAGTACGTCTGGTTATCTACGGTAATTATTTTTAAACTTTCCTTCATAGAGAATAATTGGTAAAAAGTATTATTCTGCGGAGGGCCGCTCTATCTCAGGCGTAAGCCTTTTATCGCAACGCGTCATTTGTATAGGATTGCGCGAAACGGGTACCAAACCTATCGTTAGTCAAACAAAACAGCAAAGAAAGAAGTCGTTACGCCGAAAGGCCGAAGCACTGGCAGCTAGGAAGCCTTCATGCACACACACGCTAGGGCACTACGCAGGCGTGTCCGTGAAGGCTCCCTATTGACAGAGATGGCAAGTTTTAGCGTTGGGCCCATCAAGAGTGTATACCGTCATCTTTTACACCGGCGTCGAAGCCTTCATCTCCCCTGTGGTGCCTGCGACAGCCTCAAGTGAATTTTACTATTGCCCGGAATCACCAAGAAGGTCAATCATCCATCGCTGGCTCTGAAGCAACAGACGCTCCTATTAATGCACCAGACTTAGCATGATTACATACATACAGGGTGTTTCAGCGAACATTTTCAAAAATTCTTAAAGGTTGCCTGTGGCAGATACCACAATTCTAGTTCATGAGCTGGTCTAGTCGAAGAGGCGGACATTACTTGCACAAGAAAATGAAATGCATAATTGAATAATTAAAAAATCACTAATTAAGTTGTTAACTAATTACCTGATAGCGCATATTGCAATTTACAAATTGCAGCAGTGGAGTTCGCAAGACGGATCTACTTGGAACGAATTCTCGAGATGACACCAGTTTCGAGATTATATTTCCCGAACTTTGCGGAGAAATGCATTGGCGTTCCAGTTATTTGCTTAATAAAACGTCGCTTTATGCATTGAAGCACAAAATTAACTGGAACGGTGTTTGCGAACATTAACTGGTGTTTGCCAACATAGGCGCCGACTACGGGAGGGGGAGGGGGGCTCGAGCCCCCTCCGTAGTTTCCCGGGGGGGGGGGGGGGGGCTGCCTCCACCCGGTGATGCCAAAGACCCCCCCGCTGCTCATATGGCATTACCAGAGTCCTCATAGGCGCCGACGACGGGCTGCTGGGTAATTACATTGTAGGAGCGGGGGGGAGGGGCTTTCGCATCGCCCCCCCCCCCCGCTCCTCATATAGCACTACCAGAGTCCTCATAGGCGCCGATGACGGGGAGGGGGGGCTGCCCCTCCCCCCCCCCACGCTCCTACAATGTAATTATGTAATTACCAGAGTCCTGTTACCCAAATCATTTATGATTTCTTGCCAGTCGCCTCTACCTTTTTTCTTAAAATGTTAATGTGGCTAAACGCTCCTTGCATCATTGTTGACGCGGACGTGCACAGAGTTTATTCTCACTTTCGATTTATTTCTGAAAATCCTGACAATAGGAAAACAAGCGCATTAGAAGCACCAACGGCGGCTACCTCTTCCGTATTTTTTCACTTCATCCAGTTATTTCAGCAAAAATTTCGCGGTAGTGTCCATCAACCACAAGGGTTCGACCGTTAACGCAGCTTCGGTACGAAGCACGTCGTCATGTGCGGCCGAGCAAGTGGCCATTGCCTTGGCCCTCCAGGACGAGAAACATGCCAACATTTTCAGCGACTCCAGGGCAGCCGTCCGCGCCTTCAGCGTTGGCACCGTGTGTAAAGAAGCCTGTCGCATCCTCGACGGCAAAAGCATTGCCACCCACACTCTCACGTGGTTCCCCACTCACATGGGATCCATCATGGGAGGCCCCACAAACCTCAACGAGCTGGCCCACTCCAAGGCGCGAGGTCTCGCTTTCCGCGACCATGGAGAACTCCCGGGCCGGCCAGGAGTGGTGGAGAACAGAGATCAGCCGACAACATACAATGAAATTACGCAGCACTTTTATCTCGGCAGGAGAGACTTTCCCCTTCCTCACAAGAAGTTAAATAGAGCGCAGGCATTGACCCTCATATTATTGCAAACAGGCTCGTATCCCAGCCCGGCTTTATTACACAAGCTTTATCCCGACACTTATGCCAGTAGTTCTTGCAGGCACTGCAATGACTTCGCTAGCTTAGACCATATGCTCTGGCGTTGCCCCTCGTTACGAGGCACGGAACAAATAAATGAGGACAAGTGGCTCTCCGCTATCAAGAGCGCCGATGGGCTGTCCAGAGGGCCCACGATGCGGCGGTCGGGCATGGCCTGACTGTCCCAGCGTGGGAGCGGCCCGCTGCGCGCTGAGTCGCGTACCTCAGGACGTTCATTAAAGTTTTACATCCATCCATCCATCCATCCATCCATCCATCAAGTTATTTTAGTTTCCAGTGTGAACACCATTCACAGACACATTATATTTCAATGTGTACAAAGGGCAAAGTTTATTATATTTTGAAAGAGAAAGAGGTAGCCAACTAACAACTATTTCTAATGATATGAATAGCGTATGCCTAGAGAAAGAATATGTTGCTGTATGTTCAACTCGCCACAAATTGCTTTGTGTGCTTTTATGACACTGAAAAAGACCTACAGGCTTCAGCGAACCCTTCGGCTGAGTCTTTTATCAACTGTGTGTGAAATGCACGTGAATGATATGTCTCAGCATTGCTTCTCTTTCCAGTAGGTAATGCTAGCAACTCAAGAAAAAAAACGCAAAGGCGAAGCGGTATTAGTGATAGCGAAGCATAAGACTATTACACCAAGGAAGATTCTTCCCGTATAAATTCGTGTAAGAGCCGCACTCCCAACTTGAAAGCAAATGTTGTTGTTTTTTTAATCCAACCGAGAAGCAATCGTGTCGGCACACACTGCAGACTCCGATCGCGCTGCACTGCGAATTTTCCCGCGCAACGTACGTTCGCGCGTCGCAACTAAAGTCGATTGCAACTTAAGAAGACAGGAGAGGCGCCCCACCCTGATCACTGAAGCCAATTGCTACCGCGACTAAAGAAATAGTCCCGCTGACGCGACTCGGCCCAGCTCGAAGCGCGGGCAGCCATGTCTTCTGTCGGCGAGGACACCGGCCGTCCGGCGCATGACGTCAGTCTAGAGTACGTGCCCATTGGTGGATGCTTGTGTGCATCCGCCTTTGAGGGGCAAATGCCGCTGCCTTCTAAAGTTGTACACGACTACAGATGCCGAGAGGAGGCGATCGCGGAGGTTTACGGTGGATTTCACACTCATAGTTGGAAAAAAGAGATAAAATGGCCCGGTCCCATGAAAGGCTCGTCAGAATTGGCGAAAAAAAAAAGTGCGGCCCTCACACGCGTCTGTGCGTTGGTTATATCTCCGTCATAAATGCTTATGGCGAATTAAAATTCATAAGAAAAATGCACAGCACGGAATGGGGAGTTTTACAAATAGCGCAACCACGCGTCTTTTCTGCTTGCGCTGTTATGTACCCTATTTTCGTTCTTTTGTATAACTTTTTGCGTTGTTTTCTAAGCCAGGTGGTTTGCTTTGACTTGTAAGTTGGCGCCTTTCTCTCTCCTAGGTCTGGCCCGCTCACATGAGGAGCCAGTGGTAGTCACGGACCTCTCCGCTTTTGCTGTCAGTACGGCCGCATGAGATGCACGTTCCGGAGCACCAATATTCACTCTTCTTGAGGGCAGTTTTGTGCACTACTGGACTCTAAATACGTCGCCGTGCCCCCCCTTCGTCGTCATTGCTCAAAGCGAGCCTGCTCGTGCATCTGGTTCACCATAATCGCGTCCGTAACACGTTCGGCACCACTTGAAAGCGTGTCGCCGAAGGGATTTCGGAACGTGCGCCGCAATCGACGAGGATCGTTGCCGCGTCACGACTTCCTGCCGCTAATCGCCCCTCCACGTGCCATATTTACTCGGCCATTGTCATGAGCCGCTCACCTGCGTGACCTCCGCGCCGTCACCGTGACAGGCTTCCGTCGCTGATCATCAATTATGAAACTGTGCTTCGCTAGTCAAGCAAGGACCATCGGCAACGTACCGCTAGCCGTTTTTCTACCCTTTCTTCGCAGCCGTTTCAATCGGCGAGATGAGGTTGAAGAAAAACACCGATTCCAAGCCTTCCAGAGAAGCAATTAAAGAAATAGCTCGCGCTTTTTAGCAGCAGGCTTACAGGTTTTATCTCCCGTTGGTATAACTGGCGCTTCGCGGGAAATGCGAAATGATTGAGCGACGCGCGAAAGTAGGTCAGCGTGGTGGAGAGCAACACGAGAGAGGGCACTTCCCCGGCGGAGCAGATACGTCTGCGCGCGGCCGTTCCTTGTCCGCAAAAGTTCTCTCCAGCGTTCAAAATGAAGTTACATCGTCCCGTTGACAGATATTCGCTGCCATCACCAGACCGATGGACGCACGCCGTTGCTACCTTATCCGTTCCATCGCGTCTCGCAAGCAAGCCGAGAAGAAGGGAAAAGGAAAGGGATTTAGGAGCTATATGGCTGGGGCCTCACGTCCACGGTTCCACTGGCTTCTGCCGCCAGCCGGACGTGGTCCCGAAGCTCTAGTGGCACTTTGGGGTCCGAGCTAGCGAGGAGTGCCTCTTATTGATCCACAGAGTTTTCTATTCTGTACCTATCCTGTAAGGAATTGAGTTTATCTGGTATTTTACTACATTCCCATGAAATTTGGCAGAGGATCGGTGGCCAATCGCGGCAACACGGACAATCGTGCCTATACAAAGTTGGAAAATGTTTGTGCAATTTCAATAAATTAGGAAAGACCCCCTTTGAATTTTACGGAGGTCCATTGGACAATCGTGCCTATACAAAGTTGGAAAATGTTTGTGCAATTTCAATAAATTAGCAAAGACCCCCTTTGAATTTTACGGAGGTCCATTGCGTCTTCCCCTTCAGGAGATTTGTGGGCGGCGCCATATTTTAGACGCGTGCCTCGTTGATGACCACGAATCTCGCGCGGGGCCAACCAAGCAGGATCACCGTCTCCCTCCTCGCGAAGGCCATCCTGAGTCGTGTGGGGTGGATGTAATTAGGAGGGTGGCTGGTGCGCCGCTTGGTTCGTGAGCTCTCAAACTAGAGTGTCTGCCCTCTCGTTGCCCACTAGGCCTGCATGTGTCGGGCTCCAGACCAGCCTGTAAGTGTTTCACAGCGATGTCGTTAAAGTCTAGTTCTCCCAGGATCGTGTCCGCGTGTAGAACAAAACTATCATCATCAGGATTTTGGCTTCGTGTGCGTGGTGGTTTGGCTCCACGTGCGTGGCGGTTTCCCGCCAGTTGTGCCATAGCTCTGGTGTCGGAACGAATGATCAACAGCATTGATAGGTCATGACATCAATAACATCACATGCTCGTCTGTTACACCACCATTAAAGATAATAAAATCATGTGTGGCACATGCCCGCATTGGATATATGCGGGTATGAGCCAGGGACAAGAAACAAAGAAGGAAGGAAGGAAGGCAGAAAGGAAGGAAGGAAAGAAATAAAGAGAGAAAGAAAGATGAAAGAAAGAAATAACGTGTGGCTGATACACTCGTTTGATATGTGGGTATGATCCACAGAGAGCCGGAGCGGGAGAGATCTCTAAGGATCCTGACGCGACCGTGCAGTGTGTCGCTGCTATGAACGCTGTGGCTCATACGCTAGTCTATGACGATAGGCCGGACTTGGCGCAGGAAACGCAGTACTTGGTCATTACGCCGAGCGAGAACAAGACGCCACTGTGCTTGCTTTTATTGCGATAGCAATTATATGGACACTCAAAAGCAGATTTCTGCCGTCGGCGTCGCCGTCGCCGTCGCCGTCAGGTTCCGTATGACGTCAATGGAGATGAAATCGTCGCCGCGCGCCGAACGCTGTATGTGCGAGTGAAAGGGCGCGAGGGACGCGCGCTTTCACGGGGAGTGAACGCACGGCGGAGAACAAACGCGCGTTCTGCTCTGTGCTTCCTTATGGGCTGCAGAAGTAGGCGTCTCTTTCCTCCTCTACAATCACCATATATGTAGAGCAAACGTGCTTTCTTCGGACGCACGAAAGGCCGTGGGGGGGAGGGGGAGGGAAGGGAGGCGACGTTTAGCTGCGGCACCAAGTGCCTATTTATATCAGAGGCTCCGGCAACAGTCACCAACGCCGCACGCATTTTGAGCGAACGTGGGCAAAACGCCGACGGCGTCGACAACAGTTCTGCGTGTTGCCGGTGCTGCTGCGTGTCCAAGTTTATACAGCTGATAAAGCTGCTATCATTACTCCGTATAGCTCTCTTCAAATTTGCTATCGCAATTGATGCTTCACCTTTCAGGTGAAACTGCGACAACTTTTTTTCACGAACATGCCGAGAACGCATAATTTAATCAAAATTTGGAGGACGCCTAATCTTCGCCTTCAAGAGTGGAACGCGATAGCATTCAAAGATCCTTGACGGTTTCTCACACTTCCCGGCAACTGCAGCTTGTGTAACCGTTATGTTTACATAACGAAACGCTGGCGGTGAACGCTATGCACGAAGGCGCGCTTTCTGGTAGAAACGCGGCCACTTTCGTGGGCCGGCCTTCTTTTATTGTTTGCACCTTTAATATTTCAGCCTGAGAAGGTTTAGAATAAAAGAAATGCGCTGTCGCTGTTTTGTTTTATGACAATTGTTTGTGGGCTGTCACTCTCAAAATTCCGAGGAATAACTTTGTAAAGAATGCAAGACAAAGTTTGAGCAACTTAAGTGGTAAAACATATTTGGCGGGCCTGCGTGGTTGGGCATGCTCTTCTCAGCCGCAGGCGCAATGCCGACGCTGACGCCTGATTTTCAGTGACACGGGGCCCTAAACGCTATCGCGATAATGATGATATATAAAGTCTTTAGCAATATTCACTACCGCTGATCCACCAGTTTCGCTGGTTTCCATCTCCACAGTAGTGAAAATACTCTTTTAGGGGCGAAGCTTGTTATAGCGGCACCCGTTCGTCCCCGTCGTAGTAGGTAGCCACGTCTAGTTTTATGAATTGCTCAATAGATGGCGTTGTGTGTCCGTATATGTATGTATACCCATATATACATATATATGTATACGTATAGTATAACCGGAAGCCGACTTCCGCTTCCGGTTCCACTTCCGGTTCCGATTCCGTTTCCACTTCTGGTTCCCGGTTCCGGAACCAGCTTCCGGCTTCCGGAGAACGCTTCCGGCGTTTTATGAAAAAAAATTCCGAAAGTTGCGTTCGTAGCGCGGAATCGAACCAGGGACCCCTCGCTTCCGAACGCGCGGCGCTAACCACTACGCCACGAAGCGCACATAGACACACACACCACGATGGCAATAAATACCCGACATTAACGAAAGGCTGCGTTTCTAGCGCGTTTCTAACGCGTTTGTGCTAGCGCGTTACGGCCCGTGTAAGAAGCTGTTGTAAGACGCTGTGGCCTCTCCGCCTTACCTTCAACGCGTTTCGAACGCGCTGCCCAAGGCGGTGGCAAGTCAAGTTCAAGTCGAGGAGCGTTTATGAATACGGGGGGTATACTCTCTCAGCAGTCATGTGATGGCGTCGGCAAACGCGGTGCACGTTCCGGCATGTGTAAATGGCTGCGTAAGACGCTGTGGCCGCTCCCCCTTACTGCACGTTTCTAACGCGTATGTGCTAGCGTCCCCTTAAGCGGGAGATCCGATGATTCCCTCCGGAGCTTCGCCCACTCATCATCATTCACCCCGTGGATATGCTGTGATTTTTTTTTCAGTTCCCTTCCTAATAGGGTGCGTATTTTTAGGGGCGAAGCTCCTTAGGGTGTGGGTCGTTCCCTCCTCTGTAGTAGTAGTAGTATGTAGCCACCTGTAGTTTTATGAAGTGTTCACTAGATGGCATTCCGGTTTTGGTTACACTAGGGAGCCTACATACAACGCCGTTTTAGGGTGGTGACAACACCAACATTTTGGCCGCTATTTACCGCCAAATTTGATGGGTAGCCATTTTGGTCCCCAGTCTTTCTGCCTTTTTTTGTCACGCTCTGATGTACTCATGTTGGCACGCGATCTACTAAATTTCTTTAATTTAGTTTTGCGCCAACGCGCACGAGAAACCTGCATACATCTTTAATATACTAGTTGCCTTTACCTTTTACTTTAACACATCAAACTTACTTTTCTATTGCACGTCGTGCGACACATATAAAGCAACAAGTTATAAGGCACGATGGCGTGCTCGTGGTAGGATTATCTCATGCCAAGAATGTAAACTGCATTAAACATTGTCATTGCCTTCCAGTTGTACATAATATAAAAAGGGTGCTTTTCGAAGTGTGCTGTAATAAAGATTGTCCTTACTAGTATGTTTAACTAAAACGTAGACGTGCCGTGCACGGCGCTCAGACGCGCCATTTGTTTCTGGCTGCTGAGACCAAACTTTATTAAAAGAAGTTAATTAATTTGACGTCACCATGGGTTGCGGGAAGTGTGGTTTGTCGGCTGGTCTTTCGCCATTTTGGTCCCCACAATTAACCCGCCAATTTAGCTGGCGGCCGCAAGTGCCCTTACAAAGGCTGTCACCACCCTAAAACGGCGTTGTATGTAGGCTCCCTAGGTTACACTTTGCGCGCGTTCGGTGCGAACGCGGGCAAAACGCCAATGGCGTCGACAACAGTTCTGCGCGTTGCTGGTGCTGCTGCATGTCCAAGTTTATACAGCTGATAAAACAACCTTGAGTCTCTCGTTCCCGACGCGCGCTCTCTTTATCTCTCGTCTGTAGCTGTGGTTTACCCGAATGATCCCCCGGTGCTTCGCCCACTCATCATCATTCACTTCGTGGATATGCTGTGATTTTTTAGGGGCGAAGCTCCTTAGGGTGTGGGTCTGTCCATCCTCTGTAGTATGTAGTAGTAGTAGTCGTCGTCGTCGTAGTAGTAGTAGGTAGCCACGTGTACATAAAAAAAAAATTCCGAAAGTTGTGTCCGTAACGCGGAATCGAACCAGGCACCCCTCGCTACCGAACGCGCGGCGCTAACCACTACGCCACAAAGCGCACATGGACACACGCACCACGATGACAATAAATACCCAACATTAACGAAAGACTGCGCGTTTCTAACGCATTTGTGCTAGCGCGTTACGGCCCGTGTAAGAAGCTGGTGCAAGACTCTGTGGCCTCTCCGTCTTACCCCCGTATTCATAAACGCTCCTCGACTTGAACTTGACTTGCCACCGCCTTGGGCAGCGCGTTCGAAACGCGTTGAAGGCGGTGGCAAGTCAAGTTCAAGCCGAGGAGCGTTTATGAATACGGGGGTTATATCTCTCAGCAGTCATGTGATGGCGTCGGCTAACGCGGTGCACGTTCCGGCATGTGTAAACGGCTGCGTAAGGCACTGTGGCCTCTCCCCCTTACTAGAGAGTACTGCACGTTTCTAACGTGTTTGTGCTAGCGTCCCCTTAAGCGGGAGATGGTGCAATTATAATGAAGGGCGCTGTTATAAAATAGGAATGACGTCACATATGGCGCGTGTCATTGGTGGAAGTCAATCGTTCGATTTAGTGCGGCGAGACTGGGCGAATTACACGGAAGATTCACGGTTTACCGATGATCCCCTCCGGAGCTTCGCCCACTCATCATCATTCACCCCGTGGATATGCGGCGTTCTTTTAGGAGCGAAGCTCCTTATAGCGGCACCCGTTCCGTCCCCGTCGTCGTAGTAGTAGTGTGTAACCAGTCTGAGAAAAATGAGAAAAAAAATTCCGAAGTTGTGTCCGTAGCGCGGAATCGAACCAGGGACCCCTCGCTTCCGAGCGCGCGGCGTTAGCCCACTACGACACGAAGTGCTCATAGTCACACGCACCACGATGGCAATAAATACCCAACATTAACGAAAGGCCGCGTTTCTAGCGCGTTTCTAACGCGTTTGTGCTAGCGCGTTACGGCCCGTGTAAGAAGCTGGTGTAAGACGCTGTGGCCTCTCCGCCTTACCTTCAACGCGTTTCGAACGCGCTGCCCAAGGCGGTGGCAAGTCAAGTTCAAGTCGAGGAGCGTTTATGAATACGGGGGGTATACTCTCTCAGCAGTCATGTGATGGCGTCGGCAAACGCGGTGCACACTGCGGACTCCATCGCAGACGTCGTCTCCACCCTGGAGGACGCCAGGGCCAGCGGAGACCTCGCCATGCTCCTCCTCATCGACGTCAAGGGGGCGTTCGATGGCCTCCCACATGCGGTCGTCCAGCAGGCTCTGGACCTCCTGGGCATTGGCGGCAACCTGCGGCGGTTCCTGTCATCGTTCCTGAACGACCGCACCCTCAGGGTCCGCGTGGGCCATGCAAGGAGCACTCCCCGTCCGGTCGCAGCAGGCGTACCACAAGGGTCAGTGGTGAGCCCGTTTCTCTTCAACCTCGCCCTGGCCCGGTTGCCTGCTGCACTGCCGACCGACCCTCACTACAAGGTGGAGTGCTCCATCTACGCGGATGACATCGCCCTGTGGGTGCGGGGACCGCCACAGTCAAGCCGCCACGTGTGCCTGGCCCTCCAGAGAGCCCTGGACACCACGGCCGCCTACCTGGGAAGCATCGGACTCTCGGTTTCGACGGGGAAGACGGTGGCCCTCCTCGTCCACCCGAGAGCAGCGGCACGGCGCTCAGCTCCCCGGCTGCAGCTGGAAGGCGTGCGCATCCCATGGAGTACGACTGTGTCGTACCTTGGGCTGCGCATCGACCACCGGCTAACCTGGCTCCCGGCAGTCGGGGCCATGCAGACCCAGACCATCAGGGTCCGCAAGGCCGTGTCGCAGCTCCTTGCCCATGGAGAGGGCTGCTCGGTGAAGTGGGCCCTGCGGCTCTACGAGGCGGCGGCCACATCACGCCTGCGGTACGCCCTCCCGCTGGTGGCGCTGCCGCCACGCCGCCTCGAAAAGTTGGAGCTGCAGCACCGGGCGGCCATCCGACTCTGCCTGGGCGTCCCCCGGAGCTCCCAGATTGCCGCTACCCTTGCGGAGGCTGGAGCATGGCCCCTGTCGCTCCTCTTCCTGCAGCAGGGGCTGAGGCACGTCGACCGCCTCCACCATGCTCCTGATGGCAGAGGCCCGCTGCGTCGCCTCCAGTCCCGGCCTTCCTCAAGGATGGGTCAGCTGTGCCGCCTCTACGAGGAGGTGGTTGGCAACCCACCGCCGAATGCGGTACAGCTGCCCCCACCGCAGAGGCCTCCTGTCCCCATCGCCACGGAGCTGCCCGGGATTTCGAAGAGGCGCTCACCCGCTTGCGCCTTGCAGCAGACGGCCGCCTGCCTCCTGGACGAGACCCTCGGAGACCACCTCCTGGTGTACGTCGACGGTTCGGTGGTACCGGACACCGGCTCTGCCACGGCGGCCTGCACGGCACCAGCCCTGCAGAAGAGCAGGCAGTGTCGACTGCCCAGACACGCCAGCTCGACTGCAGCGGAGGTGGCAGGCCTCCACCTGGCCGTCGACCTACTCTCTGAGGAGCTTCCTGGGGTACCAGCGGCCATCCTCTGCGACTCCAGGGCAGCCCTCCTCGGCCTGCAGAGGCCAGAAAGCGCCAGCCTTGGAGTCGCACTGCTGTCTACCCGGCTGACAGCGCTGCAGGACGCAGGCCACCCGGTGTCCCTGCACTGGATCCCCGCCCACGTAGGGATCCCGGGCAACGAGGCAGCCGACACCCTGGCGAAGGACGCCCACCACACCACTGTGCCCCTCAGTCGGGCCGTGACGGAGGGCGACTTCACAGGACTGAGGCTGCGGCGACACCTGGCGACCCACCACCCAGACAAACGGGTGGCACTGGGATGCCCCCCACGACCACTCCCCCAGCGAGGCCTGGCTCGCAGGGAGACCTCGCTCCTTCTCCGGCTCCGCATCGGCTGCAGCTGGACGGCAGCACGCAGCTACCGACTGGGACGAGCGACGTCCCCGGCCTGCAGCTCCTGCGGGGAGCCGGAGACGATCGAACATCTCCTGCTGGCCTGCCCGGCGTACCTCCAGCAGCGGGGCCCACTCCTGCAGGAGTTCCGCCGCCTGGGCCTCCCCTGTGGCAAGGAGGAAGATCTCCTCTTCCCCGGCCGACACCACCTTTCTGCACTTCGAGGCGTCGTGGAGTTCCTTGACTCGTCAGGGCTCTCCGCACGCCTCTAAGGACATTTCTACAAGCGGGAAGGCCTCACGGCCTCCCACTCCACCCCGGGCCTGACCGGCCTGGCACAACACCCCTGCAGACTCTGCAGCACACCAAGGCCTTCCATCTCGGCCTGATACGTGCCGCCTATGCCTGCCGGTTTTGCTTCGCCCAGCCATGGCGTCTCCACTCTATCCCTTCTTTCGCTCCCACTTACCCCTCCCCGTTGGCGCTGAGCCGTGCTCCCTCAAGGGCTGCAGAAGATAGCGCCAACCTTTCCCTTTCCCTCAAGAACCACTTACCACCACGCGGTGCACGTTCCGGCATGTGTAAATGGCTGCGTAAGACGCTGTGGCCGCTCCCCCTTACTAGAGAGTACTGCACGTTTCTAACGCGTTTGCGCTAGCGTCCCCTTAAGCGGGAGATCCGATGATTCCCTCCGGAGCTTCGCCCACTCATCATCATTCGCCCCGTGGATATGCCACGGCCGTTCGATAAAAAAAGGTGCGGCCTGCCGCGTCGGGCGCGTTGCAATGGGAGCGAATGTGACAGCCGTAGTTGCACTGTCGGCCGCTTGGCTGGGCCGAACGGCGCTAGTCATCGGCGATGGAACGCGTTGTCGGCTGGCACGCGCGACGGCGTTCCAAGCGCGTTCCTGACGCATTTGCTATGCCAGACAACAGCCCCCGACGTGTGGCGCCGCGGCGGATCACACCGTTTTCGATGCAAGCGGCAGGCCGCACCTTTTTTTTATCCAGCGGCCGTGGATATGCTGTGATTTTTTTAATTGTAGGCTGCGTTCGCATAAAGTGTCAGCACGCCTCCTGCTAATCCGAGATGATGGCTTTGTAGGCCTTCCCGACTTTGCGATCTCGATCTTTAATTGCCAAGGCGATGTTGAAACACTCGGCCTTGGCTATAGCGTACGTGTTCATGGAGGTGCTTGATATCACGCTACTCTCGTCGCTATTGGTTACTGTAACTTTTGAGCGCTACCGACCGAAATGTTGTGTAAAACGGATTGTGGTTAAAACTGCTTACACCTCAAGGGTCACCCTACTGAATGCTAGCCAATGGTCTCGCCAGTGCCAGGAAGATACCACTATGTGCAACCTCCGCAGTATTTCTGGTTATCTACGGTAATTACGTTCTAAGTTTCCTTCATAGATAATATTTGAGAATAAAAGTATTATTCGGCACCATGCCGTTCTATCCATAGGCGTAGGCCTTTTATCGCGGCACCTCATTTGTAGGAGTGTGAGAAACGGGTACCCTCTGTCGCTAGTCAAATAAAACACCAAAGAAATAAGTAGTTTCGCCCTAAGGCCGAAGCACTGACAGCTAGGAAGCCTTCATACAGACACACACACGCTAGGAAAGTACGTAGGCGTGTCCGTGAAGGCTCCCTATTGACAGCGATAACAAGGTTTATGGTTGCGCTTGGACTCCTCGAACGTTGCTCTAACTCATAGAGTTTCTCGCTATTTTACCTAGAGAGAAATGTGACGCTGCTGCGCTCCGGTTTATTGCCGGTTTATTGTGACTTCGGATTGGCACCGTTCTCGGAGTACCTAAAAGCCTGGAAGAAGCGCCTGGCTAGCACCGTTCCGTCTGTCACTATGATCTCGCAAAAACTCGCATCTCGCATTTTCTGCGAAAGCAGCTCGTAAAAAGCCGTTTAAGCTTTATTATAACACAAAAGCATGTTTTCTTTAATTCTGAGGGCTTATTGTTGGATGTAGAATTATTTGAAACGTGAATAGTATCAGATGGCCACTAAAGTTGGAGGACAGACCAGATTCTCACTCGCTTTGGAAGCACTTGTCAACTGTTCTTGTTCTTCGCCCGATTCTGCATTGTAGGCGACTAAACTTTATTGAGAGATGTAATATGGATGAAGGAAAGTCTTTGAAGTAGATTTTATTTTAAACAATGCATTGTTTGTGCAGCCATATCCACGTTTTAGACGAAACCTCTCGCAGACACATATCCCTTCATTCCCATAACGGCACAGCGCCATTTAGGGAACTCGCATAGACGGTGGCGCCAGATTACCCTCTAGGTTTCCGTGTAGACGGGCGACCAGTGACCAGTTAAGAGCAGTACATACAGAAAGCAGCTCATCAGAAATTCTAGTCTACGAATTATCATGCTTGACAACCAAAGTTCTGGTGGAAATTGGACACACCTTGACAATGGTACTTACCGACGATGAAAATGAAGGTGTGTTGATTTCCATTCCATAACCAGAGCCATGCCAACCGCGTATCAGCCGCATATAGTTCACATGGGCTTCCCCGTCCTTCCGAATCTCACTGGCAAGCTTTCTTGCCGACGCCGCGCATCACGCGCTGTATTACTTCAGAAAATGAAGCTGCTGTTGCAGCGAGTATTTAGTTATTCAGCTTTCTCGAATCATCGAGGTGCCCTTGCACAGGCACCACTCGCGACCTAAGACTGCTTATATTCTTTAAAACGCGTCGCGTGAAGCTGCTTGATCGCGGCATATTCGCGACCACTGTCACCAGGCTGTTTTATCGAGTACTTTATGTTAACTGTCCTTCCGGTCAAGTTATTTCACAGTTCTTTATCTTGTCAAGCTTGGTGCCTGGGTGCCAGGTAAACAATGCTTAGAAAATCGTACCCCCCGGAAAAAAAATCAGCAGCCACTCCCATGTACAGGAAATAGGGGTAAGTGAACCTTGTGCGTTTCTTCGGTGTTACTCGGAACGAATTGCATTGACGAGTACTACGTTGTGATCGAACCACAACCGCTGACATGCACTTCAGCTGGCTCAAAGTTCCGGTTGAGAAACTCGTGCTGAAACCCGGCCGTCGCACTGGGGAAGTTGGCGCTAGCGTTGTCGAGGCGTGCACCACCTTTGTCGGGTTCCTGGAGGGCAAGACAAAGATGACGTTGGGCCTGCACATAGCAGTCTCGCAACTCAGGGTCGGTGGCTCTTCGCTGATATTTAGCTTCAACATCGCGCTCCGGCAACTCGGGGTCCGCGACTCTTTGATGACGTTTCTGTTGGGCTTTGGAAGCTCTCACGCTAGAATCGGCAGGACGACTACGAGCCCTTTCCCGGGCGAGTTCACGGCGCCGTTGGTCAAACGCAGCCTGCTCTTTGGCGGAAGGCACCACGCAGAGCCTTCCCAACCGGACGCTGAGACTGATCTGAGGCGAGGGAATCCCGGCAGAGCGAGCGCCAACCGCGTTTCCTTGCCATTTTCTCGCCGCGACACAATAAACGACCCTGATTGGTCGCATGTGTCACGTGATCTGGCGAAGGCGCAGCTTTCCCCATCCTGCTCTTTCTTTCTTTCATCTTTCTTTCTTTCTTTGTTTCTTGTCCCTGGATCATACCCGCATATCCAATGAGGGTATGCGCCCCACATGACTTTTTGTGAGACTACAACGCCCCCGAAACTTGTGAGCCAAAACAAGCTTCGCTTGAAAGCTTTAGTAGCACGAAATCCAGCAAAACGTGTTTCCTCGGAACTTCCATAGTTACCTGCGCTGGGATGTACGCCTGTGTGGCACACCTAATGGCACACGGAAACACCAATGATTGTTTTACCCTGTGTGATACCTTAATAAAATGCAAGGTTAGATACACAATAATGACACGTGGCATGTATGTTACGTGTCAGCAATGTTCAGATTTAACTCGCCTCCTATTCCGATCGCGGGCAGAGCTGTGGCAGCGCCTCTAGGCCCTTCGCCGTTCGATATCGCGGCTATATGCAAGCTCAGTGCTTACTAACGGCACACAAAGAAGTTTAACAATCACATGAACTTGTTTAGACCTCGCAGGGAAAAGCGAACGCTTGCCACTCATTGTCAACAGCACGTTCGGTGTGCACCGTCAAATGCGATGTCGCATACCAGCATGGCGGCGCCTAACGATAGACGGTGCTGTGATTACAAAATGGCGGCGCCCTCGAAAAAACGGTCTATAGCTGGTACATGGCCTGGAAGCTACGAATACTGTGTAATTCTAACACGATGTATTAGACATTTGGGACTGCACATCAATGCCAATGAGTGACGTCGAATCCAGCCTTCCAGGGGTGCTATGCAGGATGTGCCGTGTTTCTCGTTCGCACGTGTTTTACCCAAGTTTGCTCGATGGAAGTCAGTGAACGGAGATAGCAAGGAAGGTGCAATAACAGCACCAAAAAGAAATGCCGAGATAAAGCCGCGTATGACAACATGAGGGTTCCCTGCGCAGCGCAGTGCTTCCACGCTTCAAGCACAGAGGACTGCGCAACAAAACGCGCCAGCGTCGCCTGTTGTTATCAACGTCTTATCACAATTTAGTAATACCGTCACTGTCCCGCTGTCTATCTGCATACTTGCCGTGAGCCGCTTGCCACGCCTTTTTCGGGCGCGTCAAGGGCGTGCCTCCTCCTTCGGGCATTATCGTTCTATCCTCCGTCGAATGCGAACAGGGCAGATGGGGTGCATTCTTGCACCTACACTTTCTCTCTGTCGAATACATTGAAACACAACAAATAAGATAACGAACATTTTATTTCTAAATGTAAAGGTTTTTCGTTTTGAATGCCTTAAATTTGCGATGACAAACGGACATCGAGTGAATAAATAAATTTGCACTTTTTTGCCGCGAGTAGCGACAGTGAGGCGAAAGCTTACAAGCGGATACATTCTAGAGGGTCGCACGCACGGGGGAGTTCATACGGTGAGCAGTCACCAGGGGCGGTGTAGGGCTATTCTTGATAAAATCGATGCGATAATGACGAATAAAGTCAGTCATGACAATGATCTGTCCATTCCCTGTCTATTGGGGGAATGGCAACGCAGCGCTGCAGCATGGCTGTTCACTGCAGGTGCTTTCACTCAGGCGGCTACTAAGGCCGCCGCTTTACCAACTGAAATGACACTCCAGACATAGAGGCGGGGGCAACGGCTGTCGCTGCAGAATTGCTGCGCGGTATTGTAGGGTCCGTAGTGACGCAGCACAGTGGAAATTCTCCAGTTTATATGCGTGCGCGAAGTCTCCGCGATGCATTTCGAAAAAGAGCGTGCTGCCCAGTGACACAATTCATCGCTTGTCACCGCTTGTCACTAAAGTCCCTATATAAGAAAAGTACCGCCATGCATCCTTTGATAAACGCCGCTTCCCTCTCTCCTGTATCTCCGATTGGACGATGATAGCGCGCTCTTTTCATTTCTTTATATTTTCTTTTTTTTCCGCCTCAGAGCCATGTTGAAAGTCCTCTGCGCAGCCGCAGTCGCCGGCGGCGGCGGCGGCGCGCGCCCGGCCACGGCCGGACTTGACTCTCCTCCGCGCGGAGGGTGGAGTCGAGTCCGGCCGTGGCCCGGCCTGAAAGCTTCAACGCGGACTTTCTAGGTGAGCCACCGTCGACTTGGCTTTCGCAAGCAAAAAGTAAATAAAGAAGCAAGCGATTTAGGAGAGGAGGCGGCGGAGGAAAGAGTAGATGGCGGTACTTATATAGGGACTTTACTTGTCACCGCTTGCCCAGTGAAGGTTCCTCCGTGCGTATGTAAGCAGACTTTGATTGTGTTGTTCACTCCAATGTACTTGCCGATTGCCTCTGTTGCTGAGCTAACAGCGATCGCAGATGGATATAGTAACGACAGCGCAGCAATCGCATTTTGGCGGGTGAGGGCTCTTCTGTGCAGTTAGGAAATTAAGACTTCGAACGCAGGAAGGTGTTGCAATTGTTTAGTGTGCCGTGCTTGTGATGAAGAAATGCCATCGCACTGGGTGTGCTTGCGCTGAGCGGTGACCATGTTGGCGACACTGTGCCTCTGATACATCACTGATGACAGAGCACCCATCTCTAATGACAGCTGCGATACGTTGTTGGAAAACACCACGCACTGCTCAGGATCTCGTCCACCGTGGCGCATCGACGCCTTGCAAGCAGCTACAGTACCCTGCCGATGATTATTTGCTGTGCGCTACGTCGCCACAATGCAGGCAATGAACCGTGTTGTGGGGCCATCACAGCCCAAGAAGATATATGCATAAACCAGCGAAAGTCGAGGCTTTTTTTTTTTTTTTGATGGTGGTGCTCAGTACATCACCGATGACAGTGCGTTGTGCGTGTTTTATTTCGCCGATCAAGACTGTTAATGCCTTTCAGTTCCGCACCACGTCGCTGTTGCCGAAAAATAAGTTGGGCGTGGACCAACCGTGGTGGGCGCGCACAGGAGTTACATGCCTCGCGCGGGGCGTGACCTATGCTTTTGATTGACAGGCGAACTCGTGCCAAACTCGTACATCGCGAAACCCCCCTCGAGTTGAACTCGTGAACATGGCGGCGGCAGCAGCAGCCTGTGCCATCGCATCCAGCGGTAGTAAGCGTCAATATGACCGTCTGGAGCCGTTCACCTACATGACCGACGCCGAGTTTCGCGTCATTTTTGCCTTTCCAAAACGTGAGTGCGCTGGCTGTGTGACGAGTTAAGCGAAGGCCGTCGTCTGCGGAGACAGCGTGGCGGACAAATTATGCTTTCCGAGCACAGAGTGGTGTGACTAGGCTGCGGAGGAAAAGTTCGTGTGATCGCTTCGGCTCTCTCCTGTTTCAAGCGCTGCTCGTCCACCGCGCCCCAGCCTCAGGCCAGGTCCAACGTCATCATCGGAGTACTGGGGCACCTGCGAGCACCTGGGGTTCAACCCGGACCAAACAACCTGAGCAGGCGAAGTGGTCACATTATATTGGAAGGCTCAGAATGGACGCCGGGCTGCCTTCCGGTGCAGCAGCTGCCGAAATCAGTTTTCGAAGTTACACGGTACCGCTGCACTGCACGGGCAGAGAGGCGAAGTAAGTTACTTCGCCAACATGGACCGCCTCGGCCGTCCGAAGGCCACCTCTCCAGGCGACAAATGATTTGGCTCACGTACCGCGTGAGCCAAATCAGTTCTCGTCCCTCGAGAACTTACCCAGTAAATTATCGAGGGACGAGCTGCTGGCGCGACCTCCACTCGGTGGCCCTGGGTAGATAGCGCAAATTGACGAGTGCATTCTTCGCGGCGGGCAAAAGTACAATCGAGGCCGCCTAACGTCGGGCGACAACTTTCCGCCGAGCTGCCAAAATTACGGCAGTGTGAAAGATGGAGGCCCATGGGTCTTCGGCATGTTCTGCGCGACCAGAGGGGTTCTGCGACTTGAAAGGTCGACCGATGAAAGGTGGCGACGCTAGGCGCCATTATTGCAGCCAATGTTCAACCGGGGACCATTTTTCATAGTGATGAATTGGCCGCATACAAATATATCCCAAATTTAGTGGATGCTAACGGGGCTATGCCTCAATCTGCATTGGGATATAGTCAACCACAGCGTGAACTTTGTGGACCCCATCACGGGCGTTCACACGCAAAAAAAGAAAGTTATTGTCAAAAAATGAAGCGCCACCTCGCCAGCGATGGGTACAGGGTAACTGCACCGATGCTGGAGTCCCACTTGGGATAGATATGGTGGCAGTGAACGGCCACATGCGCTTCAAAGACCCTTTCTTGCATTTGTTAGAAAGCCACGGATCGCTCGGGCTACCCATTATAAAGACTCTTTCCTGCGGTTGTTAGAAGCCATCGCTCGACGCTTGCCATTATGAAGGTGCATCGCAAAGTAAAAGAAAATAAAGCGTAGTTTTCTGGCCCTTCCCTACTGAAAAAACCTCGTATTCCCGGGACATAACTCCGATATCCAATAACATCATATGACATATAGGAAAAACGGGTTTTTGTATGGGATCATATATGTTTCATATGGGATTATTGGATATGGGAGTTATGGGGCATATGGATTTTTCAATAGGGTTGTATGAGTGCTTACACGGTAAGCGCGCGGCAAACCACTTAGGCGCTAGCCGACGCTCACATCATCTCGCAGCTGGTGCAGCTGGGGTGCCTCGATGCGCGCGCTGCACTCTACTCGCAGCCTTTCTTTAGCGCGAACGAGCGATCTGTTAAAATTCCAGTGTGAAAACCAGGCGCACACCAATCGGTGCTCGGAAGTGCTAGCGCAAGTACGTAGCGAGCCGCGCCAATCGAATCGAGAGAAAAAAAGAGGAGGACGAGTGTCCCCTCGTGGTATAACGCGAAACGTATTAAACTACAAATTAGTCTAATACACATTCAGTGTACATCTTGTAAAATTTAAAATGCTTATGACCTACATTATAGTGACTAATATTATTGTACTAAATGCATTTATTTCATAACTTGCTTGTGCCTGTAATGCACTCGGTGGAACGACAAACAAGTGAAAGAGGTACGACGATGCACCGACCGCATGATCGCGTGAGCCCCAGTTTGTCGACCGCCCATATGGCAACGCCCAAAGGTTGATAGCCACCCAGAGTAAATCTAGATAAACCAATGAAACTGGAGGCGTGCTGACGGACAAACTTTGTCTTGTTACCATTTGATCTTTCATCTTGGGGCGTCGCCAGAGCTCGTGAAGATCCCGAGTTTCGCCAAACTCGGCGCATCCTGCATGGCACCCCAGCCCCTTATTTTCTGTCTTGCAGTACCATCAGCGTTGGTGAAGTTTATCTACTTTTAAAAAAGTATTTACTTAATTACGAACTTCCTTAGACAGCGACACAATTGAACAGTATTTCCACTTCCGCAAATATCTTTTAGCCAATTTTGAATTTAGCCCCAGGCTACAGAACTGAGTTCACTTATCCGACTGAGGTAACAACTGCACACGCCAAATCCAAGGTGAGGTATGCAACGAAAGCTTCTATTCACAAGAATGACACAAGAAGAAAACTGTAAAAAAAAGATATACCACCGGCACAACATACGAAATGGAGCAAATACTTTTGGGCATCCACAGCACATGTTGTAATCTTTGTGACGCGAAGCTTTCGTGAAAGCCGCTAATGAAATGTAAATGAAACTATCTTCTCGAAAAGCCTGAAGTTGTAGTCGAATTGGATCATAAGCCACCAGAAATTATATAAGAAGCCATTACGCCAATGCCCTCTACGACTTCAGTGAATGCGCCTCAGCTTACAGAGGTACCCGATAGTAGTCAAATACACACCTGGAAAGCAGCTGTTTGTCGATGACACTTTATCGCTTATTCTTTGCCCCTGCGTGATTAAAAAGAACAAAAAATAAAATGGGGCAGGCCCGCATCACCAGAGAGGTATGGCAGGCGTAAAACCAATATAAGGTAAATGAAAAGGCGTTATTGAAGCAACCCAAATGGAAATTTTGAGAAATCCAATCAAAAGAAAAAAAATAAATGGTCTCGGAGGCAAGCCAGTCAGTTAGGAAAACCAAAATACCCTCGCGTATTAATTAAACAGTAAAAAGGGAGGAACGCAGCAGAAAAACAAGCTCCTATAATAATATGGGAAGCCGCGACAGCGATCTGCAGAAAACGCCCGATCCCATTTATTAAAATGTATTAAAATGTCACGCATTTGTCTGCGCCTCGCTGGTGCCGGGAAACAAGCAGAAGGGGGCCGGTCAATGGTGGACAGCTCTGCGGCACACAGGTGGCTGCAGGACTGAAGAGAAAAATGAGAAAAAGAAAGACACAGCAACAGGAAAGAAAAGAAGAAGAAAAAAAAAACAAGGAAGGGACGCAAGGATTACATCAGACAATAAAAGAAACACTGGGGTATGCAAGGGAAGAAAGGAAGAGCAGTAATAGATGACAATGACGCATGCAGCTTAGATCATCGGCCACGGGGTTCCCCCCGCCATAGTCGGCATAAACAATGGCGATGGCCAGAAACAAACATGCGAAAGCAAAATGAGAAGGCATGAAGGTGAGAGAAATTAAAAGGCGCCAGGCAAAAGAGCAGGAGCGAGAGGTAAGGGGGAGAGTGAGCGTGCTATAACAAGAGAAAGTTCGATGAGCAAGGCGCGAGTTTTCCTCGAATGAAGTAACATTGGGTAAGTGGCTGGCATGATGGAATCGGCCTGAATTGCGCTGCGCAATCGACCAACAACCTGTGCGGCGTTAGGATCAGCCAGCAAGTAGTGACTTATGTCCTCACACGGCGTCCCACACACGCACAGATTGCTGGCGTGCAAATGAAAACGGCACAGGTATGGCACAAAATGCCCGTGTCCCGTGAAGAGGTGCACGAGCGAGCGTTGAGGAGGACACCACTCAGGTATATTGTGCACACTGGGGATCCATTTATATAATGATGTACCGGGTCCCTCGCGTTGCCAAACTTGCCTCGCAATGCCACACATTACGAGACAAGCGGAAGCAACGGGACCGGACCGATCGCAGTGAAGAACGAACCTCGCGCAAAAGACCCGTGGTGGCTGCGGATGAAGCAGCGGAATCCGCGAGCTCGTTGCCGAGAACATGGCGGTGACCCGGGACGTGGTGTAAGATAATACGGCGCCTGGCAACCATTTGCGACGTTAACGCGCGCTTACAGTATGCGACACGAGCGCCGACGTCACGGATGTTTGAGAGGGCATGGAGGAAAATCTGTGTAAATGCGCACCGGCGTCGACGTTTGCAATGTGGCGAGATAGTGAAGCGCCTCGGTGAATGCGACTTCCTCCGCACTGTAGGCGCTTGACGCGTAGATAACTTTAAATTTGCGGACCGCGCAAATTCGACCTCGTGGGTCAAAAACCACAAAAGCTGCACCCACCGACACGCTTGTGTATGCACCGTCTGTGAACACGTGATACTCAGGTGCAGTACACACACGGGAGGCCTGTTGGGGTGTTAAGGGGCGATACTGGAATCGGCACAGCTCCTGCGGATGGCGCGACCCAGGGTCGAACGGGTGCTCCAGGTTGCGGGGGTCGAATGACTCGCTGGCGAAGTGAGTCACCTTGCGCAACATGAATAACGAAAATTCGGCATTCAGGCGATCCAGCTCAAGAGGGAGCGGCGGACAGTTGTCCAGGATCTGCAATGCCGACGTCCGAGTGGTGTGGAAGGCGCCTGTTAGCGCCACCAGAAGCGAGCGCTGAACCGACTGAACGCAGGCGGTGAGGAGCGAGGTTGGGAAAGCGGGCCACCAGACCGGCGACGCGTATGCAACCACAGGTAGCAGCACCTGTTTGTAGAGGCGTCGTAAAAGGACGGGACGTAGCGTGTAATGCATACGTACGAAATTTATCAATCGAGTAATCAATATGTCGGCTTTGCTCTTGAGAAATTCAACATGGGCGTGAAAATTAAGCTTGTCATCAAAGACCACGCCGAGAAGTTTAATATGGTCTTGATGTTTCAGAAAGGTGCCCTCGAGACGAATAGACGGACGCCTCTTGGAAGTGCCAATGTGCTCATTGTTGAAGAAGACAAAGAAAGATTTCGACTGACTAATTTTGACCTTGTTTGCCGGGCCCAATTGCAAATCAAGGATAACACAGATTCCGCTAGACTCTGCAGTTGCAGGCGCGAGGTGCCGGACAGGCGCACGATAGTGTCATCCGCATAAGCCTGCAAGTGCACGCCGTCCGGCCGGGGAAGGCTGAGCAGGGAATGTATTACCAAGTTCCAAAGTAAGGGGCTGATGGGGGAGCCCTGCGGACTGCCAATCGTCGGGCTAGCCGAGACCTCATCCGCGCTTGCCTGAAACACCCCCCGGCAGCCCGAGAGGAAGGAGCGGAGGAGGTGATACAAGTTGGCTGGACAGCGATGTCTGCGCAAGAAGAACAGCACCGTTGCGTGCCACACGCTATCGAAGGTGCCTTGAAAATCGAGCGAGATCAGAATAGCCGGCGTTTTTGATGCCTTGAGCGACAGCAGGCGCTGTTTCAGGACGTACAGAGCTAGAGGGGCACTCCGGGCATGCGTAAAACCAAATTGGGTATCGTGAAGGAAGTGATGGAAGTTTAGCAAATAATAAAGCCGGGAATTTAGTAATCGTTCCAACACTGCCGAATAAAGAATTCATTACAATAGGGCGGTAAGCAGAGGGTAAATGAGACGGTCGGCCAGGTTTGGGAATGAAAATAATGCGTCCCTCTCTCCAGGGTGCAGGAAAGTGTCCCAGGCGGAGGGCCGCATTAAACAAAGCAAGAAAAAAGGAAGGGCGTAGACGAGACAAATTTCGAGTGAACATGCCGGTGAGGCCGTCCAACCCCGGCGCCGAACGTGTTGCCCTGAAACAGCGCGTGCTCGATCTCCGGGAGCGTGAACGCGCGATCATCAGTGACGGGAGGCTAATCACAGCGTGCAAGTGCGCGAAGACGCCTGTGGAACGGGGTGTCGGAGCTCGAGTCGTTAGTCGCGACATGCTCGCGCAACAGTAATGGAGCGGGTTCCAATAATGAAGACGTACCAACGTGCGGCGAGATCTCGAACGGTGGGAGGAGCGTCACGGGGTGCAATTTCGCGAACGCGAGTTTGAACGGCGACCCCTTGAGGTTGCGAGCCGTCAAATCCTGGCACAGTGCGCAATCCGCCGCGTTCTTGGCCCGGCGAATATGTTGTTTGTAAGCTGCAAAAGCCGTCGTGTACTGCGTCCGGAAAAACGACCGCAGATCAGGGTCGCGGGCGCGTTGAACACGTCGACGCATCGCTCGCACACGCAGCCTCTCCTCAGCGAGCGGAGGGTTCCACCAGGCATTCGCCCTGCCGCCACGTGATTTAGCTTTGCGCAAGTTGCGCCGACGGAGTGCCTCTTAGATCTCATAGAAATGCGCGACCGCGCTATCGACCGCATGGCCAGATGACAATGAGGCGCGGCTAACTTTCTCGAACCATGGATGCACCCGCATGGATTCGAGAATCTGCGCTCTTGCGTAGTTGGTGAGTACACGCTCTGGATTTCGCATTGCGGCGAAGAGAGTAAATTCGATATATCGATGGTCGGAAAGGTTGTCCCGGTCCGAGAAAAGCCAAGTGAAACCCGCGATCGCGAGAGAGACAGACCCCAACGTGACGTCAATCCAGGAACGAGCGTACGGTGTCTCAAAAGTGGGCAGCGACACGGGGCTGTTGAGTATTTGCAGCGAGTTGGCATTTGCAAACTGCACGAGCTGCGCGCCGCGCACTTCTCCGGGCTCGGGCCCCCACAGCGCGTGCTTTGCATTGAAGTAGTCTCCCATGATATATGATTGCGGTGACCCGTCTGAAAACACCTGCCACAGCTCGTCCAAAAATGGATCGAGAAGGCGATGGGGCGGCGCATAAATAGCGAGGAGAACGAACGAAAGTCCGGATTGCTCGCACCTGACGGCCTCGACCACCGGCGATTCACATGCTGTAAATAGGTCAAATGTAGGGGCCCGCTTAAGGAGAGCAACCCGTGGGTGCTCCCGCGAATGAAACACCGTAGTATCCCGGGGCACGTGGGGAATCTTATGGTCGCGGGTGTGCGGGTCAGAGAGCATCGCGAACGAAAAATTGCCCTCAATCATCTGCTGCACCAAAAGCTTCGTGGTATCACGCGTGTTGGCGAGGTTTGCCTGTAAGAATCGAAGCTGCGAGGCGTCAGCCATGGTAGAGGGCAATGCACGCGGTACCGAATGGGGATAGACACGGACCATAGTGTGCCGGCGTTGCAGTTGGTGTCAAAGAGAATGTCGGTGATCTGCTTCTGCAGATCAACAGCACGATGAAACGACGCCATCAACGCGGCGTCAACGCGGCGTCAACTAGGCTCCACACGAGGGAAGGCACATCGGCGCCGCCCGGTCCCGCAACCTGATCGGCGGAGGCAGCAGGCGGCCCCGCGCCACGGGAGGCCATATGCACAGGTCGCAACACGCGGTCTCCATCGGAAGAGAAGACGGAGTCGTCCGAGCGTGGCGAAACCCCCACCGAAGGGGAACCGCCCCCGGGCGGTGGGAGAACAGCAGGATATTCACCCATGCCCCGCTAGTGGGTACCACCCATCAGCCAGGCAGCCGATCGAAGGTCAGCCGCCAAGCAAAGGGCCACTGAAAGAACAGTGCCTGAATTACCATGTGCATACCATTGCTTGTGATCAGGATTCAGACAGTCGGCTGAGCCAAATTCTCCAAGAGACCAACGATGACCCAGTGGAGGTGCAACTTCGGCAGTATGTTAGCACGCAGTGGTCGGACAGCAAATCTGATGTCAGTGGCGAACTACGTTGCTACTGGAGCGTCCATGACGAACTACATACGCAAGATGGTCTCGTGTTCCGGAGCAACCGCCTGATCATTCCTGCCAAGATGCGCAGAGAAGTACTCGTCTACCTTCAAGACGTTCAGGTTCAGTTTCCATTGGCGGCCTGTCCGGAAGAATCTCTGGGTCCGGACAGGCCGCCAATGGAAACTGAACCTCGCAACGTTCAACACGCGGACCCTCTCGAGTGAGGCTAGCTTAGCAGGACTATTTGAGGAATTATCAGGCATTGCCTGGGACATTATTGTCCTTAGTCAGGTTAGAAGAACTGGTGAAGCTTACACAGTGCTAACTAACGGCCACGTCCTCTGCTACAGAGGTCTTCCAGATAAGAGGGAACCCGGGGTAGGATTTCTAGTCCATAACAACATAGCGGGCAACATTGATGAATTTTACAGCATTAGTGAGAGGGTAGCAGTCGCCATAATAAAGCTGAAAAGGAGGTACAAAATGAAGGTAGTACAAGCCTACGCCCCAACTTCCAGTCACGAAGATGAAGAGATAGAACAGTTTTATGAAGATGTGGAATTAGCAATGAGAAAGGTGCAAACTCAGTATACTGTAGTCGCCCATAACTTCAATGCAAAAGTGGGCAAAAAGCAGGTTGGCGAGCAAGCAATTGGAAACTACGGCATCCATTCTAGGAATGCAAGAGGAGAGATGTTGGTGGAATTCGCGGAAAGGAATAGGCTCCGAATAATGAATACATTCTTCAGGAAGCGCACCAACAGGAAGTGGACCTGGAAAAGCCCTAATGGTGAAACAAGGAATGAAATAGATTTCATACTCTCTGCCGATACAAGCATAGTGCAGAATGTAGAAGTGTTAGGTAAGGTAAAGTGCAGTGACCATAGGTTAGTGAGGTCTTGGATTTCTATCAATTTGAAGAGAGAAAGAGTGAAATTAGTCAAGAGGAAACAGGCCAACCTAGACGCAGTAAGGGTGAAAGCAGACCAATTCAGGCTGGTGATTGCAAACAAATATGCAGCTTCAGAAAAGGAAGATAAGGACAACATAGAAGTAATGAATGAAACCGTAACTAGGTTGATCTCAGAAGCAGCAATCGAAGTGGGAGGTGGGGCACCAAGGCAACCAGTAGGTAAGCTCTCCCAAGAAACAAAGGACCTAATAAAGAAACGACAGAAGATGAAAATCTCTAACTCAAGAGATCAGATAGAATTCGCTGAACTGTCAAAACTAATCAACAAGAAAAAAGTAAGGGATATTCGAAATTATAACGTGGGAAAGATTGAGGAAGCCGTAAAATATTGACGCAGCATTAAATCAGTAAGAAACAAGCTTGGCATAGGACAAGGCAAGCTGTATGCACTGAAAGATAAGCATGGTAATATCATCAGCAATTTCGATGACATAGTAAAAGCAGGAGAAGAATTCTATACTGACCTGTACAGTAGCCAAAACAGCCAAGCTACATTCATTCGAAATAGTGATGAACCGGATGCAGAAGCTCTTTCTATAACTAGCGATGAAGTTAGAAGGGCCTTGAAAGACATGACCAGGGGAAAAGTGCCTGGAGAAGACGGAATAACAGTAGATTTAATCAAAGATGGAGGAGATATCATGCTTGAAAAGCTTGCGGCCCTTTATACGCAATGCCTCACAACTTCAAGTGTACCAGAGAGCTGGAAGAACGCCAACATTATACTTATCCATAAGAAGGGAGACGTTAAAGAATTGAAGAATTACAGACCCATTAGCTTGCTTTCAGTATTGTATAAAATATTCACCAAGATAATTTCCAATAGAATCAGGACAACACTTGACTTCAGTCAACCAAGAGAACAGGCTGGCTTCAGGAAGGGATATTCTACGATAGACCATATCCATGTCATCAATCAGGTAATCGAGAAATCTGCGGAGTACAATCAACCTCTCTATATGGCTTTCATAGATTATGAAAAGGCATTCGATTCAGTAGAGATACCAGCAGTCATAGAGGCATTGCGTAATCAAGGAGTAGAGGAGGCATACGTGAATATCTTAGCAAATATCTATAAGAATACACAGCTACCTTGGTTCTGCACAAGAAAAGTAGAAAGATACCTATCAAGAAAGGGGTCAGGCAAGGAGACACAATCTCTCCAATGCTATTCACTGCATGCTTAGAAGAAGTATTCAAGCTCTTAGACTGGGAAGGATTAGGAGTGAGGATCGACGGCGAATATCTCAGCAACCTTCGGTTTGCAGATGACATTGTCCTATTGAGCAACAATGGAGAGGAATTACAACAAATGATTGAGGACCTTCATCGAGAAAGTGCAAGAATTGGGTTGAAGATGAATATGCAGAAGACAAAGATAATGTTCAATAGCCTGGCAAGGGAACAAGAATTCAGGATCGCCAGTCAGCCTCTAGAGTCTGTAAAGGAATATGTTTATCTATGTCAATTACTCACAGGGGACCCTGATCGTGAGAAAGAAATTTACAGAAGAATAAAATTGGGTTGGAGTGCATACGGCAGGCATTGCCAAATCCTGACTGGGAGCTTACCACTGTCGTTGAAAAGAAAAGTGTACAATCATTGCATTCTACCGGTGCTAACATATGGGGCAGAAACTTGTAGGTTAACAAAGAAGCTCGAGAACAAGTTAAGGACCGCACAAAGAGCGATGGAACGAAAAATCTTAGGAGTAACGTTAAGAGACAGGAAGAGAGCGGTGTGGATCAGAGAACAAACGGGCGTAGACGGTATTCTAGTTGACATTAAGCGGAAGAAATGGAGCTAGGCAGGCCATGTAATGCGTAGGATGGATAACCAGTGGACCATTAGGGCTACAGAATGGATACCAAGACAAGGGAAGCGCAGTCGAGGACGGCAGAAAGTCAGGTGGGATGATGAGGTTAGGAAATTCGCAGGCGCAAGTTGGAATACGCTAGCGCAAGACAAGGGTAATTGGAGATCGCAAGGAGAGGCCTTCGTCCTGCAGTGGACATAAATATAGGCTGATGACGATGATGATGATGACCTTCAAGACACGATGAAGACACGTGCCCGAGCTGTCCTCTTTTGGCCTTCTATAAACAGAGATATAGAAGACGTTGCCCGACGCTGCGAGACCTGCTAGAAAGATAAGCCACGACATTTTCGCTTGCCAATGGTGAATCATGAAATTGCAAGCCTACCTTGCGAAGTTGCGTGAGCTGCAATTTGCTATCACAATAACATAGATTACTTGGTGGTTATGGGTTTTTCTTTTTATTGCGATAGCAATTATATGGACACTTCCACCGCATTTCTGCCGTCGGCGTCGCCGTCGCCGTCGCCGTGAGGTTCCGTATAGATAAAATCTTCGCCGCGCGCCGTATGCCCGAGCGGAAGCGGGGACGCACGCTGTCACAGAGAGCGAACGCACTAAATCTTCCACGCGCAAGCAAGGAAGCGGGAAGCGAGTGCCGGAGGGAGCGGGGGGGGGGGGGGGGCATTTCTACTCTGCCAACAACCGCGCTCGTCGCTCGCTGGCACCGTCTCTTATCTCCACACGGCTCTGAGCTTTATGCGCCGCTCAGTTTCCGTTGAAGCGATAGACCGCACGTACCTTCGCCGCTGCGGCGTATCCGCTTGCTGCCAGAGTTTTGACGGTCGTTGTCTGCAGTCATTCAGTGCGATCTATTCATGTTTGTTTGTGCGCGCTCACACCACGCTTGTTCATTCAGTTAGTAATAGTCGGGCCACATTCTCCAACGCACGCTACACATGCAATGCTGCCCGGATCGGCAGTGCAGCACTACAGGTGTGTTCCTTCGCACGCGCTGCCCACGGTAAGCACTTCTCATCAACACCACCGTTTCACACGCGCCTTCTCGTGGTCATCGAGTCTGTCTTCATGTCGGTCTACTTACGCCGCAGCACACCTGCTTACTTAATCAGCTCATGTTTACTACAATTAATATTGCTACCAAAGCCGCTCACCTTACTTCGTATGACATTGCTGTGTTGCTATCGCATTCATTGCTTCGCCCTTAGGGCGAAACTGCGACATTTTTTTTAACACGAAAGTGTTTTATGCCGGGGTCCACCAAGACTTCACTGACGTATTTCCGTCACGGATATGACGTTCTTACAATGTACACGAACATAATACAAAGAAAGAAACCAGAAGAAAAAGTTCCACAAACATGCAAAATTTGGAAATCGAACCCACGACCTCTCGGTCCGCGACGATAGATCGCCGAGCGTTTAACCCATTGCGCCACAAACGCATTTGCAGAGAGCTACACAGACGCGCCTTATATATCTAACACTCCTCCGTGTACCCGCGCTCTTGCTCGGGGCGGTGCCGCCGCCTACGAGCAGAAAAGAGAAGTACTGCATTATGACACTAACGCGCACCGACAGTGAACGCTTCGGTGGTCTCAGCACTACGACGCCTCGATGCCAGCATTCGAAGGGACGCTGGCATCAAGAAGCACTACCAACGCCACCTAGGTGGCGTTCACCGTACTCAGCACAGCGGAGCGTGGCCTCCGCAATTAGCTCTGAAAATGTTTCTGAAGTTGATCGCGGAGGCTGCAATTACGACGCGCTGTACGCGCTGATTTGACTCGGTGACGATTCAGTTACGTGCTTTGTCTTGCGCGTTGTATTAGTGTGTCAGTTACGTGCTTCGTCTTTCGCGTTGTGCTAGCGTGTGCAGCGTAGTGCAGCTTCCATATGCACGACGGTTGCTCATGGTCAGCGACGTTGGTAGTCGTGATGGAGGAGACGTGCCACCAGGCGTCAGCGTGGGTGCATCAACGCCTAAGGGCGCTTTAGCCACAAAACACCAATAGACATTATATATCAATGTGCAATAAACATTACACTACTTCTGTGAAGACACGTTTCACTTTCGTGTTCTATACCGATTCCTATATAAGAGGGATCAACCACATTTTTTGAATTAACGCCCGTGCAGACAACAGCCGACAAGGTGATTGCTGCTTGCGCCGACTTGTTCACCACACATGGCTTCCCGCAGCGAATATGCACCGACAAGGGGTCGCCATTCAGCAGCCAGAACTTCCGTGATTTTGTCGGCAATCGGCTTGCACCACATCCGTTCCAGTCGTTATTACCCTCAATCAAACGGAATGGCTGAACGTGCGGTTCAGCAAGCAAAAAAATACTGAAGAGGTATCGTTACGGTACAGTGAATTTTGTGCTACATTGCTAGAGTTGAGAAAAGCGCCTCGGGATCCCTACTTCGGGTCTCTGATGCAGAGACTTATGGGCCGCCAGGAGAGGACGCTGCTACCTGTCACAGAAACCCACCTGCGACCGCAAACCATACGCCCTGCAACGGCGGCTGCACATCAGGAGTAAACAATGTTCGTTCTACAACAGAGACGCAAAGCCTCTACCGGGGCTTCCTGATGGCTCCCGCGTCCCAGTGTACAGCGTACCATCGAAAACCTGGTCCCCTGCTACAGTTGTCAAGCCTGCCAACAGCCCGAGAACCTGCAATATCGCTCCAGTTGCAGCGCATCAGACAACACCTCCGTGTGACATGGACTCCTGCGGCAGACTCATTGGCGCCCATAGAAGAACATCGACTCACAGTGGGAACCACGGAGCCACAACTGCGTAGAAGCGAACGCAGCCGCTGACCACCACGAAGATACCCGATGCCAGAACTTGAGTGATTTTGATTTAATAAAAAGGGAGATGTTGGGAGAACACAATTGAAGGCAATAATGAAGTCTGCTATAACGAAGTGATGACTTTAACAAAGTGATTGCGGGACTGGGTTCAACTCCAATACCTTTGCGTAAAGCCGCCGCTAACGGCTAACCTTTGAACTTGTCAAGTTGTATGACAGAGATTGAAGACTTGAACCTAACCTTATCTAAGGTTCGGTTCATAAAACGTACATGCCAGCATAAACGAACCGGGCAAAACATTTTGAGAAACTTCTTGTGAAACCCAGCAGAGCAAAAATGAAAATTGCCCACACACGACAGATGGTGATACAGAACGTCGCACACTTTCGCTTTCGGGTGATTTGCGGTGGCCTCAATCATGGCAAGAAAGTGAGATTTAAGTTGTTGCACATATGCAAAAGCTGCTTCCGATGGCACAGACAGATTCCCCAAAAGTTTGCCGGGGACGTGGTACGCTTTGACCATTGTGAAATACTGGTGGGGACCCTTTAGAGTCTCGCTGTCGTCTTTCAATAAATGTGTGCAACTGTAAGTTTCACCTGCGTTCCGAAGAATGTACGTCTTTGATCAGAAAGCCAGCAACATATTATGCGGTGGAGTCATCAATAACATGGGTGTGAATGTTAGTTGCAAATTCAGAAAGGTCGTCTAGAGCGGGAAAGTCGTCAGGCTGTGGCTGTGCGCACTGGTGATTACCCATAAGACACTCACTGGCGAGGGAGAGTGGCGAGAGCTCCTGAAGGAGGTCACATTCATCATCCATTTCTGTAATCTGACAGTTTGAAGACTTTTCTTACGCAGATGTGCCTGAGGCCACAAATAAATTGCTCTACATTGGGGTTGGTGTTAAAACCTTGTTTTTGCCTAATGTGGCCAAATGTGTTCTCCAGAGGATCCTGTTGAGGTCCACGTGTTAGCAGGTATTCAAAATTGCAATTTTCGGAGAGGTCGTCCAACAGTTGACAAATGGCCTGAATTGTAATCTGCCAACCAATGACGGTTTGCGGTTTGACGTCTGCCATCAAACTTCCACGATGCAATTCAGGGAAGCTGGCCTTGAAGGAAGTGAATCAGTTGCGGATCCTCTTTCGTGATTGCATGCCGGAGCTTTTGAGAAGTTTTTATTGCGATAGCAATCATATGGACACTCCAAAGCAGATTTCTGCCGTCGGCGTCGCCATCGCCGTCGCCGTCGCCGTCGCCGTCGCCGTCGCCATGAGGTTCCGTATGACGTCAATGGAGATGAAATCGTCGCCGCGCGCCGCCGAACGCTGTATGTGCGAGTGAAAGGGCGCGAGGGACGCGCGCTTTCACGGGGAGTGAACGCACGGCGGAGAACAAACGCGCGTTCTATGCCGTGCTCCCTTAAGGGCTGCAGAAGTAGGCGTCTCTTTCCTCCTTTACAATCACCATATATGTAGAGCAAACGCGCCTTCTTCTGACGCACGAAAGGCCGTGGGGGGGGGGGGGGAGGGAAGGGAGGCGACGTTTAGCTGCGGCACCCAGTGCCTATTTATATCAGAGGCTCCGGCAACAGTCACCAAAGCTGCACGCATTTTGTGCGAACGCGGGCAAAACGCCGACGGCGTCGACAACAGTTCTGCGTGTTGCCGGTGCTGCTGCATGTCCAAGTTTATACAGCTGATAAAGCTGCTATCATTACTCCGTATAGCTCTCTACTAAGTTGCTATCGCAATTGATGCTTCGCCTTTCGGGTGAAACTGCGACAACTTTTTTTTTACTTGAGCTGTTCAGGTAGTCGAAAAGCCTGTCCATACGATCACACAATTGTGCTGTAGCAATGGCTGAGGCAGGCAGCACGTTTACATACACCAGTGCCATGATAGCGATGAAAACCGATGCACTGAGGACCTGCGTTGCTCTGCTGACCATCATAATATTGAAAGGTTCCTGATGAACGTGCCGTTCAGTAAACTTTGGAGCCAATCGCAACCGCAACTCATGCGAAGATTGCAAATGCTTACAGTGTGTGACCAGTGAACAATGTCATCCCCACTGTACAACTTGTGCACTTTGGCATTATTGCGTGTTGTTTTATTAAATGTGGTACATCAAAGATGAAGTATACGCGCTCACCATCAACTGCAAAAAAAGGCTTTGCTAGAGTCACTCTTAGTTGGTTAGCGAGACTGACATTTGAACTGCCCTGGTCACAAATGACGTCTTTGACTGTAATGTTCATGGACCTAAGCTCCACCATGAGC
Source organism: Dermacentor silvarum (assembly GCF_013339745.2). NCBI lineage: Eukaryota > Metazoa > Arthropoda > Arachnida > Ixodida > Ixodidae > Dermacentor > Dermacentor silvarum. The sequence continues at coordinate 87,631,659 of NC_051163.1, forward strand.
GGCAGCAGCAGGTTATGCATAACAGACGATGGCGTTGATGTGAGCCCTATAGTAAAAGCGACCGTTTGAACCCTCTTCTTTGAAACAACAACAAGAACAACCACTGCTCGGTCAGCAATGGTTGAAGTGCGGTGAGTGCCATCATCTGTGAAATCCAGAACAATGTCCCATGCAACGTCATCATAAAAATTTTCTTTCAGTGCTATTACATCCAAAACTAAAGCACACACTTGGTCCCGTTCATTCCAAGGTTGAGTATTTGCTGCAATAGAAGCAATGATTCCAGGATTTGTGCCTGGAGTCATCTTTACATTGGCTAGCCATTTTCTTAATGAACACCGAGAGCCAGAAATTGCTATGCTCGCGGGCCACGGATGTTTAGGTGAAGAGCGATTTTCCTGATCCAAACGGGAAACAACTGGCCCTTGCATTTCAGCCTCAAGCGAACGTGTGCAGAAAGAAGTTTAAAAACCTCCTCGGTGACGTATTGTCGGATAATACCAAGAGCCTTTGAAGTCGATGACGGTGATTAGTGAGGCTGTCTCAGCACTCTTTTGAGTTTTCGCTGTGGGGCTACTTTGGCGTGCCGACGTTTATTGTTTTGCTTGTACTTTTTTTTTGATGCACAGCTTGTCGTTGGCACGCAGGAAAGCACTTCAATAAACAAAAAAAAAGAATCGATGTAAAAGCGAACAGCAAATAATTCCGTGCTAGCACTTTCCTCGCTTTTTAAACCCGAGATGCCCCACCTTTTCTGGTGGAAAGTTTTAGATCCCACAAAGTGAAAACAAACCAATCACAATATTCTGTGGGAGGCAATGCAAGTGCACAGGCGAGGTGATGACAATGCATATAGATAGAAGGCAGTGCAGGTAACTGGAAAACATATCCCACTGAAAAACGTGAGTACGAAAACCACACAAGGGCGAATGGGTGCATGACTGCGCAGGTCAAACCGTGGAGTATACAGGATGTTTTTGTAACGTTTACACATCTTTCTTTCAAAGCGTGCGAGACATATGATAATGAGTGCGGCCTGTGCAGCTGCATTGCCCAGCAAAGCGGATATTATGTATGTGATAAAGAAAAATTATTACACGATTTATTTACTAAAATACCTATTAACATTTATAACATTGTTTTAGGGCCATTGTTATATATGGAAATTGAAGACCACCAAAATCGAAGGTGAACCCAGTTTTTCAGTTTTCTTAACCGGCAATGTCGTTCGAGAATATTTGCCATCAGAAATCTAATTTTCTGTCTCGTTAAGCTGGCTTCCCGCATTGCACACGTAAAAAATGGTGTCGATGCGCGCAGTATCGTCACAAACATCACGTTAACCACTCATATGACAAAAGAAAAGACGAATGGATTCGCTATTTTCTCCATTAGAAATACGTACAAGCAACGCTATGTTTTAAATGCAAATGCGGGAAGCCAACTCAACGAGCTGCACAAGTATCCACTGCAAGTATCTGCGCATATTTTTTGGTACCCCTCAGCTGCGGTTGGCCAAATTATCCACACTGCATTATAATCACAGTAACATTTCCCTCAAAATTCTCCTGCTATCTCGACATTCCCAGCCCATTGTATTAATATAAATAAGCCATTTCTTTACTGTGCTGGTGTTCCTACTGATGTCGCAACATCAACTGTATTAAAAAAAGAGGATGTGCATGCTAACACACAATTCCACAAAACTGCATAAACCGGTGATTTATCGTGTAGTCATAGGAAAATAGAAGCTTAAATTATACCCATCCTAATTTCAAGGTATGCAGGCAATACAAATACTGATTTAAAAGCTTAATAGTCTATGCTGCTTCCAAAGGAGCCCATTTATGTTACAGATTTCAAATGCACTTGCATTGTACTGGCTGCATTTGGAAGGATCTGTAGACAGAACCATGCTGTGTACTGACTGACTGTGTCAGATGTACAATGGGAGAGCCATGTGCGATAATTTCATGATAACGATGAGAATGCAGGTGCGCATAGACTCCCCTCAGCTAGCGGTGGCTGTTTGGTGGTCGACTAAACGATGATTTCTTTCTTCTTTGAATTTCCAAGCTCTTACTCCTTAAGTTACCACTAGATCGTGGCACACATATTCTCTTCTGGAGTCACGCAGCAACAACTGGAACAACAAATGTTCCATCGTTCCTGTTGTGACAGAATGGCATCAAAAATTAGCAGCATCATTAATAGCCCACCCTGACATTTTGTTGTTGCACACGCAGTGTCCTTTTGAGGATAGTTTGTTAGAACGCTCTAAACATAAAATAGCACGTGAAAAACAGGTACAATGAAAGCATAGTCATAATTTGCAGTACGGCACTCATTCATGAAGCTGTTGGCGGACACGTCTTCTAGGGGTCCTGTGAAGGGTGTTCAGCACCTTGGACACTGCTGCCGGAAGAATCTTGCATGCAGCCTGCGGAAGTCTGGATATCAATACAATCTGTTGCAGAAGTAAACATCAAATTCGCCGATAACAAAAGTTCCTTCTGTCACAACTGAGCGATTGGTCAAGGTTTCCTCCAGCAAGCCGAGGTCAGCAGACACCCCTGCGCCAACTACAAGGGAGCTGCCACCTGCAGAGGTTTGGTAAACATTCAATTTCGCACAAAAACAACCTCGGCACTGAACTCACCCTGCTCATCAGGGCACCTCAATGCGTGGGTGTCGCTGTTAGAAGCCTCTTCCGCAGATCCTGAAGAAACTAAACACCAACGATTTGTCAGTAACATGTTAAAAAAAAGTGAACCTCGCCCTCACCTTGCAGTGAAGCTACTGCAGTCATGTGGCAGTCACTAGTAGAAGCGACGCTCAAAGATCCTGCGTATATATGTAGTTGGTAGAAGTAGCAAAGCTTGTAGCATAGGAAATATTAAACAGCACTTTCAAGCGTATTGTTTGGCAGGTGGGAGAAAAGGGTAGAGAAGCCACCAACTGAGAAACAAGCAATTAGTGGTCTGTGGAATTATCAATAGCACAAGCTTACATTGGTGTGCGGTATATGTACTACGCGCTCAGTATGAGCTACACCGCGGGAGCGCGTGGCCAAGCGTGCTGTAAGGTTGTACAGTGGCGCCGATCCGGACATGTTTCCGAGTTATCAAGGCAAGTTTTGGCTGTTCCTGCGAGTGCACATCCTCTCCACTTGCTTGCTTTCACTCTCGCTTCGCTTCGCCCTGTGGTGATACCAGCTTCGAAAATGACAACTGCCGCCGTGGCTCGACGCCCAAACTCGAACTCGACAACATGTCCTGATCGGCGCCACTGTAGAAGCTTACAGTGCGCTTGGCCACGCGCTCCCACGGTGTAGCTCATTCTGAGCGCGATAGTACATGTACACGCAGACTTCAAGTAAACGTGAAATACCGCTTCAAAGTCTTTCAAAACAAGTTACACAGGCAAACAGCGTCAAAAATGACAGACATATCTAGCTGCAAGGAAGGTAATAGCCCGAAATTCACAGAATTTATGACTTTCGAAGAGATAATTCTGCTACAACGAGGTTCGTGCGTCGGCTACAGATAACGGCGAGGTTATTTGCCGCCACTGATGCAAAACAGGCGGCTGCTATTGCAGAGAATCGAGTTTCTGTCAACCACTTACATCGTGGAACTGGGTGCACACTGGGTACAGCCATTTATGTAAGCCTAGTTGTGTGTTCAGGGTGCATGAAACATTCAGCAGTGAAATGGTCGCTGCAAACCCTGTAGGTTGCGTACAATAGGCTTGCCGGCTTACTCAGAAGATCATCTCTTCCAGCGTACTGCATGCATGCTGTCATCCTGCATTGGCAATGAGCTATCAGCGGAAAGTGGAACTTCTGGAATAGTGATTTTTTATGTTTACTGAGTAAGCACGAACAGGCAGAGTTAAGACATGCCAACTATACAAAAACTTTAACACACCTGCCATCCCGTGATATGCGGAAGAAACTCGTTCCTGGCTTCTTCTGGATTCTGCCGTTGTTCAATAACCACGACACACAGCAGTTGCTCCGGTAGCTTGGACTACCGGACGGCATGGCATCAGCACGGTCTGGAAATTTCAGTAATTGCACGCTTCATTAATTACCAAAAACATAAGTGCACATCATAACGTTACCAGAAAACCACTTTCAATGAATAGCGAACTGATGAACAATATAAAAACAACATAAAATCACCAACACATTCAGACCTCTGACCCATAAAACTCGGACTTACAAGGATAAATGTTAAGACCACGTACAGGGGCTTTCGAAAGTTCCCAGGCCGCCATCTTATGTAATCCCGAGACATCACGGCCTGGGAACTTTGGAACACCCCTGTACGTACTCAGTATAAGGAGTACATTGGGAGGCAGTTCACATAAGCGCGGTAAGGATATATTCGAAACGTCCTAATAAGAGGCCTTTGTTCAAATGTGCACCACGCCACGCCTACGCGACAATATGTTGTGCAATGTATTCCGCCACGAAAAAAAAATGATAAGGAACCGAAAGTTGCATGAATGTGCAGTACTTCCCTACACGGCCACTGCAATAAGTACACGCAGTAGTGATTGGGGACTTTTTGCCACCGTTATTTTCTGTATAAACAATCCGCGCAGACGTATATACCACCGTCCGTCCGTGTGCCGTAGATACACACCTCGCTGCAGTACAAAACGCAATAACCTACGCTCGCTGTTTATGTCACATGCCATTGTTTCCAAGCAATAATATTAAAATATTCAGAAGCCCTTACTCTATCGGGGAAACAGGGGCAAACGAAACTTGGATTCAGCGTGCCTAACATCCTACTTTTCTTTAATTAGATAGCGCCCGTCCTCGGAGCGCCATTTTCGGCCTGAATTGGCGTGGCGTCTTTTATGTTCTTTCCAGCGTTTGTCAGCCTCTCGAACGGGCCAACGAAAGGAATGTCAACCGTCACGCGATCATGTAAACGCAGTTTAAGAATTCAATTTCCTCGAAGTCCGAATTTTCCTGAAATGTGCACCTCCTGATATTGACCTTAAACGTTGTCCAGTTGTTCACAGGACGCAACCAACAAAGATTATTCCGTCCTCGGCGGGGGTAGCAAGAAAGTACAGCCAGTACAGCCCTCTCGCTACACGTTTCTTGAGGGGGCATGCTTTTCGCATTGTTCGCGTCTAGCCGCCCCATAGAGCCGCAAACTGTTTTTTAGCAAACCTCGTCGCCTTCACAAGTCAGTTACTGCAAGCTTCGCTTGAAAACGTGACTCACCTGTCTCTTACCCAAGGAAACACGCACGACGACGAAGAAGTGTGTCTTTCATAGAACGCTTGTACCCTTGTCTCGTTTTGTTTCTCTGCAAAATCTGGGAGCTGCCGCTCCCTTGTTGCGGCAATGGATGAAGAAGCCCTCGAGGACCTTCCTGGCGACCAACCATCACATCGGGTCGCGTCCAGGAAACGTGGAAACGTGTCAAGTGACACGGACAGCGAGGCAACCGATTTGTACTCGTACTCGGACAGCGTCGACTCGTCGGACGACGATTTCTCCCTTGTGATGAGCCGAACTACAAAAACAAGACTGCTACGGAGGTCATCATCGGCAAGTGTCTCCACCGTGAAGACAACACCACAGCGCTGGCCGTACACTATGCTCTTCATGCCCGTGGACCCTGTGTCCAATCTGCGACTCCTAAACAGGCATGTCCTTTCTGCGTTTCCTTGAGGGAATCGCACCAAATGAGATCAAGGACATGAGAATAAACGCACGGAAGAATGTACTCGCAGTAGACGTTCTGCACCGTAGTGCGCTGCAAAGCCTGCGGCACATAACGGAGATCGACAAAGTGAAAGTGCGATCCATGATTCCTACAGGCAGCAATAGCACTGTCGGCGTCATTTATGATGTTGATATGTCTATACCAACGGACGACTTGCCTATATTAATAAAGCCAACTACAGAAGGCACTCTTATCACGCACATCGCAAGACTTGGCAACACACGTTGCCAGAAGCTTGAGTTTGAGGGAGACAGCCTTCCCTCACACGTCAAAGTTGGCCACATCGGCCATCCAGTCCGCCCATACGTACCGAAGCCCCTGCAATGCTACAAATGCTGCAAGATGGGACACGTAAAAGGTGTCTGTAGGAACAATCTCGTGTGCCCACGGTGTGCTGAATCTCATTCGCAAGAAGCCTGCCGCGTAACTGTGTTAAAGTGCCCTAACTGCCATGGTAACCATGAGGCTTCATCCAAGGATTGCCCGCGGGTGAGGAACGAGCGAGCGGTACTGAAACGTATGGTACAGTGCCATTCTACACACAGAGAGGCTGCCGCTACTCTCAGGCGACGACGAAATCACCACCGAAGAGCATCACGAAGAGTTGCATCTACCGATAGAGATACACCATCTTCCGGCAAAGCGGCTACCATACCAACGCCGACTTCCACAAAGACGGACACTGCGACAGCGAAGAAAGGGGCAACACTCGCTCCTCCTGAAGAGTGGCCAACACTTCCACGAGCACAACCTGCCTCGAAGTCACATCAATACCTGTACCCTTCAATAAAGTCACCTGTACAGTTCTCAAAGCAGCCAATCTATTTTCATTCGAAGTATTGATCAACAGGATACAGAGAGTCCTTCTATAACTAGCGATGAAGTTAGGAGGGATTTACAAGGGGAAAAGCTGCTGGAGAAGATAGAATAACAGTCGATTTAATCAAGGACGGAGGATATATCATGCTTGAGAAGCTTACGGCCCTTTATACGCAGAGTAGCTTAGCAAATATCTACAAAGATTCCACAGTTGCTTTGCTTATCCACAAGTAGAAAGTTACCTATCAAGGAAGGGGTCAGGTAAGGAGACACTATCCCTCTAATGCTATTCACTGCATGCTTAGAAGAAATATTCAAGCTCTTAGACTGGGAAGGCTTAGGAGCTAGAATCAACGGTGAATATCGCAGCAACCTTCGGTTTGTAGATGAAATTGTCCTATTCAGCAACAATGGGCACGAAATACAACAATTTATTGAGGATCTTAATCAAGAAAGTGTAAGAGTGGGGTTGAAGATTAATATGCAGAAGACTAATTTAATGTTGAATAGCTTGGCAAGGAGACAAGAATTCACGATCGCCAGTCAGCCTCTAGAGTGTGTAAAGGAGTACGTTTATCTAGGTCAATTACTCACAGGGGACCCTGACCATGGGAAGGAAGTTTACAGAAGAATAAAATTGGGTTGGAGTGCATAAGGCAGGCATTACAAACTCCTGGCTGAGAGCTTACCACTGTTGTTGAAAAGAAATGTGTACAATCTGCATTCTACCGGTGTTAACATATGGGGCAGAAACTTGGAGGTTAACACAGAAGTTCGAGAACAAGTCAAGGACTGCACTGGGCAAATAGAGAAGTTTAAGTTAAAGACTGGGTAAATAGCGACGATGGCGACCCCACCTAGCTTTATCTCAGTTCGGCCAAGTTTATGCGAGGTTATGCTTCGAGACTCGGCCACGTTTTGCGCGAGATGACCCCGGAATCATGGACAGCCCAAGGAGGAACGAAGACTCGGTGATTAAAGTATCTGGACGCTCAAAAGCTTTTGCTCTGTTTCGTGGGCTCGTAACTCCGGGTGTTCTACGAATCGCCGACTTTTCGCCGCCGCTTCGGCGGCGCGATACTCGGGATCGGACCGAGGTCGTCTCACGCGCTCTCAAGTCGCGGCGCGGCGGCTTTCGCACCGCGCTTCCTCTCCTTCGAGAGTGACGCCGTTTTTCGGCCGCCCCATCTTCGCGCCGATGTGCTCGGCGCGGAAACGGCGGGACTTTTGTGCCGCCGCGGCGGTGACGCGGAGCGATACGAGGTCTGTTTGAAAAGTATCCAACCTTACTTTTTTTTTGCGAACACGTGATAGATATGAAACAAGCGCGCTTGCATCAGCCGACCCTGAACCTTCGTGCGCATGCGCGAATTTTTTTCCGCTTGGCGATAGCGTCAGTCGCTGGGACGCAGTGTCTGAGTGAGGTAGTGCGCAATGCTCTCGTCGGTTTTTTTATTGCAAGGAAAATGGCGGAGCGACTGGAGCAGCGCTACTGCATCAAATTTTGCTAGAAACTGGGCGACAGCCAAGTGCAAACCATTTGGAAGATTCAGACGGCTTTCGGAGACGATGCTATGAACAGCACACAGATTAAGGAGTGATATAACCGGTTTGAAGAGGGCGGCACTTCGGTGGAGAGCGAGCCAGGCTGCGGTCGGCCATGAACATGCCGAAATGACCAGGGTATTACCGAAGTGATCGCTGTGGTGATTCGGGACCGTCGTGTGACTATTCCAGAAATTGCGGAAGAGGTGTGAATCATCATTTTTTTTCTGCACATTACATTATGACCGAAGATTTGGCCATGAAGAGAGTTGCGGCGAAATTCGTGCCGAAGGTGCTCACGGTGGAGCAAAAGGAACTTCGTGTTGAAGTCTCACAGGACATGCTGAATTCCACAGTGACCCCGACTTCATGAGCACCATAATCACTGGTGACGAGTCTTGGGTGCAGGCGTACGACCCGAAAACCAAATCCCAGTCATCACAGTGGAAGCATTCCACGTCACTAAGACCAAAGAAGGCCCGCCAAGTGCGAAGCAACGTCAAAGTGATGCTGACTGCTTTCTTTGACTCCCGCGGTGTGGTACACCACGGGTACGCACCACAGGGTCAAACAACCACCAACGAGTACTACAGGGATGTCCTCCGTCGCCTACGTGATGCTGTGCGGCGCAAGAGACCGGCGGTGTGGTCAACAGGAAATTGGCGCATCCATCACGGCAATGCTCCTGCACATTCCTTGAACTTGATTGAGACTTTTTGGGCGAAAACCCAAGCTCCTGTAGTTCAACAGGCTCTTTACTCTTCTGATATGGCCCCCTGCGACTTCTGGCTGTTTTCCAAAATCAAGAGGCAATTGAAAGGAGCACGTTTTCAGACAAGAAAGACAAGCTCACCTGGCATTATGGCTGCAATGCCAGGTGAGCTAAACTCCATTCCAGAAGATGCCTTCTCGGAGTGCTTCCAACAATGGCAGCACCACTGGGGGAAGTGTGTGGAGTCCCAAGGAGACTACTTTAAGGGTGATTAGGTTTGCAACGCTCCAGTTATGCTAGTTTTTTTTCTTCAGCCAAAGGTCGGATACTTTTCTAACAGACCTCGTATATCCCGTGGGTCGGCGCAGTGACGGCAGCGCTTAGCTCCGCCTCCTCGCAACCCCGGCAACCACTCCGAATGGCGCGGTAACGTCATGGCTCGGCAAAGCGAAGGCGAAGTGATGCGGCGCGCGCGCGCGATGACGTCACGGCTCACGCAGCTGGGACGAAGCGTTCCTAGGCAACGCATGGTGACGTCATCGCCAGGCGGAGGTTTTGCGGTGTACACTCGACGCACCATCCTCGAGCTCCATCCTCGACGCACCATCGGCTTCGCTACTTCACGGGGCCTGTTCCATTGCACTTGGACACTTTCTGCACTACCTCGAGGATCTGCCCACAATTCTGGTCTATGCTAAGCGGTGCAACGAAGAGCTTAAACAGCTCCGCTGGTACAAATTGAGTTGGGGCGGTCATGTAATGCGTAGGCTGGATAACCGGTGGACCATTACAGTTACGGAATGGATAGCAAGAAAAGGTAATCGCAGTCGAGGGCGGCAGAAAACTAGGAGGGGTGATGAAGTTTGGAAATTGCAAGCGCAACTTGGAATCAGCTAGATCAAGGCAGGGGTAATTGGAGATCGCAGGGAGCGGCCTTCGTCCTATAGTGGGCATAAATGTAGGCTGATGATGATGTGCCCCTGGAGCCACTTAGTATGTGCCTCTGTAGCTGCTGGGTATGTATCACTGAGTATGTGGGGCATGAAGCCCTGCTATACCAACTTGGGTATGTTGCGTTGGCACCCACCGTGGAGGCTCAGTCAGCCACGGCGTTTCACTGCTGAGCACTAGATTGCGGGATCGAACCAGCTGCGCCAGCCGCATTTCGATGGAGGCGAAATGCAAAAAGGCCTGTGTGCTTGCGTTGTAGTGCCCGTTAAAGAACCCCAGGTGGTCGAAATTCATCCGGAGTCCTCCACTACGGCGTGCTTCATAACGAGAACTGGTTTTAATGCGTAAAACCCCAGAAAGAATAAGAAAAAAAGAAATGTTGCCTTGGCAATACGGGGCTTGTGCCTTTGGGACCACTGGGTATATGCCGGTCTTCAGTGCACTCACTGATCCGAAAGCCCCAAATGAAACTATGAGCGAAAAAGCTGGCGGCGTCTGCAGCAGCGAGACTACCCATAGGCGGCGACACAACGTCATGAGCGCTCCTTGCGCGCTCGTGGCGCTGGTGTGCGCTTGCTGGCTTGTGCCTCGACGGAGCTGAGCGGGTGAAAGGGCACACCTGCTACCGTGGTGTTGTGTGAAGCGAGACGGCATCACCGCGACGCCACGTCAGCCTCGCTCTCACTCTCGGAAACCTGTATTATCCACGCGTTTCTTGTCCACGCAAGCTCACGCATACTTTCCAATTTTGCCTTAGAAAGACGAAATCAAAACGCGCCAAGCGTTTCAACGAGCCCACTTGCCCGCAAGGAGTTCAGAACTCGAAAGAACTCTCAGCGGCGTTCAATGGGACATTAATGCTTTGGCATTCACAACTTGTAAGACGTGCTAAGGTGTCCTCGGCTTTTTTAACAGCGGAGCTGTTCTTAGTCGAGCATGGATCATGGATGACGGCGGCATCACGCAGGAGCAGAGCCGGAGAGGAAACGTGGTCCGCTCATCGGGAGGAAAGGAGCCGACCAATCGGAGCGGGTGCCGGGGAAGATGAGGAGAGTTGTCGGGGTATAAAAACGCGCCAGGAACGGCGTGGCAACAAGCTAGGATGGGACTCCGACGCGTCCCTTCCCGCGCAAGTGGCGCCGTTCATGCCAACCAAGCGGCGGCGAATGCGCCGCTTCGCTGTTTGACCATCTTCACGGAGTGGAAGGGGTGGTGATTGTTTTGACGTTAATTTAGGTACATGTATCGCGGGATGAGTGTATCGCTAGGCATGCATCATTGGGTACGTGCGACAGGGTATGGGCTGCTGTGTATATGTCACTAGGTATGTTGCCACATAACATACGGGGTAGAGAGTACTTAAATATATTGAACTAAGGGTGGTACTTTTCACCAACATTGTTTTGTCTGCAAGTATCTTAGATCGCCTTATTCCTCGTGGAATCGCAATGTCGTCGTCTCAAACTTTGCATCGGTCTAATTTTCCCTCGAATTCGGCATAGATTGTAGGCAGTGCATTGCGAAAACGTAAACTTTGCATGCAAATGATGTAGTGACCAATCATTTCATTCTACCGGTGCTAACATTGGGGCCAGAAACCTGGAGGTTAACAAAGAATCTCGAGAACAAGTTAAGTACCGCACAAAGAGCGATGGAATGAAAAATGTTAGGCCTAACGTTTGGAGACAGGAATAGAGCAGTGTAGATCGCACAGCGAACGGAGAGAGCCGATATTCTAGTTAGAATTAAGAGGAAAAAAATGGAGCTGGGCCGGCCACCTAATGCTTAGGATGGATAACCGGTGGGCCATTAGAGTTACAGAATGGATACCTAGAGAAGGGAAGCGCAGTCGAGGATGGCAGAAAACAAGGACGGGTGATGAATTGTTAGGAAATCTGCAGGCGCAAGACAGGGGTAATTGGAGATCGCAGTGAAAAGCCTTCGCCCTGCAGTGGACATAAATATAGGCTCTTGATGATGATGATGATGATGCAGTGATCTATTAGGCGCGACGCCATAATGTTTTTCTCCAGAGTGTAACACATGAGTAGTTATGCGATCGCCGTCATGCTATCGTAGTCGTCGTCTCATTGACATTGTTATGCGCTAGCTCACGTCATGCGGAAAATTGCTCGCCTACACAGACACATGTTACTGAAAGGCAAACGTGCAAACACGGTCACAAGGAACGAAAAGGACATCAGAGATGCCTTCTCCTTTATTCATGCGTACTTGTTTGCACGTGTGCCTTTCAAGGTAACACATATCACTACTAACGTCCTACACTTTCAGTTGCACAGAAACGTGTTCCTCCGTCTGGCAACATATTACAGGTCCCAAGCGGTGCTGGATTGCGAGGTTACTCCAACGCGCTACGCCGAAAATCGATTCCCAGAGGGCGTGGGACCGGCGTCACTCTTTAATTTGTGACTTCCTCTCGGCGAATTGCACTTCGACGTTCGCGAACGTTGATTATTTCGAATGGGTTTAAAATGTCAGAGTTAATTTTGGGGACCATTAAGCGCTTACCATTCAAAGCACAACCTTACTGTAGGTGCAGTGTAACTCAGGAATCGGGCGCTATCAGGAGTATAAAAAGCTACAATAACAATCACAAGGGGAAATGAAGGGACGAGTAATACAGTTTTCTGGGGATGTATTTCCTATGTGTTTCGTGTTGTTCAATAAAGCGACCAGTTATGTGCGTTTTCTTCTTGCGTACTGCGGAGTTATTACCATTTTAACGGCGATTGTTAGTAAGCAAAAAAAGATTGCAGAAGAATATGCGTGAAAGTAATTTGGTTAAAATGAGAACTGATCCTCGATTTTGCTGCTAGTGTTATCTGAGAATATATCACCGCGAACTAGGGATACAAAAAGAAACTTATTTCAAGTAGAAAAACAAATAATGAGCCCCTAATTCAACAAACTTCAGTTTAAATACTTATGCTTCCGTTCCGCAAATCACATGTAATTCTGCGTGAAAAATTTGTTGTCTGACGACGGAAGTAAGCACGAGCGAAGCTATCACATACTTTAACAAGGAAACATCTTGCCTGGCTGAATGAATGAACATACATTTTCTTATCTCTACTTTTTTCATTCTTCTGGTTGACCTTGTTGCCTTTTCTCTCCTTACCTTTCCTCTATAGAAATGCAATTTCTCGACATGGGACCTTTAAACATTTATGACGGAAGAAGTTCGTGGTCACTTTGTAGCTTTCAATTCAAGATTACACAGTCAAGTCTATAAACCACCATATTGAAGGAAATAAAGGTAATGTAGCATGTGTCACTGTGCAAGATGTATACCTTCAATAACATAAGCAAGCGCATATTGGCACGAGATGTCACGCAATGAAGACCAAGCGTTTTGTTAAAAAAAAGTCTATCATGAAGCCGGTCGGAAGGCACAAAAGCACGTACTGCGGAATGGGGTTGCTGTTTACATGACGAGCCTTGCCACAATGGCTTGATGCGGTCGCTATCATCATTGCTGGAGGACCCTCCGGTGACATCTTGATGCTTTCAAATTCCTATGGCGAGCCCATCGGACACTGGCACTCGTCGTGCAGGAAGTCCTCAAAGCGGCGAACAAATTCAGGGACTTTTCAAACAGCGCGTGCAGCGTGAATGCCTCCGCGACAGAACCGACGCAGTTTCCGGCCACAAGGATCCCATTAGCATAAACTAATGGAGCCAGGAAATAAAAACTACAGTTAATCGGCATTGATTCAAACTCAAGGGAAATATCGCAGTCTTATTGCTATTCGAAAATGTCCTAAGCTCGAGTTCTCAGAAATATAATCGCTTCTCTGATGTGACATAAAATGCTGCAGAAATTGCGAGAATTGTCTACTGATGCGTAAGCATTCCTTTGCTCGGCTCTTCTGTTTTGCTCACTTGTCTTTCCGAGCTAGTGCATGCGTACCTATCGCTTTTCCGGTGGCAAAGAAATGAAATCCGTGTACTGAATGTTGTGTAGATGAGTTGCGAGGAAGCTGCATGGTAATGTCAAAGGGATCGTATCAACTGAGCTGGAACGCCGTCACAACGGGTTTCACCACAGCTGTTCTCTCGCTCTCTTTATTTTATTTTCTCTTTTTAGATTTTGTTACGACCTTGACGCAGCAGCATTGGCGTCACTAGTTTTTATAAATGGCACTAATAATTTATTATAATTACTAAGGTGCTATCGCATGCCATCATCATCATCATCAGCCTATATTTACGTCCACTGCCGGACGAAGGCATCTCCCTGTTATCTCCAATTACCCCTGTCTTGCGCTAGCTGATTCCTCCTTACAACTGCAAATCTCGCAATGTCCTCAACTCATCTAGTTTCCTGCCGTCCAGCGCGGCGCTTCCCTTCTCTTGGCACCCATTCTGCAACTCTAATCGTCCACCCATTATCTACCCTACCCAGTACATGACCTGCCCAGCTCCATTTTTCCCGCTTTATGTCAACTAGAATAACGGCTATCCCCGTTTGTTCTCTGATCCACACCACTCTCTTCCTGTCTTTTAACGTTAGGCCTAACATTTTTCGTTCCATCGCTCTTTGTGCGGCGCTTAACTTGTTCTCGAGCTGCTTTGTTAACCTGCAATTTTCGGCCACATATGTTAGCACGGGGAGAATGCAATGATTGTGTGGTTTTCTTTTCGACGACAGCGGTAAGCTTCCAATCAGGATTTGGCAATGCCTGCCGTATGCACTCCAACCCAATTTTATTCTTCTGTAAATTTCTTTCTCAATATCAGGGCATCCGTCTCTGTCCACCAATTATCCCACTGTGCTTCTCTCGTAAAGCAAGGACAATCAGCAAGATACCGCTAGCCGTTTCTCTACACTTTCTTCCCAGCCGTTTCGTTCGGTGAGACCAGGTTGACTGAAAACGTTGATCCCAAGGCTTCCAGAGCAGCAATTAAAGAAATAACTCGCGCTTTTTAGCAGCAGGCTTACAGGTTTAACTCGCGTTGGTATAACAACCGGCACTTGGCGGGAAATTGAGCGACGCGGGAAAGTAGGTCACCGTGGTGAGAGAAGAGCGCGTTGGTGAGCAACACGATAGAGTGCATCGTCTCGACAAAGCAGATGCGCCAGCGCAAGGGCGTTCCTTGTCCACAGAAGTTCTCGCCTGCGTTCTAAATGAAGTTGCGTCGTCTCGCCGATAGGTATCCGCTGCCATCAACAGGCCGATGGACGCGTGCCGTTGCAACTTTATCTGGTCGATCGCTTCTCGCAAGAAAGCCGAGATGAAGGTAAAAGTCAAGGGCTCAAGGAGCTAGATGGGTGGGGCTTGAAGTCCAGGGCTCCACTGGCTTTTGCCGCCAGCCGGACGTGGCCCAGAAGCGCTGGTTGCACTTTGGGGTTTGAGCTAGCGAGGAGTGCCTCTTATTGCTACAGACAGTTTTCTATAGTATATCTATCCTACAATTAATTGAATTCATCTGGTCTTTTACTACATCTTCATGAAATGAGGTAGATGATCGGTAGCGAGTCGAGACACCATGGACAGCTGTGCCCACACGAACTTTGAAAAATTTTGTTGCAATCTCAATAAATTTGGATAGACCTCCCTTGAATTCTACGGAGGTACATTGCGTCTTCCCCTTCAGGAGGTTTGTGGGGGGAGCCATAATTTAGACGCGTGCATCGCTGTTGAGCAAGAATTGTTGCTGTTGTTGTTGTTGCCTCAAAACAAGAATCTCGCGCGGGGCCAACGAAGCAGGATCGCTGTCTTCCTCCTCGCGAAGGCCATCGTGTGTCATGTTGGGTGGTTGTAATTTGGAGGGCGACGGGTGCTCCGCTCGGTTTGTAGGTTCTCGAGCTAGAGCGTCTGCTCTCTCGTTGCCCACTAGGCCAGCATGTCTCGGGCTCCAGACCAGCCTATAAGTATTTTACAGCAATGTCTTTAAAGGCTAGTTCCGCCAGGATCGCGTGCACGTGTAGAAAAAAAAAACTATAATCATCAAGAATTCGGCTCCATGCACGTGGCGCTTTCCCGCCAATTGTGCCTGAGTACAGGTGTCAAAACGGATGACTAAAATGACTGATAGGTCATGGCATCAATAACATCACATGCTTGCCAGTTACGCCACGATTAACGATAATAAAACCCATGTGGCGCGTACCCGCATTGTATATTCGCATACGAGCCACGGATATGCGGGTTTGAGCCAGGGACAAGAAAGAAAAAAAAAGAAGGAAGGAAGGAAGGAAAGAAAGAAATAAAGAAACAGAGAAATAATGAAAGTTAAGAGTGAAATCACGTGTGTCTCACACCCGCGTTATAGTTGTGGGTACGAGCCGCCGAGAGCCGGAGCGGGAGAGATAGAGAGAAATCACTTTATTCTGCGATAAAAAAAGGAATGACGCCAGATCTCACAGTAAAATGACGCTGCCGTGCAGTGTGTCGCGGCTATGAACACTGCGGCTCAAACGTTAGTCTCTGACGATGGGGCGGACTTGGCGCAGGAAAAGCTGTACTTGGCCATCGCGCTGGGCGAAAACTAAACGCCGGTGTCCTTGTTCTTTACCGAACATGCTCAAGATGCTCAATATAATAAATATTGATAATATATAAATTCACTATAGCAATATTCACCACAGCAGACACTCCATATTTACAGATTCGCTGGCTTCCATCTTCACGGTAGTGGAAGGGCTGTGTCAGTCAAGAACATTATTGAGGCCCTGAGGAGTTTTAAGCCATTGGAGATTCCACACGGGGAGCTAATCTTGCCGAAATCGTAGGCGACTCCCAAGTCGGGACGGGAACGTGGTGACGCTCGGGCAGTTCTTGGACTCTCTGGACGGCCTAGAGTTGGAGTTTGAGGTCGGTACTTTTGAGGGCTTCCTCCAATTGTCTCTTTGGTAACGCGGTACACTGCCATAGCATGTGCGAGAGTGAGAAATAAAGTTCGTGGCAGTCTGGGCAATTTACCGGGATGTCTGAGTTCTAGTAACTTAGTAGGCCTCGTGAAGGATACGAGTCCGTTTGTAGCGTTCGAAACGCGGCCGCCTGCGCACGTTCGAGCTTGGCGTGCGGGAGCGGGTATTTGATTCTGCCTTTTCGATAGTGTGAGGTGATTTCGTGGTAAGTGAGTAGTGGGCCATTAAACTGAATGTCCAGCCCCTCGAAGCCCGTGGGACCGTCGCGGCGGGCAAGTTCTCGCGCACCGTCGTGGGCTGTTTCATTAGGTTAGGTTTTTGCGGGTGAATATCTTTCCCCATGCAAGCGAGGAACCAGGAGAGGCATCGTTTGCTCTCTTTTGAGCGCGCTATACGCACTAGTTCTTTAGATACGATGCCGCTTCCGTAGGCGCGAATTGCGGCACGCGAGTCCGTGAGGACATGGGTAAATGTGAGATCTGCCATGGCGATGGCTACGGCTATCTGTTCTGCTTTAGCGCTGGTAGTCGTTTTAACCGATGCGGATGATCGTAACGTTCCGTTGCCGTCCACGACTGCTATCGCGAAAGTCGATGTGTTGCCGTACTGGGCCACGTCCACACGTCCATAAATGCAGTGGCGTCACGATGCGCATCGGTGCGGTCGAGAATGGCGTGGGCGCGGGCCCAGCGCCTACCCACGTTGTGTTGTTGGTGGACGTTTCTGGGAAACGGTGAGACTTTGTGGCTGTTTATAATTTGGCTCGTTATGGTAACCGTGTGCTTGATATAGGGAGGTGAAGAGACCTTAGCTTCGTTGAGTATTAGTCTATCGGCTATGGACGAGGATAGGCGAGGATTTGCGCCATAGTCTGAGCCTAGATCACTTCGTCGATGTTGTTGTGCATGCCTAGCTGATCAACCTTTGCTGTACTTGCGCTTTGGGGAATGCCCAGGACCTCTTTGATGCTCTCTCGCATGAGCGTCTCTAGTTTATTCTTTTCTATTTTCGTCCAGTTGTGGGCAGAGGCGGCATAAGTAATGTGGCTCATAAGGGACGCGTGGTATACGCGCAGAAGAAGAAGTTAGGTGGCCAACTCCTTGACAAGATTTGCGAAATAGTAAGAGTTCCGATTTCTTGTGGGATAGTGTCATTCCTGTGTTTAGTAGGTACTCTTCCATGGCATCTCGGGCAGACTGTAATGCCTGCTTCTTCTCACCCAGGGAGCCTCCCGGGCTCCAGGTGGTGATGTCATCTGCGTATAGAGCGCAGTTTAGGTTGGGGATGTTCGCATTTTGTCTGCGAGTCTCTTCATCACTATGTTAAATAGTAATAGAGAGGTAACCGAGCCTTGCTGTGTTCCGACGGAGTCCAGCGTGTAGGGGTCCGACTTAAGTTGTGAGACTGGCAGCCGGGCTTCTCTGTCTACAGTTAAACCTGGATATAACGAAATTGACAAATTCCCGAAAAACATCGTTATAAAGAGGATTTCGTTATATGCAGGTTCGGCACAAAAATTCGAAAAATAAACGTTTACCGTATTTACTCGATTCTAACGCGCACCCGTTTTCCGTTTTCGTCGAAGCACTCATCCTCGGAATGCCACACCAGGTACCGGATGCGTGGAGAGAGAGAGAGAGTGAATAAACATTAATAAAAAGACCACGAGAGCGTAGGCAGCTCCTCCGCTCTGCAGTGGGTGGTCCCCTCAGTCCAGGAGTCCAGTGGCCTTAGCTGCCCTTCTCGCTCGATTGACCAGGTTGAGCTGGTCCGTCGAGTCGGAGCTGGACAGCGCTGCCTCCCATTGCCTTGTGGTGGGGTGTGTTATGGGTGTTAGCTGTGGTGTGTTTGCGCGAGCCCATACCATGTGGTAAAGTGTTGCACATTGATCACAGTGTGGACATTTATGGGAATACAGCGCAGGGTGTATGGCGTGGAAAAGACTCAAATGTGGATATGTGTTTGTTTGGAGTTTTCGCCATATTACGGCTTCCTCTCGCGTCAGAGCATTATGAGGTGGGGGTAGTGTTCTTCGTGAAAGGCGATAGTGTTGTAGGATGTGAGTGTAGGTTAATGGTATGGGCTCCGGTTGGAACTGCTCGGCGTGGTCATTTCGCGGCTCCCGGTGTGCATGCGCTCGGGCGTAGGCGTGTGCTTGCTGATATTGCCGCGTAAGGACTCATGCCCCGGAGTCCACACGATTTGTATGTATGGTGGCAGCTTGTGCGCTCCATTCAGAATGCGATGTACAGCCCTGGAAATTTTGGCCCTGGAGTAATTTCTGCAGGCCGCCTAAGAGTCCGTCAGAACTATGACGCAATACCACTGCGGTCTCGTCGTGATGGCTAACGCTATCGCTAGTTCCTTGCCTCCGCAGCGCTCACTCTGGAAACCGACGATGCATTTATTTCGGTCCCGTGATTGTCGACTACGCTGGTGACGAATGCGGTGCTTCTTGCGGTGCTGGCCGCGTCTACATACAAGACATTGGGGTGGTTTCCATACTTTCTCGCGAGCGACTGCGCTCGGGCTTGTCTCCGTCCGATGTGGAAGTTTGGGTGCATGTTCCTGGGAATCGGTGAGACGTGCATAGTTTCTTGTATTCGTGTTGGGATTTTGGTCAGTGCGCTGGTCTTCCGTACGGAATATCCAAGACGTTGCAAGACGCAGCGTCCCGCTATTGTGCGTAGTAGTCTTTCCTTCTGGCTTACCAGGTGGGCCTCTATGATTTCCCGTGAGTTGTTGTACACCCCTATCTCCTCGAGGCGAAAAGTAGCCGTTCCGGGTGGGAGTCCGAGCGCTTGCTTATACGCCTTGCGTATCAGCGGGTCGAGTACCTCCACTTCCGCGTTCCTTAAATTTAAATATGGTGCCGAGAATGCAATGCGGCTCACAATCAGAGCCTGCACTAATCGGATAAGGTCCTGTTCCTTGAGTCCCCTTTTCCTGCTGGTAATTCGTTGAATCATGCGCAAGATCTGCGTTGTCGTGTGTTGTAGCTTCTGTATGGCGTATCCTCCGCCCCCGTCCTTTTGTAAGCGTAAGCCGAGGATCCGAAGTCTGTCTACCTTGGTAATCTCTCTAGGACGTATTCGCAGGTGGATGGTTGGTGCCGGGGCTGTTGATCGTCCTCGTGAGCGCTTCTCGATTATGAGGAGCACCGACTTCTCCGGCGCGCATTGCAGTCTCCATGCCTCCGCATAGCTTGCTACGACGTCTACTGCCTCCTGTAATGCCTCTTCTTGTTCTCCTATGGACTCTCCGACCGTCCATATCGTGATGTCGTTTGCATACAAGGCATGTCTGATCCCTGGTATTTTCTAGAGTTGGGCTGAGAGTTTCATCATGGCCACATTGAAAAGTGTCGGTGACAGCACTTCTCCTTGTGGCGTTCCTCTGTTAGGTGTTTCTATTCGCTGTGACCTCACATTTCCCAGCCCTATTGTGGCTGTGCGATCAGTGAGAAAAGCCATCACGTAGCTGTACGTTCGCCGGCCGCAATTCGTGTCACTGAGATTGTATAGTATGGCTTCGTGCCCCACGTTGTCAAAGGCTCCCTTTAGGTCTAGTGCGAGAATTGCTTTTGGGCAGCATGGCGTTGCTGCAGTCAGTACTTCCTCTTTGAGCTGCAGAAGCACGTCTTGCGTTGACAAGTTGGGCCGAAAACCAAACATCGTGTTCGGCATCAGTTGAAGTTCTTCGAGATGCGTCTGTAGCCTGTCTAAGATAACACGTTCCATCAATTTACCGAGGCAAGACGTAAGCGAAATGGGTCTTAGGTTCTCTAGGCAGGGCGTTTTTCCAGGCTTTGGTATCAGTGTAATCTCCGCATGCTTGGATTCCGGGGGTAAGGTCCCTCTGCTCCAGTGTGCATTTAAGAGTTCAAGTATTGCCTGCACGGTTGAATCGTCCAGGTTACGTAGCAACTTGTTGGTGATTCCGTCCTTGCCAGGAGTGGTGTTTCGAGTGAGTCTTGCGATCGCTCGTGTCAGCTCGGAGCGCGTTATGTCCCGGTCGAGCTCGCTGTTTTCCAGTCCGGCGTAGTCAGCCGCTGGCTTTGCACCAAGTATCGGCTGGCCAATATATCTACCTTGTAAGGCACACAATAGCTGATCGTCTGTGCCTCCGAATTTGTGTAGTACTCGGCTCATCGTGTACTTGCTTTCTCTCTTGCTCTGGGTCGGATCTAGGAGATGTCTGAGTATGGTCCACGACTTCGAAGTGCCCAGCGTTCCTTGGAGGGAGTTACAGAACTGGTCCCAGTTCTGTCGTGCAAGTTGCTCTGCGTAGCGCTCTGCCTCGTCCGTTAGTTTCGCGATGCGTATTTTTAGCTTACGGTTGTGCCGCTGCCTGCGCCATCTTTTAAGCAGACTGTGGCGCGCTTCCCACATGTGTAAGAGGCGCGGATCCACTGCCGGATTGTCCGTGGTGAGTGCAACCTCCTTGGAGTGTTTGGCTACCGATTCCTGCAGTTCTCTAATCCAGGCCTCTAGATCGGTTATCGCTTGGGCTTCTTGAGTCTCTCTTTCGCTGCGGAAGTTTGCCCAGTCCGTGATTTTGGTGGAGCGTATCTTTCTCCTTGGGAAGTTTCCCAGGTGTACCGAGATGTCGAGTATGAAGTGGTTGCTCCTGAGCGTCTCGTTAGTGTTTTCCCACTCGACGTTCTGAAGTCTGGACGCGAGCGCAAGATCGGGACAGGTGTCGCGGGCCGTGCTGTTGCCTACTCTCGTTGGATATGTCGGATGCGTCACTATCGTAAGTCGGTGGTGTCGTATGACGTTGTACAAGGTTGTTCCCTTTTTGGTATGTCTGACGTACCCCCACGCCTCGTGCGCCGCGTTGAAGTCGCCTAATATGAGGAGGCCGTTTTGTCCAGCTAACTGCCTCGCTTGCTGCACCAAGTTGTCTAGGGGTCCCAGCGTTTCCTTCGGCGAAGTGTATATATTAAGTATAAAAACACTTGTGTTTCCCCTGAGCTGCGGCACTATTTCCGTGAAAACGTGATCGATTCCCGTGTCCGCATAAGTGTGGTCTATTGCAATGAAGTGTTTGCTCGTGAGTGTGGCCGTACGTGCTTCTGCTGTCGCATGAGTGTGATATCCGGTGATTCTTGGTGTTTTTCCTGTTTCCTGTGAGGCTATTACATCCGGTGGTGTGTCTTGTTTGGCAATGTACTGCAGCAGCGTCGCCCTCTTGTGAGTGAAGCCACGACAATTCCACTGCGAAACGGGGATGCCTCCATTTTGATCATTTGGTTTTCTGGCCATTTTGGTCCTCTTGTAGCATTTGCTGGAGGGCTGCCTCTCTGTGTGGATAAACTCGCGGCTTCTTGTGGCGCTGATCGTTTACCAGAGGGGTGAAAACCTCGTGCAGATGCGTTATCATCTGTCGGATCTCGTCGAAGCCCTTCTCCATTCGCATATGTAGCTCTTGGATGGCTTTCCTGTTTTCGTGAATACCTTTTTCGCAGACTGTTACTCGCACATCGATCGGTTGGGCTGTCGGATTCGGCTCGGCCGGCGCCTCGGTGTTCATTTCCTCGACGGTCTCCTGCACTACCGAGGCAGTGGACGCGCGCTGCAACGGCTGTGGCGGTGTTCGGGGTTCGGGCGAACTTTCTGGCGCTGGTGGCTTGTTTCGGCTTCGTTCCTCCTTTAGCTGTGCGCGCAATTCGGCCAACTCTACGCGCAGTTCCTGCACTAGGGCCGCAAGCGCCTGTACAGTGTTGTTCGTGTTTGTGTCTGCGTCTCGTGATGGCTGTATGTGGGGCTTGGTTTTGTCATTTTGTCTCTGTGACTTCGGGAGGCAGCGTTCTGCCCAGCTCACCTGTTGTTCCTTGGAGGTCATGTGACTCAGGGTTTTCCACCTACTGCCGGGCCTGGTTCTGCTCTTGGACCTGGACCGGCTCCCGGATCTCGATCTGCTGCCACCTCGTTGTTGCGATGCCGCCCTGGGCTTGGACCTGGAGCGGGTCCGAGATCGGGATCGCTGTCTGCGACCCTTCCTCGGTTATTCTGTCGTGGTGTTGTCTTTGTGTGCCTGTTCCTTGAGTGGCCTGTGCGGCGAGCGTGGCGCTGGTAGCAGTCTCCGCATTCTTTCGACGCCGTCGCGTGATCGCCGTCGCACAACGAACATCTCAGTTTGCAGTCGTGTCCATCACTAGGCTCTGCTGCACCGCATCTTTCGCAGGTGGGTTTATCCGGGTGCGGGCAAACTTCGGTTCGATGCCCCATTTGATGGCACGTGTTGCATACCTTGACTGTGTGTCGATAGGGTAGGCAGCGTAGCTCGCCTCCGTCGAAGGTTATGTACCTCGGCACCGTTCTTCCCTCGAAAGTTATCAATGCGGTCGCACATGGCCCTAGCATCCGCGCTTGTAGGATGTTTCTTTTGTGTGCATAGAGCCCGCGCATGAGCTCCGCGTCCGTCGTTCCCTGAAGGATGCCATGGGCCACTCCACGAGCTGAATTCGCCGGTGGGGCGATATATGTGGCCACTGCATACTACTTGGCGCCGAGATGCACAGTGTTGATGTCTCGTATCCTAGCTGCCATGTCTTCACTAGAGGTGCTCACTACTGCGATATTCTGCTTGCTTTCTATCCGCACGATAAGGTTCTGGGTCGGGGTGGTGCGTGGGTATCCTCCCGCCGTGAGTACTGCTCGGGCGATGAGCGGGGTCGGCCACTTCGAAAAGACGCGACCTTCCCTCGGCCTCAGTATTAGTTTCAGGTGCTGCTTCGGCTCGGAGCGGTGGTGGTCTGCTCGGCGAGCGCTGCTGTGCCTCGGGAGCCGGATCGGAGTTCTTGGGTGCTTCCTTGCTGCGTTGTTTGCGCCTTTTGGCTGTCAGCCAGTCACCTGCGCAGTCGGTGGATTCTTCGATGCGTGGACGCGTATCGTTTCGCACGAGCGCGAGGCATCGGAAACGAAGAGCGAGCGTCACGATGGCGTCGTAGCGTCGTATAGTGTTACAGTAGAACCTCACTGTTACGTTCCCGGGGGCTGCGTTTTCCCGGCTGTTACGTCGTTTTCGACCGGTCCCGGCACTGCTCCCATAGAACTCAATGCATTGGTAACCCCGCTGTTGCGTCGCAACTGTGGGACCGTTCCCGCATCATACGTTGCGAATTGCCACCCCGCGCCGGCCCGAGCGGCCATTTTGACTTTTCATGTCGCTTGGCTTGGTGGCTTGACGATGGCATTGGCCGCCCAAAGTGCCGGGGGCGACAACTATGACAAATTTTCGGTTTCCGCCTGCAAAAGTATGGCCCTTGAGATCCGTATTTGCTATATAAAGATGGTGTCGATGACGCGTTGTGGCCCTAAAATTGGTTTTGGCTCATAGATATTCAGTATATAAGGGTACGGTCACGCTAGCGGCAAAAAACGCGCGCGTCATGCAGCAAGCGGCAAGTTGCCGCGCATCAGCGCCTTGCCGCGAGGCCAGCGTGGCACGCGCGTCTCGCCGCGCGGCAGCGCGCTAAGATCTCCCGCGCTCTCCGAACGGGCGAGCAACACCGCGAGCGCTCGTTGCTTCGCGCGAGAGACGACGATCGTCGATTGAAAACCCGGCGCGGACCGGCGGCGTTCCGGTTGTGATGGCTCCGTGACGTCACCCTCGTCGCTCTTAATTGGTTCTTCATCTCGCGGCACGCGGCATTTGCCGCAGAAATCATTTCGCGCGGCCCGCCGCAAGACCCCCTCCTGCCGCTTTGGCCGCGCGCGGCATAACGCGTTGCCGCGCGTTTCTGACGGGCGTTCTTGATGCGTGTTTTTGGTGCGTGTTTTTGCCGATAGCGTGGCCATAGCTTAAAGTCCAAGGGCGATAACGCAGTCGCCGCGCGCCGTATGCTGTATGTGCGAGTGAAAACGTGCGAGGGGAGCCGACGACCGCGTCTAAATCTCGCGCGCGCAAGAAAAGCAGGGAGGAAGCGCGCCTTCTTCCGTTGCGCTCGAGGCACCGGCGAGGGAGCGAGGGGGGAGGGATAGCGGGGCGGCGCGCGGTCGCGCAGGCCGTATCTGCGTTGGGGCAGAGTCTAGCAGTGTAGGTGCGTCGGCTGCTCGTAGCTTTCTGCGTGCTGTGTGTTCTCGGCGCTCAGTTTGCGTTGAAGCGATAGACAACAGCACGAAGGTCACTTCGCTCGCTTCTCTAGCGGCGCTTCCACATGCCGCCAGCGTTTGACAGCGCGTGTCCGCGCTCATCGAGTCTGATGTGCCACAGCGTGTACCAGCGCGTCGGAAAAGGAGAGAGGGCCGGCTTGGCGGGCTAGGCCAGCTGCAGCAAGTGGCAGGATCAGATTTGAATGAAGGGAGGGGGAAAGGTCACGCCCGCGGCAGCAAGATCGCCGGGTCATGGATGCAGGGCCGCCTCGCACACGCACGCACGCACACGTGCGCTCGCTTCGCATTCCATCGCGGCGGAGAAGGTGCTTCCGGTTGCTGCTCGCGCAAAAATGACAAAATTTGGGGCGAAATCTCTAGGTGGTCGGAGGGGGAAATTCGTTATATCGAGAGGGTCGCCCGCCGCCACTTCGTTACGTAGAGGTCTCAAATACATGTGCTTCTATGGAGTAACGGCGGGGAATCGAAAAACTTCGTTATATCCAGAAATTCGTTATATGGAGGTTCGTTATAAGCAGATTTAACTGTATTAGGAAGAGCGTACGTACTCCTGAAAACTCTGGCAGAGCCCGAGGCCTGCGATTTTTTTTTCAGTGCCCTTCCTAACAGGTTGCGTATTTTTAATGGGGGGCGGCCGTTCGTATTAAGAGTTGGCAGGTCTCCTGCCAATCCGAGATGATGGCGATGTACGGCTTTGCGACTTTGCGCTCTCAATCTTTAATCGCCAAGGCGATGTCGAAACACTCCGCCTTGCCGTTCGCAGACGTGTAGATGGAGGCGCTTGATATTACACTACTCATGTCGCTATTGACTACAGTAACCACTGAGCACTACCGACCTCTAGATGTGTCGAACGGGCTCTGGTGAGAAGTGTCCCACGTCACGGGTACTCTCATAGCATCGTGATTGGCGCCAATGGTCCCAGCAGTATGAGGAAGTTACCACTACGCGCAGGCTCCGCAGTATTTCTGGTTATCTACGATAATCATTTTCTGAGTTTCCCTCAAAGATAATATTTGGCAAAAACGTATTCATCGACGCCGTGCAGCTCTATTCCAGGCGTAAGCCTTTTATCTCGACGTCTCACATGTATGATTGTAAGAAACGGGTACCCTCTATTGCTAGTCAAATAAAACAACAAAGAAATAAGTAGCTTCGCCCTGCGGCCGAATCAGTGACAGCTAGGAAGCCTACACATACACACACGCTAGAGCACTGTGTAGGCGTGTGCCTGAAGGCTCCCTATTGACAGCGATAGCAAGGTTTACCGTTGCGCTTGGACTGCTCGAACGGTGCTCTAACTATAGACACGGGTATTACATGCAGGCGCGACGTAGTACGCAAGGCAACTCCTTCTGGGTAGAAGGGCACCGATCGTCGCGCAACGCTGGCGCAAAAAGGAGTGTATCAGCCTTTGCACCTCGATGGTCGATGACCAGATTAGGCTACGTCAGCGTGACGTTTACTGCGCGTTGCGTGACGAGCAGTGCATACAGACCGCCGTAGACTATCAAAATGATAGTCTACGAATTATTATGCTTGGCAACCAACGTTCTGGTGGAAATTGTAGATATTTTGAGAACAGTACGTACGGACGATGAAATTAAAGGCATGCTGATTTTTATTCCGTAATAACAGCAATGCCCACCGTGTGCGATCCGCATCTACTTCACATGCTTCTTCCCGTGCTTCCGAATCTAGCCGACAATCTTTCTTGCCGACGCCGTGCATCGCGCGCTGTATTACTTCAGAAAATAAATCTGCTGTTGCAGAGAATAGTTAGTTGTTCAGCTCTTTCGAGTCGGCGAGGTGCCCTTCCGCAAGTACCACTTGCAACCTAACGGCCTAAATATAGTCCGACGTAGCGTGAATGCGCGCACACGTTATGTCACGTTGGAGAGAACAACAGCGGCTATAGTTCAACCGATGGTTCGACGTACTGGCGCCGCCAACGTAACCGGACGCGCGCCCAATGCGCTCCGACGCGTACGGCGTCTGATGACGCTCGCCCGCGTGCCCATAACGTCGGACTATAAACGCGCCTTAAGAGTGCGCATATTCATTCAACGCGTAGCGTGGGGCTGGTTGATTGCGGCACATTCGTGGCCGCTGTCACCAGGTTGTTTTATCGAGTACTTTATGTTAACGGCCCTTCCGGTCGAGTTATTTCACAATTCTAACGAGACATCTTGGGCTATTGGGACTGTACAAGAAAACCACTGAGTTAGGAAGAATTCAGCGCCCGAGCCTCTTATGTCATTTCTTGCAAAACCACCGAAGTTGATGAAGTTTAGCTACTATTCTTGAAAAAGAAAGCATTTACAGTACAAACGGACATAGATGCCGACACAATCGAATAATATTTCAACTTGGACAAATGCATTTTAGTCAATTTTGAATTGAGATCGAGCTTGTGTAGAGTCATCCAGCCTAGAAATCGACCACACCGGTAACGTCAAAAGCCGATGACGTATGCAAAGAAAGCTTGGCTTCAAAACGGTGATAGAAGTAGAAAACTGTAACAACAAAATACCTCCAGCACAACATACAAAATGGATAAAATATTATTGCAGATCCACAGCGAAAGTTTTAATCTGTTTGACGCGAAGCTTTCATGAAAGTGGGTAATGAAATGTTATAAATTTTCCCATTGAATTCCTGCGTGCATGGTGTAAAGGAAACCGGCACACGCATGTGCTCTAGCGCATCCGTGCTACGAAATACGATAAGTCCTAGACTGGCGTGTACTTGTTCATTTCTCTTTATGCATTATATATATGCCAGGGGGCCACTTCTTGGCCGATCCCCCTATCTATGTTGGTATGTGCTATATGATATAGAAATTATAGTATCGATATACACGCTTTGATAATCTCAAAGAATTAGTTGGCCTTTGCTTTGTAGCACCGCCCACGCTTCTTAACCACTATTACTCTTTTTGGTATGTGCCAATTCGCACCGCTTCGTCGTCGTCTCACACATTGCATCCGCCTAATTTCATGCTCGAATTCGGCTCTGCCGATACGTATTTACCACGTAACTAACATAAGGGATAGAGAATATTTAAATATATTTATCTATCTGCCATACCTTCCATCACCATTCTCTTATCTACAAATTTCTTACACTGCCTCATTGCTCGGGACATTGCGTCCTCGTCGTCTCACACTTTGCAACCACCTAAATTCGTGATTGAATTCGGTATAGCCTGTGGACAGTGAATTGCCATCCTAAGAAAAAAAAAACACATCCCGACACCTTTTGAAGGTGCATGACCAGGGCAGCTGTTTAGTAGACGACACAGGGGTCACACAGAAATCGCCATGTTGTGCACCTCGTGACGTTGGTCATCTTGCATGGCGTCCCGCATGCGCTTGGCGTTTTGTTCGCGACATTCATCGGTAGTGTCTGCCATCCGCCGGCGACGATTGCATTCTCGTCTCTGTTCCTGCCGTTTCTCTTCATAGGCGCTTGCTCTTCGGGAGTCCGGACTACACGAGGCCTCCCCATTACGACGACAGGAGAGAAGTGAAATTAAAAACGCAGAACGCCAACTTTTCTTTCTCATTTTTTTATATACATTCGCGTGGACGACGAGACCGCCGCCCCGAGGAGCCGGAGGAAGCTATACGCGCGGGATGTTTCGACGCACTAGACAGTTTTAGCAGAGCGCCGCTTACGCTCCGCTCCGCTCAGATTTCACGCTCTGAGATACTGCAGGGAACTGCGTAGATTTCGCATTTGATAAGCGCGTCTTGCCCAGACGCGAGCGACGCGCTATCAACTCGGCTGCAAAACAACGAAGAGGCCAAGTAGACACGCTATCCCGCTCCGCTCAGTCGGCTTTGTAGCGGAGCGAGGGATGCGGTCTTCGTTCCGCTGCCAGTATGAGCGTTGTGCGCAAGCGCAATAGCGTTTCCGCTAAGCGATTGTAGGGTATTTGCTAGCATATGCCGGTCTGAGCGGAGCGGGCAGCAAGCGCTCAGCTAAAACACTCTACTGTCGCCACGGGAGAGCGGAAGGAAAGGAAACTAGATACACAAGCGCTTGGAACGCCGACAAAGAGAGGGCGGTGTGAACGTAAACGTGGTTGACGCGGGTCGCACAGCAGAAAGTCTTTGAGCAACCTTTATTACCTAGCTCGGAGTCTACTGACCTCGAAAATCGGGCCTATTGATAACTATTCTACTAAAAATATATATATCCAATTGATAAGACATTAAAGTTTTGTACAGAATCAAACGATGTTGCATCAAATTCGAGACCTGAGTTTTCGCAAACGCAGAACCAAAATGCACGGTACCCTAGCCATAAGCAGCTTAGCTGTAAAACGTAAATTTTGCCTGGTAATAATGTAGTGTTCTGTCTGGCACGACACTATGGCGTTTTTCTCCAGAGTGCAACAAATCCGTGGTTATGCGATCGCCGTCATTTTATCGTCATGGTCGTCTTATTGCCAGTGTTATGCAATCGCTCGCGTCACGCGGAAAATTGCTCGCCTGCAGAGACATATGTTACTTACTGAAAGGCAAATATGCAAACACGGTCACAAGGAAAATGAAGGACATCGCACAGGCCTTGTCGTTCATTCACGTGTCGTTGATTGCACGCCTGCCTTACGATATAACACGTATCGCTACCACGTACTACACTTTCAGCGGCAGAGAAACGTGTTCGTCCCTCTGGCAAAGAATTACGGGTCCCAACCGATGCTGGATTGCCAGGTAACTGCAAAACGCTTCGTATAATGTCCATTTCCAGAAGGCATGGAACATGCGTAGCTCTTGAATTTGTGACTTCCTCGCGGTGAATTGCGCGGTGATGTTCGCGAATTATATTTGCAGAATACTCTACTACTTTCTACTCTTCCAATTTATTAGGGTATTTTGAACATATATTACGTGGTAGTAAAGAAAAAAAATTACCGTCGTAGTTCCACGAGAACAACGAAAGAATGCTCCTGCACGACTCAAAGCAAGTGCGATGTGAGCGCGCGAACTGTCCCGCAGATACGGCGTTCGCACCCGGAGTGCCCGATATACCAACGATTGGTTGCTTTGCCGCCTGCAAGTAAGCAAAAAAAAAGTTGCCGAAGACTATGCCTTGAAGAAATTTGGTTACAATGAGAAGAAATCCTCGATTTTGCTGCTAATTTTGTCGAATTACGTATTATGCAAGACGGCGTTAACACTAATGTACAGAGTACTAGAAGGGGTTAAGGGGTTCAGGGGGGGATGGGGGGGGGGGGGGGGGGCATGCCTGACGCTCTTCTTGCAGACCGGAAACACGGGCTGCGCATTGGCGATTAGTGCCTCAAACGGATGACTTGTACTGGCGACGCTGCGCTCGCTGCTTGTCAGGTTACTAGAGGTATACATGGCTTTGCTGGTGGCATCACCTTGCGAAATTGCATTGAACGAGAGACTATTGCGACTACGTTCGTTGCTGCTTCGGGCAGCAACGCAACCTTCATCAAGTAATATCGTTAAATTATGCTTTCGCGAAGATGAGTCGTGCAGCTCAAGTCGCTCGCATAGCACAACTTTTAGTTCGTTTCCTATCGGTCCAATATAGCGGCAATGCGTTTACATTGAACAACTAATTTGATTGAGGCGAAGCTCCGTGGCCGCCACAGACGCCTATACTGCTCAATCATCCAAAAGTCGGATCGACCAATTGGGGGAGGTGACTCTGCTAGCTACGCAAGAAGCAGAAGGTGTTTATGCGGACACAAACCGCTACGCGAGCGTCGATGATGATGTTCTTATCCGCAGAGATGACATCAAACATCGCAGTTGAAGAGATTCTCGAGATAACCTCTTAGGCAGACAATCAGGGTGAGGACAGAGGTCAGCAGTATTCGCACGTGATGCAGCTCATAATGTTCTGATTCTCCTTGCGCATTTTTTCCTACAAAGCGAGGACTACTGAATAATGTTTTTGGGCAGATATATTAAATTCAATTATTTGGAACAATGCAGAGATGCACAGTACTGGCAAGGTATTAAAAGCTTAAATATGCAATATGGGACTGCTTTGAGTCATCTACACAGTAAAACTTCTTTTGTCATATCCATTTCGT
This sequence comes from Dermacentor silvarum, assembly GCF_013339745.2. NCBI lineage: Eukaryota > Metazoa > Arthropoda > Arachnida > Ixodida > Ixodidae > Dermacentor > Dermacentor silvarum. The sequence continues at coordinate 87,662,539 of NC_051163.1, forward strand.
TTTATTTATTGTTTTTTGTCTGAGATATTTGGGAGCGCAAATAATAACGCATTTAGAGTTTTTTTTTAGATCGCTTTTATTACGAACTTATGGCAAGACAAACAAATTTTGAACAGATACTTCGAGTTCGTCCTAAAAGGTGTTGATAGAGCAGTTGGGAAACATATTTCCCGCATATTCATCTATTAAAGCTCTCCTTCGTGACCCATACCTCATTACCGTCACCACTGACGTCACGAGAAGCAGCTCACAAAGTTGTTAGTTGCAGTGCTGGTTTCAATTTGGTGTGTTTTTATTATTGCGATAGCAATTATATGAACAATTCAAGCGGACTTCTGCCGTCGACGTCGTCGTCGCCGTGAGGTTCCTTATAAAGTCCAAGGGCGATAACATCGTCGCCGCGCGCCGTATGTGCGAGTGAAGGCGCGCGGGGCCGCGCTTTCACGGAGAGCGAACGCACGGCGGAGAGCAAAGGCGGCATCCGTCGTGCGAAAGGCCGCGAGGGATGGGAGGGAGGGGGGTAACGTTCTGCTGGGGCACCAAATGCATATCTTGCAACCGGTTGCAAAGGGAACTGACGACGCAATCTCCCACGCGAAAGGAGCAAAGCGGGAAGGCAGCGTGGGAGGGAGGGGGAGGGGGAAGCTTCTACTCTGTCAACAACTGCGCTTGTACTTTGCGCCGTTGCGGGCTCCCGTGTGCACCGTATCTTGAAAGCGATCTCCACACGGCTCTGAGCTTTGTATGCGCTGTGTCATTCGCCGCTCAGTTTCCGTTGAAGCGATAGATCGCACGAACCTTCGCTCGCCGCGGCGGCTGCGCTTGCTGCCAGCGTTTTGAAAGTGGTTGTCTGCGGTCATTGAGTGGGATCTATTCAGGTTTGCTTGCGCGCGATGACACCACGCTTGTTAATTCCGTTAGTAAGCGAATGTTTCCAAGTTTCTGCAGCTGTTAAAACTGCTATCCCTACTCCGAATAGCTCTATACTAATTTGCTATTGCAATTGAGGCTTCGCGCTTCGGACGAAACTGCGACATTTTTTTTTACAAATTGCATCACGTTGTGCGTAAGTGAGGTTCCACAAAAATTTACCATAATCACTTCTCCGAAGTGACAATAAGCGCTACAGAAATTGTGAGAGCTGTCTGCTAATAGGTAAGCATAAATTTGGCTTGGCTGTTGGTTCGTTTTTCCTTACTTTCTTTTCATAGCTTACGCATGTGTACCCGTCGCTTTTCCGGCGCCAAAGATGCAGGCCGAGTTGTGCTTTCTCTTTTAGTTTGTAAGCTTTGAATTTATAGCAGTTTACGTTTGTTTCTCTTAATTTATCCTTTTTGTAGTTGATTATTGAATTGATTTAGGTGTGTATTCTACTCCCCTCCCCCCCCCCTATGTAATGCTCTCGGGATTTTAGGGTACATGAATAAATAAATAAATAAAAATGAGATCCGTGTACTGAACAGTGTGGAGATGTAGTATTGACGTCGGACAAGGTGAATGTACGAGGCAAATGTACTAGGTGAAGGTACAAGATGTACGACCCCTTCAAAGTAATCGTATGAAATGAGCCGGAACGCTGTCAAAACCGCTTTCACCACTGCTGTTTCTCTCGGTTTTAATGTTATTTTCTCTTCTTCCTTTTTTCTTACGCCACTAATTATTCACTATGGTGAGCGCGCCCAGTTCCCCGGGGAATCGTATACATTATACATTCAGGATGTGCTAGCATTGTGCAAACGTTTCAACGTCACCATGTCCCAGACCGACCGCATACGGCATATTATCGAAGGCATAAACGCACTTGCCTTTAGCGCTCTCGCTACGCAAAATCCTGCCACCATCCAAGATGTAATAGCCACTTGCCAGCGCCTAGAGGAACTTCAATCTCTACGACTATGCACGGATAACACAGACCCCCGTCTGCCTTCAACAGTGAAATTGCGCACGCTCATACGTGATATCGTCCGGGAGGAACTTCACGGGCGATGCTCTTCCTGTGCGACAGAAGCTGGCGTCGCCCCTTTTCCGGCTGGCTTACGTGATTTAATCGAGCAGGCGATTACCTCTCCGTCACGCCTAACGTGCTCCGACGGCCCCTGCGCTCGACATGTGCCAACATATGCCGACGTCGCGGCTCTCCCTCCGGTCACCGCAGCCACTCTACCAACGAACCACTATGCCCCCGTGGCTTCATTGTCGCCACCTGTGCGCGTACAGCCTTACCGCTCCGCTTCCTGTTCACCCCATTTGCTACTATACTGCGGCTACCGCTTCTGTAGACGGCGTCAACAGGATGTGAAACGTGATTATGCACCCGAAGAGCGAACAGGCATCCGTCCACCAACGGGCTACCAGAGAACCTCCTACCACTCTTCATTTCACCGATCACCCTCTCCTCCGTACCCTACGAACACGCCTCTCAATTCTCGAGAATCTCGCTGCATGTCGCCTTCTCCACGTCGTCGTTTCGTATCACCTCTCTGACCTGCTTCTCATGTCTCCAACACCCACTCGAAAAACTCTCCGATGCAGTTTTATGAGGAGAAACTGCATCCGCCGGACAGCCTACAATTCCCCCAGAGCGACCGTCGAACTTGTTGTCAGTGTTTGCGGAAGGTGCGCCCGTCAAAGCTCTCGTTGACACAGGTGCCGCCATTTCAATTACTCGCGCAGATTTTTCTTCCCGGCTCCGGAAAGTGAGGACGCCTTATTGCGGCCCGTCTCTTCGTGCAGCGACCAACACCGTTCTTCGTCCCATCGCGCAATGTACAGTTAGAGTGTTCATTGACGGAATACGTCATCACATTGTTTTTGCTGTGTTTCCCGGGTGTTCCCACGCAGTTAATTTAGGATTGGATTTCTTGTCTTCGGCGTCCGCTGCTATATCTTGTCGTGAGCGACTCGTACACCTGAATGCAACCGGTTACTCTCTTCCTGATTATGAAGAACGCATGCTCCTCGTCACCTCCTCCGATTATGTTCTTTGGCCATCTAGAGAAGAAATTAAAGTGTCAATTCCAGTAACATTCGGGATGGCGACGTTCTCATTCTTCCCTACGGTCGTACGATATTTGGAGGACTTTATATTACTCCTGGCCTTGTTCGCTTCTTTCATGGCTTGGCATTCCTCACTGCGTTAAACCAAACTACCGAACCTCGAGTACTACCCCGTGGATAAAGTGTCACTTGGCTTGTTGATACACAGCCTAATGCAGTAGTTGCCCTTTCGCCTGTGCGACCAGAGTCTACGTCGTCGACACTCACTGCCTCTTCCATACCGCGTTCGGAAACCATAAACCCTGACCTGACTGCTGCCCTCAGTCGCGCTCTGCTCGTACTATTAGAAAAACACCATTCCTTGTTCGACGTCAGTTCGCCAGCCCTCGGTATGACGACTGCCGCGACTCATCGCATACACACTGACGGCTCCCGCATTGTTCACCGGCGGCCATATCGTGTGTCTCATAAGGAGCGCGAAAACATCGAGGAAAATGTACCAGACATGCTTCGACGGAGTATCATACGACCTTCCTCGAGCCCCGGGTTCTCTCTAGTTGTTCTAGCGCAGAAGAAAGACGGCGGTTTAGTGCGTTTTTGTGTCGATTACGGTGCCATGAACAAAATCACGCGCATGGATGTTTACCCTTTGCCAAGGATCGACAACGCACTAGATTCTTTACAGGGTGCCGAATATTTTTCTAGTGTTGATCTTATATCCGGCAACTGGCAAATACTGGTGCCAGAGTCCGACAAGGAGAAAACCGCTTTTGCCACGCCAGATGGGCTATGCGAGTTTAATGTGATGCCCTTTGGGCTCTGCAATGAGCCTACCACCTTCGAATGCATGATAGATAATGTCCTGTGCGGTTTAAAAATGGAAGACTTGTGTTTTCTATCTCGACGAAATCGTAGTGTTTTCAACCACGTTCCCAGAACACCTACAGCGTCCTGAACAAGTGCTAACCTGCCTCGGAAACGCTGGCCCACTGGCTCAACACGAAAAAATGTACTTTCGCAGGCAAGTCTATCAAAACTCTGGGGCACTTAGTCAGTAAAGAAGGCATTCGACGAGACCCTTAAAAACTATCCGCCGTCCTTGAATTCCCTCGTCCTCTGTGCTAAGAAGACCTGCGCAGTTTTCTCGGACTGGCTTCGTACTTCCGGCGCTTCATACACAACTTCGCTGCGCTTGCGTCTCCGCTCTATCAACTCCCCTCAAATAGCATGCCCTTCTTTTGGTCCACCGAATGTGAAAGTGCCTTTTTGACACTCAAGCTGGCCTTGACGTCCGACCCGGTACTGTGCCACTTTCACCAAAGTGCAGCTACTATATTTCACACTGACGCTAGCAGTCATGGTCTCAGCGCTGTTCTCCTGCAACGTGACACCAGCTTGCGTGAACGAGTCGTTGTATACGCCAGTCGTACCCTGACTGCTGCCGAGAAAATTTACACCATCACTGAACAAGAGTGCCTTGCTGTTGTTTGGGCAGTGCAAACGTTTCTCTCATACCTATACGGTCGCTACTTTACAGTCGTCACCGACCATAACGCACTGTGCTGGCTATGGTCGCTAAAAAACTTATCGCGTTGCCTTGGTCGCTGGGTGATGCGTTTACACGAGTACGATTTCGAGGTTACATACAGGTCTGGAAAGAGTCACCAAGACGAAGAGGCTCTATCTCGTTACCCTTTGCGGAGAAGTAATGACTCCGCATCACCTAATCGTACTGATATACAGCTCGAGCCCACTTCATCACCCTTGTCCGTCTCATCGTTCGACTGGCTGAAACCTAATCACCAATCTGTCCTTGTTTGCCACCAACCTGCGGACCCATACTGCCGAACTATTCTCGACCGCATACAAGGTTCTGCTTCACCTCTGAACGCCCGATTCCACCTACAACTTAAACAATTCAAGCTTCACGATGGGACTTTGCATCGCTATATTTATCATGGTGATGGCAACAAATGGGTACTAATCATACCATGTTCTCTGCAACGTGAGGTGCTTGCAGCCTTTCATGATGATCCAACGGCAGGTCATTGGGATACCACAAGACATATGACAGAATACGCAGTCGGTGCTTATAACCTGGCCTC